>NW_022280058.1:2282553-2325169 GCF_004355925.1 Anarrhichthys ocellatus | reverse complement strand
GGGGGTATGACATGCAAAAAAGGTCTCAAGACCTGAATTGAACCCAGGACGGTGCAGTTATATGGCGTGAGCATTATTAACCACTCGGGTACAAAGGCACTCCGACATTCTGGTTTTCAGGTGGATAGTTACACTTTAATTGAGTTTTTAATTTTAATTTGACTTGTCACAAAGATCCACTCACTAGTCCTTAAGCAACTTGTGTGACTGGCAGTCCCAGCATTCAGGGATAAACAGCTACTTACATTGTGTAAGTCCCCGTGATCACCAGTGTCACTGCACAGCAGGGGGTGACGCAGAAGGCCCAAAGCTTTATATCCCCATGTGGCCGAGAGTAACGGAAGATTTGTGCACAGCCACACTGTAATACTGAGCATTTTAAACAAGTAGAAAAAGACAACCATTTGCAAAAGAGTGTATTGTTAAGTAGTTCTACCTGCACCTGAATGATTTTCCAAACTGAATACTGTCTGAGCAGAAGTGTTGGTTCTCTGAAGTAGTGACGGGATTGAAAGGTGGATTAAGGTGTCAAAAATGAGTCACGTTCCCGACCCATCTGTCATCATGCAGTAGTCCGTCTGTTAACGCGGTAAACAAAGTGTTGAGTAATGTTATTTCCAGTGCAGCATGTTGCAAAGTCTATTTTAAAGTATTAGTAAAATAGCTCTCTTGGTCATTGTTTTAAATTTACGTGGTTGTTTTTTGACATTCAAATACATGTAGATGTATCTTAACTAGGCTATCTGAGCTTTTTCTTTACCCTGTTTATGTGCTACCTATTTTATATAAAGGACGTTTTATTTTCAGTGACGGATGCAACTAACAGTCAGTTGATGCATTAAAATTCTTTGTCCAAAAAGAAGAAAAAATATTTGAAATCGATCGGAAAAATCTGTAAATTACAATTGAGGAGCTGAACCAAGAAAATCATCAAAGTCATTTTTGCTTGAAAAATTATTGACATGATCAAATGATTGAAATCGCTATTTTGCAGACCAACTAATCTTAGCTCTAATTTTAATGAAACTTCTACCTGGTTAAATAAAGGAAAATAAAGCTCCGTGACGAATAAATGTAACCTTTTTCTGTCCCTGTAGGAATGCTCCTGCTGACCTCCACTCTGACCCACCTGGGCGCCGCCAGTGTGAAGCTCTCAATAACAGCACAGGACGGGGAGGGCTGGACCTCTGTCAGGCCCGCAGAGATCACCATCAATGTTTTACGCAGCGCTCAGGCTCCAGCTGTGTTCAAGAGGTCTCGCTACACCTTTACGGTGCCTGAGGACGCACCACCAGGGACTCCTGTGGGGACAGTGGAGGCCATAATCCCAGCAGGTGAGTGCATGTTTATTTGTCCTGAAATAACACTGAATTTGAAGTTATGTTTATCGTGTCTGTGTTTTGAGGTGTGATGCAAATTAAAGCATTCAAGCGGTGTTTTTAAGGGCCTTATTTGCCTCCACGAGCTGTGTCCCAGCCTCTACTGCAGCTCCACCTGCTGACTGTGTTGAGAAGCAGGCCCAAATCAGCGGGACTACTTCTTCTTGTTTGTAGAACACCAGCATGCATCTCTCATTTTATAGACCCTCTAGGACAATATAATTCAAGTTTAAAAGGAGTGTTGGTGGATGAACATCTCCCTCAGTTAAGAAGCACTTGGATATTATTAATTGAAATAGTATTAACTTTTTCTTTGTAGTTCCATTTCCTGTAAATATCCTGAAATGACATGGAGACAGTTGTAATCACTGTCACCTCTCCTTGTGTGTCTGTGCGCCAGTTTCCTCTCACAGTCCAAAGAAATACAGGTCACATTTGGTAAAAAAAGATTAACGATTCATTTATATGAAGAGGTTAAACAAATTTACTTTCATAATTATTTCTTCTTTTTTTCTGAGTTTACCCAGTCCAGTTTAAACAAAAATAATAAAATAAGGTTAGCTAACTGATTTAAAAGGCACATTTGTCGAACACAGGACGTTGCAGGAATGCAGTATTAAAGCAGGATTTGTCCTGACAGATGATTGTGACAAACACAATTGAGCGATCATTGTCATTGTTTAAATCTCCTTCCAGACATGAAGAGGCCAGCAGGAAAGAGGAGGTTTAATCTTTAATCCTCCTTAAGCCACATGCACAGATGATAAAGGGTCAAAGACAATTGTACACTATATTCTGTATCATTATTCTTAGAGTTCAAAGATAGTCATAAACTTAAATATACACATGGACTGTGTAGGATTTATTGTTATTATGAATGTGTTTATGATAATAGCATTTGTTTAGCGAGCGTTTACTTGATGTGTTTGAAGGTAAAAGTGAGTTTTACATATTATAAATACAAATAGGCTAGACTAGAGGAGATAAAGATGCTTGCATTCTGCATAATATTTGATCTAACAAACTAGATACTCCAGGATTATCCCTTTATTGTCCATTAGTTATGTGTCACTAACTCCACGTAGTCCATTCAGCAGCTAAATCACTCCACTCCACTTGACAGCCATTTAAGGTTGTCTGATCAATTAACAGATTAACGGAAACAACAGAATTGGGCCTGTTCGACAGGGTCGGGTGCCCTTAAGCTCTCTGCGTGTTTCAGTGTTTTGTTAGTTACTGTTGAAGAGCACCAAACACTTGGAGGGGATTAATGAGATCTTCTGAGCTGTGCTGTAATCCCTTAATGTTGCTTACTGTGTGTTCATGTTGGTGTTCTTACGGTCATATTTTGTCATTGACTCTTCTTGCAAATAGTGTCGGGAGTTTTTTGTCCGGCTTTTCCCCAAAGCAATGCAGCTGAAAGTTGTTTGTGATGCTCACAGCAAGAATAAATACAATTTTTAAATGTTAATTATAAGCACCTCTTTCCACAAGAAATAATCAGCAACCCAACTATGAGCTGTTTTCAGCAGAACTACTTTACCACAGAAATAATTGCTATGAAAACAGTTTACAGTGTGGTCTGTGTATTACCCAGCGTAATGGAGACACTAGCTCTTCCACAATTTAATCCGGCTCATTAATTCTAAGCAGGTTTTAAGTGTGTGGTATGTTCACACTGGAAAATTGAAAAAAAATATATGAATATATAAAAAAATGCTTGTTTTGTGTAGGGCTGCAAATATTATTTTAATTTTATCGAAATTGCAAAGTGGCCGACTGCAATTTTCAAATCGCTGGAGACGAAATGTGTTTCAAAATACCATTTTTAATTTAATATTGTTGTGCTGCAGAGATGTGTTGATTCTTATTCTACAGGCTGAAGAAAACATCTTTGATTACAGATTTCTGTAAAAATAACACCATAATAATTTTAATGTTAAAATGAGAATAATGATGTAAAAATTGTCAGTCCCTCCAATGCAGTCAAAAGAATTCAGACGGTTCATACATTATTTATTTTCCTGTTGGCAAAATACAAAAAAATATATTTTTTGTATACTGACTGTAAAATACTGTGTACTATAAAGAGTAATATGTAGTAGATACTGTTTGTATCACTGTAAACAAGAAAAAATGGAGTGAAAATTTTCATTCACCTCCATTGTTTTGGGGAGTAGGTAGAAATATCTCAAAAGTCTGGACAAAACAAATTGTTCTACATTTAGCAGAACAGACCCTTTACTCTTTTGTTGATCATCTATTAATAAAAACTCGTTGCCTTCCCAGACTCAGAATCAGTGTCCTACCGAATCTCCTCTGGAGACCCTCAGGGTTTGTTCTCCGTTCACCCGAAGTCCGGCCTGATCAGCAACGTAAACCCTCTGGACCACGAGTCGCAACCGTATGCCCTGCTGGTCCTTCAGTCCTACACTGACACCTCTCCAGTTTACAGCACCACACAAGTCAACATCACCATTGCCGACATCAACGACAACGCTCCCGTATTCCCCAAACTCAGCGACACCATCACAGTGTCTCAAAACACACACCCGGGCACAGTGTTGTTCATCGCTCATGCACACGACTTTGACAGCGGTGCCAATGGGAGGGTGCAGTATCACCTGAAAAGTACCAAAAATGGGATGTTTGTTGTTGACCCCAACCTCGGGACGGTCACATTGAATCAGAGTTTACAGGTGGGTCATCAGCAGAGGTACAGCCTGGAAATCGTGGCTAAAGATGAAGGGGAACTTTACCTGAGCTCCACACTGACCCTCATGGTCAATGTGGACCGCACCGCTGCTGAAGACAGCCTGGCCTTCGAGACATTGGTCTACCAGGTGGAGATAGGTGAGGGCTACAGGAAAGATTCGAGGGTCATCCAGGCGAGGGCGCACCATAGCCGGGGAGCTCACATGTCAAACTCGGGCCTCACCTACTCCCTGGAGGCAGAAGCCGGATTTCCTCCGGCTCCGTTTCGGATTCACCCAAAAACCGGATGGTTGTTTCTCTCACACAATCTGGACTTTGAGACAGAATCTTCGTTTCGTTTTCGAGTGTTGGCCACAGCCGGGGAGGCCTCGCTGGCGAACGTGACGGCAACAGCCACGGTGATAGTGCTGGTGCTGGACATCAATGACAACCCACCGGTGTTCAGCAGCGAGGTCTACTACTTCACCGTGTCAGAGGGGTCGTCGCCTCAAGGCCTGGTGGGAACCGTCAAGGCCATGGATAAGGATTCTGGGAAAAATGCCCAGCTGTCCTACATCCTGCTCACAGATGGGAAGTTCTTTCGCATCAACAGTAAAACTGGTAAAAAAGATTTGGTTATAAACAAACATTGTTATTCACAATGCTTTATACAAAAATCATCACACATTATAAAGCATAAAATAAAGCTTTAAGTAAATTATTAAATCTATGCAAAAATAACACAAAATGTTTTGTACTTTACTTAAAGCAACTTAGAGTAGCTTAAAATCACATTACAATGCATTCTAAAAAGATGATAATGTAATACAACAATGGCAATCATAATACACTATGATCCTTTGACACTATATATTGATACTTGACCTTTATAAGTTATTATAAAAAGCTTTATAATGTATTGTGATTGCTGTTATACAGCATCATGGATATATATGAGTGCTTATGACTTTGATTATACAATGCTAAAAGCAGATTATAACTAATTATAAGTATGTTTATGATGTTTAAAGTGTAACCAAAAAGTCACATCGATAGCGCCACCTTGAGGTCGCAATAGGCTTTACTGTGCATCCTCACCTTTTTGTCCCTTCTCTGTACCCTTCCAGGTGAAATTATCAACTGGGTGGCTTTGGATCGGGAGCAGCACAGGCAGCACAGTCTGAAGGTGATGGTTACGGACCAGGGCCACCCTCGCCTCAATGCCACCGCTACCATTCACATCCTGGTCACCGACATCAATGACAACACCCCCCAGTTTACACACCTGCCTGCCAGCAAGGAGCTTAACGTTCAGGTAAACGTGTTAGAATCCTACCTGGATATTGTACTTCAAGAGTAACAATAATATTCTCATCGGGTGAGATCATAGGGATGTAAAAAAATAAATAAAAATACATCAGCAAACTTGCAGATATGCATCTTTAAAGTGTACAATGTGGTTGACAGGTTGTTACATATCCAATCTAATTCACTTATTGCAGATATGGGCTGGTGTACCAGCTGGCTCCTTGGTGACAAACATGTTTGCCAAAGATTTAGATGCAGGAGAAAATGGAACAGTCACCTTCTCTTTGGTCACAGGTGAGTTACATACATTATGCACTTGCACTGTTACAATGCTATTGATGAGTTCCTGGGTATCACTATTTTGTGTTTCTCTCAGCTGATTTACAGGTTGAGGGTTTCGGACACTTTGAGATTGACAGTGAAAGTGGAGACATCCGAACAACGGAGCTGTTCACCGAGAACTCCGAGTCGTTCTACACTCTGAAAACAATGGCCAAGGACAGCGGAGTCCCACCTCTGGAGGACACTGCAGTCCTTCATGTACAGGTAAAGACATCGCTCGGGGGAGATAGCAGGTCAACAATAGACACCACAATTTTTCACCAGCAATTTTTGGCTTCCTCAGATTTGGTGCTAAATGTAACCATTTTTGACCACTCTAGAATTGCTAAAAATGATCAGAAATCCCTCCAAAATACCCCATTAAGACACCATGATCTTGAGGAACACCATGGAAAGAGTCATGCTGTCATTTGTTATCTAAAACTTTTGATATTTGAAGATTTCTGCAAGAATTGCGCTTTTCGGCAGTTGGATGGCGAGCACTTCTGTTCTGGAAACTTCTCAGAAACCTGCTTATTGTCAATATAGCTAGGGAAGCCATACATCCCCTGAATCCCGAGGTCTCTAATTTGTGGTTGTAAAGGTTTGTGAGGCTGTGATTATCAGGTCATTTAATACAGTGATGTCAGGTTTTTAAAAAACGGTCTCACGATGTGAAATGGCCACTATGGGGACGAACATCATCTCACATGAATACAATTGGGCTCATTGGATCCACAAGACTCTCAGCTTTCTTCTCATACCCAAAGAAGAAAGGGTGTCCACACTCTGAATACTGAAGGTTCCTAAATGTATGCATACATACTGTACAAAAACAACAGCTCCACCTCCATTCAGGGGACAACACGATTCAACAAAACAGCCATTGTATCCATAATGACCCACTATATGAACAAAAGCACAAAGTTATCACCATACCTGGGAGAACAGCTATTTTGTTTGTTCTTACTACCTAATTCTTCCCAGTGGTTTGACTTGTTGTGTCGCATTTTTGGCATGAGTTTTAAAACAGTATTTCATCCGCAGGTTCATGGATTAGAGGCTCTGTATGGCCACTCTGAACATCAAATTATGAGGCGTTTTACGGTGAAAGAGGACACTGAGCCAGCGACCGTTATCGGCTCTGCGGCTGTTTCATATAAAGGGAGAGTCCACTATGCCATCTCTGAGGGTGACGGGAGCATTCACTTTGGCATCGACGGCTCCTCTGGGGACATTTATATCAACCAGCCGCTGGACTACGAGTCGGCCATGCAGTACCACCTCATGGTGCGAGCTGAAGATGTTGGACTCTCTCCCGGAGCGAACATGTCTGTGCTGGTCAGCGTGATAGTGGAGGATGTCAACGACCACACACCCTGGTTTCCCGACAAACTGGTGATGTTCGGCCTGCGGGAGGATGCCGCAGTCGGATCGCTGGCGTTCGCTTTTCACGCCAGGGATGCTGATGGGACTTTTCCTAACAGTGCCCTCCGCTACTCCCTGGCCTTGGACCCTGAATTCAGCAGGTCTTCCTCCCGCTTCCCCTTTCAGATAAACTCTCACACAGGGAGCCTGACTGTAACGGCGCCTTTAGACCGCGAGACCAACCCCAGCTTTGCCTTCACTGTAACAGCCACAGACCAGGCGAAGAGGAAGGATGAGCGGAAACGGACGTCGGTCACGGCTCAGGTGTTCCTGCTGGATGTGAACGACAACAGGCCGGTGTTCATATCAGCGGACACAGTCCAGGTGATGGAGGATGCAGAAGTGGGGAGTCTGCTGCATCATTTTGTGGCCATAGATGGAGATCTCGGTGAAAACGGGGTTGTCTCCTACGTCATCATGGCTGGAAACAAGAAAGGATTCTTCACACTGGAGGAGAAAACGGGTGAGATTCTTATTTATAGATAGACTGGGCCAATGTATCGGCAGATATTAGCTACGGTTATATTTGTGTTACTCTATATGTTGAAGGATAAGACAAAAGAAATTGCAGTGCAGGGAATTTTGAAGCAGTGTTTCCATTACTAACCCTAAAGTTACTTAAAAAAACATACTGACAAACCGGTATGCTGTTTTGTTTTGCTGTATGTTACTCTTTAAAGCAAGATTAAAAGACGTCATCATCATATTCAATATTCATCTTCCTCCATCGTCTACAGGCCTCTTGTTTCTGTCGACCCCTCTGGACCACGAGACACAGCGTTTCCACCGTCTGACCGTCCGTGCAGTCGACCACGGCCTGCCCTCGCTCTCCTCCACGCAGACTCTGACGGTGGAGGTGGGGGATGTGAATGACCAGACACCTGTCTTCAGTCAGAGCATCTACAACGCCAGCGTGGCGGAGAACAGAGACCCCGGAGAACCAGTGATCCGGGTCTCTGCCACTGACAATGATTCAGGTAATAATTATCAGAATTGTGGGTGTTAATTTTGTGTTTGTGAGTTAATGCTATCATATAAAAGTAAAAAATGGGAGAAAAGAATTCAGTTAATTGTTTAACACACTACAATATAATCACTAGTCGCACTAAATGTGTTCATAATAATAAGTAGTCAGACAGATTATCATCTCAATTCATTTTATAATTGTTTGGCACATTAAATGTCAAAAAGAAATTGAAAAATGCCCATTACAATTTCCAAAGACCCAAGATGATGGTCCAGATGTGCAACATTTAAAGACTAAAGATATTAGGATTATTATCACATTAGATGAATGATCGCACCAAATCCTCACAATTGAGAAGCTGAAACCTTTTTGCATAAAAAAATTACCCGAACAATTAAACAATTAACAAAACAGGTGTTGTTTTCTGTCAATTGACTAATTAATTAATTGACTCCTTCCTATTTTTATCAAATATTCCAAATATATTTTTAGTGTGAGATAAAATCTCCAGACAAAAATCTGACATTTTGACTGGGAAATGTGATGTGAATAAAAGCTGTAGGGGAACAAATAGTCATTGAGTTAAGCTAAGTAAGGAAAATACACAAGTATTTTTATACATACATAAGTAAGCTTAGTACAAGTTACAGAATGTTTTCTCCTTGTTGATTATTTTCTGGATTGCTGGGCAAGCCTTTTAAGAAAAGTAAGGTTTTTATTCACTTTAATAAAAAGGACACTCGCATCTCTAGTTTTTCTAATGTAGAGGTTTTACAAATATACACACTGTTTAAGTTTGGCCAGACATAAATTCTCAGGGAGCATGTTTGTTTTTTCCAAGTCTGAGAAAATAAATAAATGATCTGAATGAATCGGGACGCCCCAACGATACCTCAGCTCCTATTGATGGGCTATAGATAGAGATGTATCTATATAGTCACATGAGCAACTACAAAAATCTCAGTTATGTTCTATTAGAAAACTGTTGGATGGGCTGTGGTTTTCATCCAGTAGCATTCAAATTCAGCCTGAAATCCTTCTGTGAAGTGGAGATCGCAGTATGCCTCCAAAGAGCCTAGATGGCAGCACTAGCTTGTCTCCTTGAGGCCTAACGGCCTAAAACCACAGACTCAATATGCATAAAACCAAATAGTGCCAAATGAAAATAAGATTAAACACATGAAAAAGTAGCCAAGCTCAAAAATAATGGCGTATTTTATCATAAATAATGAAGACATGAATAGTTTTTTTTTTCCTTTTCTGTAAACCTGTTGTAATATTTAAAATACTTGATGGCAAAAAGAGGAAATTTCTCAGAAATAGTTTTATTGTATTTAAAGCAAAGTACCACATGACAAATACAGTGGAGCAGCAGCTCACTCTGCCATGTTTTGGTTAAACATCAGCGCTGCAGTGACTCAAGGTTGTCGTCTGTTTTGTTTCACTCCATTAACGCTTTCATTGAAACCAACTCCTGCCCCCTTTTTCTTCATGCGGTGTTACGTTTGTTTCTTTTTCATGTGCTATATGTTCACTGTGCATCCCAGCAAATCTCATTCATCTAACCTCATAATCACATTCACAAATCTACACATCAGCCCTGTTTATTTAAACACGTTGTGCTCGGGGGGCCTCCTGAGTCCCACCTCATCCCGTCATGTTGACAGTGCGAGTCCTTTTAAATACTGGAGGTGGAGGGCATGTGGCAGGAGGATCTGTAACAAGAGGGGTTTTGATGTGAACTGGGGGTGAGAATTGTCCAAGAACAGCAAGCACACGGCTCCTCTGGGAGATTTGAAAAGGTCCTCTCTCATGATGATTTCCATAATCCAAGCCATCTGTGCCAATAGGCGCCGTGTTTTCATCTGTCTCCTCAAATCGCCTCGTCTGGCAGCTCAGCCCGCTCTCCCACCAGTCTTATTTGATTATCATTTCTGCTGCTTTTTTCCCCCCACCAACGCTCCCCAAAGATGACCATTGTTTTGTGCCCGTGTCAGTCCCTGTATCTAGTTTCCATGTGTTGGAGTCAGTCAGAGGAGAAGCGCAATATCAACGAGTGTGACAGCTAAACTTTGTGGTACTCAGGATTTCACTTTGTTCAGATGTTCTGAGGGATTTTTATAGAATAGCTGTGTTGTCCTCAGGGTCAAAAATGTTATTAAAAATACAACCCATATCTTAAGAAATGATCACATATCTAATATCATTCAAAGGTTTCACAGTTCTGTAAACAAAAGAGCTTCTTGGCATTCATAAAGGGTCACACAACACAATTTTCAGACATTGAAAAAACCCAGTTTCTAATGAAATGGGAGTCAATCCAGTTATAGAACCACTGGCAGTAATGTTGGTTTACTCAAATTACAAAAAAAAACACATTTTCTCACTTAGATCCAGGAAAAAACACAGAGCGAGCAACAGTTTTCATAGAGCAGTATTTCTTTGTGAAAAAGTGGTTCCACTGAAAACTGATCTCAGTGAGGAGAAGTAAGCCTCAATGACTGCGTGATGCAGGTATTTAAAAAAAAAAACAATTTTGTCACCGGCTTTTTTTTGTCTCCTGCTTGTTCCTCACCAGCTTCTCACATTGTCTTTTATCCCTGAACACTGCATCCATTCATTGTCCAGTACAGGTAAACGGAGGGCAGTTGTACAATTTCTATACAGCTCCTCTGATACTGAAATGATGTAAAACGCACATATTGCTCTGTAGCAGCTGCAATGACCACCACAGTTTGCATGTAACTTGACAATGTGTTGCTGCCAGAAGAAGAGCCGTGTACAAGCAGCGGGGCCGGACTACTGCAGCAAAGGGCTCTCGGATTACGGTTTCGCTCCTCTGTCTGTTTTTTTTAAAGGTGATTCTGTGATTTACTAAACCTCGTGGTTCTGTTTTTCAATATGGCATCTGTTTGAAAATGAAGCAGCCATAAACATGAACACGCCTGATGAGGTGCTAAACTCAACCTCGGGGCTGATGTGAATGCTGAGATTGAAAGAAAACATGATTTTAGTAGTTTTCCACACATTTTATGAAGTAAGGTTTTGTTTTGAGGTCTGTGACAGAGCTCACAGGGCGTGTTAAAACAAACATTAACCTACCGTGTTCCTCCCCCAGAGGAGAATGCCGTGGTGTGGTACAGTCTGTTGCCCGGCGCCGGCTACGAGCTCTTCAGCATCAACCCTTACACCGGTCTGATCACCACCACCTCCTACCTGGACCGAGAGCAGCAGCATCACTTCACTCTCAGAGGTAAAACACAAACCTGTTACACCTGAGAGACACACAAGTGTGGATGGAAATAGAGCTCTGAAACACTCTTGTCCTTGGCAAGCAGTTTGAAGCGATCATGTTTGTCACTTCACTTGTAATTTCATAAAATCAGAAACCCTGTTGAAGAGAAAGTCAAAAAAGACATTGAGATAGCAGGATAACAGCTGAAATAAAGCACGCCTCTGCTAGCGTCATAGGAAGTTTCATGAATACAATTTTAAGCTCATTACGCTTCATGGAAAACGAGCAGTGGCAATACATCACACAACAACGGCCAATTTAATGAGTTTGTTGAAACCGCCATTTTGGAGCTACATGGATAACGATGCAATGCGTCCTGAGTTTTTACAAGTTGGGAAAAGTAGTGACTGACAATAGGTAAAGAATAAAACTCTTCATAATCTCCAGATGGACATGGGTTTAGAGATTAAGTTGATGTAAGTTTGTGTTGACCAGTTATAGACCTGTAGCTTCAATGGCTGTGATCAGGATTTCCTGAAGGAAAAATGTCCTTTTAATGAAAATCTTCTCCAGCGTGAAGCTCAACGACAACCAACTGTTTGAAAGCCGTGTGATTCTAAGGGTTATAAAAATAATCCCCCCAAAAAATATAAAGCTGCCATATAACAGTAACTCCTATATCAAACAGACATTTCCCTCGTTCTCTGTTTCCCATTCTCTGCCTTCTCTCTTGACATGCTTCACAGCCAAAGTCATAAAGACTTCGGTCTTTTGTATGACAGCAACATAATTCAGCAGATTGATTTATGTTAAGGAAACAGTAGACCTTTAGAGAGCTGAGGTATAATATATCTAACCTCCACTGACTGCTCCCTCTGCCTTTTGAAGTGTTTGCTTTCACTCTCTCGTGGGCACACTCAGCTATTACATTCAAGCTATTCAGCCGTGTTTAATGATGAACTGCTTTCAGATGTTTTATCATAATATTTGTACAGTCAGCAGTATGATGAACAATTAAATATAATAACAGAAAAGCATGAAGGTCTTGAAGTTGTGCCAGAATGACGCAAGGCTTATTGGGAAATATTGAAATATGTGGGGACAATTTTCTCTGCCGGCAAATTAATTTGGAAAGAAATGGAAATTATTTTCAGCCAGTATAAAAAGCTGTAGCAGTTTATGTAATATTGACGGAATTGTTTTTTTATTCTTAGAGTCTGTACTGCTATTAAAAATCAGTTCAGTCATTGTGGTGTTTCAAGACTGAAACTGCTGAGGAAAACGGTATGTTTCCATACAGCAATATATACATTAAATAACCGTTTAGTGACCTATTATAATAACAGTCTGTGGCCTCTTCGAGCTGTTTACCGATACTTTCATTTAATATTTATTCGTGCTAGCGTCATGGCTCTATGGATGGCAATGTCAGTCCAGACTCAAATATATCTCTTTAAGTTTTGGAGGGTTTTTCATTAAACTTCATGTTCCCCAGAGGATAGATCCTAAAGATGTTGTTGACCCCCTGAATTTACTTCTAGCACCATCATCAGGTCTCCAATACTTATGCTTTGCAGGTATTTGGTCATACACCGTTGTCATTTCCACCAGTGTCAGTTGTTTTTTTATGATAAACATCATACCCTTTAAGCGTCTGCATTTTAAAAGGAGCATTGTTAGCATGAACAGCCTCACAGAGCTGCTGGCATGACTGTAGACTCTTTGACATTTTTGCTTATTCACTTGTATTTAAGTCCAGGAAGTCAATAAGAACCATAGATCAGAGGCGTCTTTGCAATGTCCCTGGTTCAGTTACTGATTTCCCATGACTGTCAAAATTAGATCAAATTCTACAGAGATTTCTGCAGTGAGCGTAAGGTGTGAATTCCTTTTGATTCATGTCTCCAGTCCAGGCTCGTGACAGCAGCACGCGGCCTCTGTCGGGTACGGTCACAGTGCTCTGCTCTGTGCTGGATGACAATGACAACCCTCCGGAGTTTATGCAGTCCTCCTTCCAGATCAGCCTGCCAGAAAACCTTCCTCCTGGGGTGGTTCACACTGCTCAGGCCTCTGATCCAGACCACGGAGAAAATGGAACTATACACTACTCCATTTTAGGTAAGGTGCGCCAGAGAGTGCTCTGTATATCAAGCTATTTGGATCATGATTTGGTAGTTTTGGCTATCATTTCTATCGGTAATAAAATTGTTCCCACCAAGTTAATTGCTGAGATCTGGGAACTCATCGACATTGTGAAAAAGAAGTCCAAAAGGGAAATGAAACTAAGCGATCATACAGGTTTTTTTAAACAAACGCTGAGGTAAGCCAAACTCATTTGGAAGAGAAAATGGCGGCAAATCATAAAACGACTACCCAAACTGTCCGTTGTAAACATCTATTGCAGTTAACAGAAGAACTTACTGGTTCAACTTTGAGTAATCATACTTTCAATAGTTGTGCGTGCAAAGTTTGTCTGTGCAGTGATGCATTATTAGCGACATTTCAGGTGGTTTCGATTATTTTGCTAAACTCTGTTTTACAACCTGTGTGATTGTCGAACCACTTGTGTCAAACGACACAATATTGTTAAGATCTCAGTCATTACTTTGGTGAGTTAAATGTTACCGTAATTAATTTCTGTCTTTAGGCGAGGACTACAGAGGTCGCTTCACCATCAACAGCCACACAGGTGCCATCAGCACCACACAAGTCCTCGACCGTGAGGAAAGGCAGAATTACACACTTACCATACAGGCCCATGACTATGGCCCCACCCTGCTCAGGTCCTCCACCCAACTCCAGCTGGTGCTGCTGGACCAGAACGATAATGTTCCCTCCTTCACCCGTAAGAGCTACCACGCCTCTATCAGCGAGGGCCTACCTGCAGGAGCAGAGGTCCTGCGTGTTAGCGCCTTTGATCCCGATGAGGGGTCCAATGGGGACCTGACCTACTCTTTGACAGAGGACAGCAGCCAGGGGGCCTTCTCGGTGGACGCTTTCACCGGAGTGATCCGCACCACGAGGTCTCTGGACAGAGAGAGTCGGGCGCAATACACCCTCAGAGCTGTGGCTGCCGACGGCTGCACCCAAGGGCCACTGAGCTCTGTGGCATCGCTGACCATACAGGTGGAGGACGTGAACGACAATGTGCCAGTCTGTGAGCAGAATCCAATCAACGCGTGGGTTTCCATGAGGACTCTACCCAACCAGATAGTTACAACGGTGACAGCAACAGACGGTGACCAGGGTGACAATGGGACTGTACAGTTCATGTTGTCTGATGAGGAAAACCTGTTTGACATCAACGGCGAGTCGGGGGAGATTTCACTGAGAAGACGAGTGAGAGCAGGTTTCTCTGGGAGGAAGCTGCAGGTTGTGGTTTCAGACAAAGGACAACCTGCTTTAACCTCCACCTGCCTGGTTTTCATTCATCTGAAGGGAGAACACGAAGGACTACAGTTCACAAACAAAGTGTACAACGCTACCATCAAGGAGAACAGCAGAGCTGGTAGGTTTTGCCACCTCTATTCCTTCTGTGTTCATTGACGGCATTAAAAACCCTCATCGACCATTTTACTCTATTTGTCAAGGCACTTGGATTGCAAAAGTGGAGGCCAGTGACCAAACCAACAGCAGACAAAGGATCACCTACACCATATTTAGTGGCAATGAGAATCATATTTTCTCCATCAACCGTCACACGGGTAAGAAACAAAACAAAAACATTGCTTTTGTTTCTTTGTTCTTGAGTTCACTGATGGGACTCTTGTTATGTATCTGCAAGAAAGTCATGCATGCTTTCATTAATTGAGTTATGCTAATAGCACAAATTCTCATTCACTCATCCATTTTATTTTCCACAAAAGCATCCAGAAAATAACTTTTCATTTCCAGTCCTCGCAATTATTTATGCAAAAAAAGATTTTCTAGTCCACTCATTTTGAGCTGTTGTTATTTTCCGTGTTTCTTTTCAAAATGTCCTTTCAGCTTATCTGCTTCATCTGGTTGTTTATATACAAGAATTTCCTCAAGAATTATGATTGTTGCCTGCCTGATTTTATCATATTCTTACCCCAAACTCTGTTTTTGGATTTATGTTCCCATAAAGTAATGAGGTAGACACAGTTACACTTAAATACACATTATTATAGAGACAGGACAAATACTTTTTTAGGGTTGCCAAAAAGTCTTAAAAGTGCTTCTGTCAACACCTTTTTTTAAAGACGAAAAAGTTATGTTTTTCTTTCCATTACTGTGACTTCATTTTTCCCTGATCCGATTTAAAAAAAAAAAAAAAAACTTGAAATACGTTGAGCGATACTAATCTTTCATGCTGTGTTTGCCCAGTTTTTGATTTACAGTGCCATATATGTTTTCCTCTCATCTAGGTGAGATCCGTGTGCAGAAAGACAACTCTCTGGACTATGAGGTGAGCCCTCAGATCCAACTGGTGGTGCTGGCTGACAACGGACTGCAGACGGCTCACTGCAGGGTCTCCATCAGCCTGCTGGATATTAATGACAACGCGCCAGTGTTTGAACACAGCAACTACAGAACAGCTGTCTGGGAGGGGCAAGTGCACAACACCTACATCATGCAGGTAGACACTATAAATATTTATGCCCTCTTTGACATTGGAAATACCGTGCCGGTATGTCATATAATCAGTTGTGTTTATTGCTGATAAGATTTTATTAATATTGATCACTTCATGTATTTTCTGCAGGTGTTTGCGTCCGATGCTGACAGCGGGATAAACGGGCAGATTGAGTACTCCATCGTGTCCGGTAACCCCAACGAAGCATTCGCCTTAGACTCTGTTCGTGGGATTCTTGCTACCAAAGCCTTGCTCGACCGCGAGATCGCCTCCTCGTACAAGTACGCCGACGTCACGTATTAAAAAGTACAATGGAAACATTTCTAGAATGTATGATGGTTGAGACCAAAGTAGATCTGTAAGTTTCTACTTACGCCTGTCGTAGCTAGCCTCTGGGAAATTGTTGTCCGTGTTCCAAGTAATCGGTATACTATCGGATATTTAAATGTTATCATCAAGCCATTTAACAACAGTTATATTGTTTGCATTCAACAAACACATCCCCTGAGTCTTTGCCATTGGCTCAGCTGTGGAAGCTGTAGAGTGCTAACAAAATAAGTTTAAATGGGAAGTCATTAAATGTAAAGTCAATGTGTGTGGTCACAGTGAGAGGGCCATTATGGCACTGCGGGCAGATCACAAATGGCTGCAGCGTTATTATGTTTGACGAATCATTGTTGCTCTCAAATTGCAGAAAAATAAGTTCTTCGGGGCTCTTTCAGGTTCATCCATGGTTGACTAGTTTAATAAGTGAAACTTTTTCTCCTGTAAATTAGTGAGAGGAAATGATCTTGTGTTGCAAATTTGATGAAATGGGCCAATGAGCAATTTTATTATGACAGTGCACTGGCTATATCTTCTTTATTAGAAAGCTTTCTGACAGATTTCTTTGTTTTTTAAAATAATGTAGTTCAAAGTAATTCAGTGCAACAGTCAATTCAGTAATTCTATTATTGGGACTCTATAATTCATACATTTCCAGCCCAGCATAACACAATGATACTCCATCCATATTATGCAAAGTGGCATCATTTGTTTTCTGCCTTTACATTACAGGCTGGTTCTGCAGGCAGCAGACAGGGGGAACCCTCCTCTCACCAGCACCGCCATCATCAGGGTCCAAGTGGTGGACGTCAATGACAACAGCCCTGCCATCCCCCCCATGGAGCCCGTGGTTATAGCAGAGAGTAAGACCAGCCCCCATCTGTTCTCTGACTGCTTGCCATGATTAACACTCATTCACATATAAACACTGTCTATGTTCTTTATCTATTTTATAGACTTATTTCGAGGTTTTCTGTTTTACTTCAGATCTTCCGGCAGGTTACATGGTCACCCAGGTGATTGCCAATGATGTGGACCTGAGCTCAACCATCACCTACAGCTTTTTAGGCAACAGTAGCACCAACTTCCCCTTTGCTATTGACCGATATACTGGCGTGGTCACCCTGACTCGAGCCCTGGACTATGAGGAGCAGACAGAGTACACGATGACAGTCTGGGCGTCTGATTCCCTCCACCAGACCACCGGAGAGGTCAAAGTTGAAGTGCTTGACGTCAATGACAACGCCCCAGTCTTCACCGAGGTCTTCTACCAGGTACAGACGAGATGTTTATCAGTCAAAAGGTTCAAGGCCAACAGGCATGTCTTATTCAGGATTTATACATTGTCAATTAAGTTGTTTGTTAATGCTTTATTAAAGTGATTTAAGAAGAACTTTTGGGTTGAAAGGTTGTAAAATTGCCTGATGTACTCTCTCAGTATTTTTGTCTTTTTACCATAATCCTTTATTGATGACTTACTAACATGAACTGCAGACTTGATGGCTTATTAGAAACTAAGTCTTTAAAGACGTGCTTCAGTGACTTGGTCAGTCATTTCCGTAATGTTGGAGAATGCACATAAGGCAGATTTAGAAAAGAATAAACCAAATTGAAGCAGAGCAGGTTGATATATCCTGACTTTTAGTCCCTTGCATGGGTCAATCTACAGAAACACTGGACGCTACATTTCACATAATGGAAATTGATCGCAGTTCCCCTTTTAATAAAAGGTCACAAGGGTCTCACTTAGTAAATCGTTGACAAAGGGTTCCACCACTTTTGATAGTTGAAGTTTTTAATTGTTAATTATGAAGTTTTTTCGAGATTTTCAGTGCAGTATTTTTACTCAGTTTAAGTACTGTACATTTGAGGGGTCATAAAATAAAGAGTTAACTATAGACAAATTCTGCTGAAGAGATTTTTCAAACTTGGCAACCCAAAAGTTGTTCTTCAAATGCAGAGTTATAAAGCAATAATACATTTTTATTAACCGTATGAGAAAGTGGTATCTGACTGGATATATAGAACATACATTATGATCTTGCTGCAGATGTGAATCATTATTTATTCTCTCTTGAAGGTGGAGTTGTCGGAGTTGGTTTTAGCGGATACGTTAGTTTTGACAGTGTCTGCTACCGACAGCGACTCTGGACTCAATGGGAAGATCACCTACAGACTGCTTTCATCTCCTTTACAAGGCTTTTACATAGAGCCAGACAATGGTAAGAACAGCTCCACTGATGGAAAAGACATCCTGCAATAGCTCTGATATAAATGTCTCGTTGACAGTAGAACCTCACTGTATGTATGTAGAGTATATATAGAAAAGTTGGAGGTTAAGAAGTCGGCAGAGGGATAAAACAATGATCCAAGATATATTGCACTTCTGTAAAACGCATTACCCCAAGCTTTACAAGTTGTATGACTTATGACTGTCTGCTGGTCTGATTTTCATATTCATCCCTCTTATTCTCACCATTAAAATCAGTTTTTCTGGCATAGTTAAAGGGGCACATGCCAAAGAAAAGGGCACAGAGAAAGACTGTCTTATTCTGAGCAGCATACAGTATCAAGGGTTACTGAGAGTTGTCATTCTGCCAGCAGAATTTCTCCAGTGTTTATATTTCTATAGTCTTGGATGTGCGAGTGAGTTCCTTGGACAGATGGAGAGAGAAGCAGCAGAGAAGGCAATTAGAAAGCATTTGAGATAAAGTGCTTCAGAGGAGCCATGCCTATCCTATTATCTTCCTTTTAAAAATGTCTAAACCAAAGAAAGAAGATAAATCGCACAGAGCTGAAATGGAACCACCCCTCCTCAGTTCTGGCCAGTCCTTTCCACTCAAGTGCGATTTATGGTGCTTCTGTCATGTTTGAACTCCAAAGTTTAATATCAAAGAAATGTTTTTGCCCATATTTTGCCGTAAGGAGCTCAAATGGAAAGGGAATATTGCATCAATGTTGACTAAAGCTCTCTAAATCCAGAACTTTAATATGGTGCTTTTGTGGTGCGGTGCCTCTCAGTTTTTCCATACCTATTTGTTTCACAGACAATGAATGGTGCTGCTTTAGAGTAGAGCCTCAGAATTAATAAAGTCACCATGTAGAAAAGTTTAAGTGGCAATGAAGTGGAACAATAAATTGAATGGACAAACACTTTATTGTCATCCAAATAGAACATTTGCTATTACAGTCTGCATATGGAAGTCATTAAAGAATAGTCACGCAGGAAATTATGTTGCATTGCGGTGTCTAATAACAAGGACAATTTAGATTTAACGGTTAGTATATTGTCATACAAATAGACATGTTTTATAGTTACTTTTTCGAAAAAGAAACTAACCAGAAACAATCAGTGTATTTGTTAAACCATCTGTTGAATCACTCAAGAAGACTTTTATAGCTTTACATTGGTGAGACCAGATGTCAGGTCTTTCTAAGGAGTTTCATTGTAAAAAGAAAAAAACATGTTTGCATGAGGGCTTGATGTATTTGCAATATAATGGTTTGATAAAAGTGAAACAGATTGTAGTATTAGTCATTTTTTTATCATTGAAATTTGATGTTTTTTTTCCTGTTAAAGTTGTTATGGTAAAAGTGTTGGCAAACAGTTGCCTATTTGCACATCCAGCAGACAGCATTCATTTGGAGTCATGTCTATTACTACCTAACAATACAAAAAAATACATTAGTCAATCATTTTTTAGCTATATTTTACTTTCTACCAACTCCTGAGAGAAATTTAACTTTAGATGGCTATGGTGGAGCATTTAGGGTGCTAGATGCTCCCCTCCCGTCAACAACAACAATTGGCTAAAACCAGCTAAAATCTCCATAGAACTGAGGTGTTAAATGTCTGTGGTGTTTGTCACTATATCATCAACTTTCACACTGCAACGTCATTGAATCCTTTTTGTGCTGTTAAAAAATGGTTATTGCAGCTTTAGAAAAAATCTATTCGCTCACTAACACATGATTTGTGTTGTAGGGTCTGTTTTTACCAATAAGCCCTTGAAGGCCATCACAAACAGCAACCTGATCCATCTTCTGGTCGAGGCCAGAGACGAAGGCGAACCTGTGCAGTCTACTGTCACCGCCGTAGACGTGGTGATTCTGGACACCAACGACCATGCACCTTTGTTCCACCAGGACATCTACACGCTCACCGTCCCAGAGGACACGCCCACGGACACCACTCTGCTGACGCTGTCTGCAGAGGACCAAGACTGGAGCCCTGAAAACACCCACTTGGACTACGGCATCATCAGAGGAAATGAGGAAAAGCGATTTTGTCTCAAAGTAAAAATGGTTCAGGTTGAGAATCAGATGAGAAATGTAGGAAAGCTTGTTCTGTGTAACCCTTTAGACCGTGAGACGACGGAGAGCTACGCACTAACAGTGAGTGTGTCAGATCGAGGAATGCCTCCACTGAACAGCTCTGCTGTTATTATGGTTACTGTGACAGACTGCAATGACAATGCCCCCGTCTTTTCCAGCACAGGATACCACGCTCAGGTGAGTGAAAACAGCCATGTAGGTAACAGGCTTGTCCAGGTCAGTGCTCAGGACCCTGACCTGGGAACTAACGGCCTGTTGCGGTACGACATTATCTCAGGGAACAGCAAAGGTCACCTTAAGCTCAACCGTCAATCTGGCCTTCTGGTGGTCAACCACTCGCTTGACTATGAGGAAGACTCAAAGTACACCCTCACCATCCGAGCATCTGATGGTGTTGAATCATCTGAACAACGCAAAGTGGCTTTTACAGTGGTCTTCATCACAGTGTTGGATGAAAATGACAACACTCCATACTTCATGTTCCCTACTGTTAACTGTTCAGTGCTGGAGAACCTCCCAGCGTTTACCCACACCTGTACTGTCCATGCTGTTGACAATGATTTAGGCATCTACGGCCAGCTCTCCTACTCTATTGTGTCCTCCTGCTTCATGGACTATGGCAGTGGCAGCCCTGAGAAGAAGGAGGCCTTTGCCATTGACCCCTTAACCGGCGACATTCACACCAGACAGACCTTCGATTACGAACATGAGACTGAGTACTGCTTTGTAGTGGAGGCCAGGGATAAAGGCGACAAAGCAGCTACAGTAAGAGTGCAGGTGACCATCAAGGGAGTGGATGAGTTCAGTCCTGTCTTCACCCAAAAGCGGTACCATTTCCTACTGCCAGAAAACGCCAGGCCTGGAGAGACAGTCGGTTACGTGATGGCGATGGACCATGATGGAGGGGTGGACGGGCTGGTGGAGTACTTCCTTGTGAGGTCATCGCCGTTTTTCTCAATAAACAAAACAATTGGTGCCATTTCCGTGTCAGGTCCTGTATATCGCAGAAGAGGCAGCCATGCCAGTGAGGACATGGTGGAGCTGGTCGTGTCTGCAGGTAGTCCCAAATTGGCCTCCAGGACCACCGCCTGCCTAGTTTTCGTCAATATCTCCAGCTCAGCAGAAGCACTCACCGGGGTGCCTCTTGATGCGCACATGCTCAGTTTGAGTGTCTCACTAATCATGTTCCTCCTTGTCCTCCTCATTTTTGTGAGCTTGGTTCTCAGGTACAAGATCAAGGAAGCGGCAATCAAAAAGGCTGCTGCAATTGCCGCAAATTTGAACCATGGTACAAGCTCGTTTGGTAGATCCTGTAGCCAAAGTGCAATCTCTTTGCAGGAGATGAAACAGCCCAGCAAGTGTGACGTATCGATCCCATACAACCAGTCAGACTCGAGCGGCCGTGGATCAGCAGAAGGGGAGACAGCTGAGGACCAGGAGATCAAGTGGATTAATCAGTACCCCTGCCATAAAAGAGACAAATCTGTGCAAGGCAACCAGGCCACTGAGCTTCCAGAATCTGCTTTACCTGGGGACAATATCTCCTGCCACTCTATTGATGTAAGGCCAGAGCACATTTTATCTGTCAAGAAACGTTTAGTCACAGGGATGGCCAGCACAGAAAGCCTCCATCACTTCAAAGAGGAGGGAGGAGGTGAGGGGCTACTTCCTGCAATACTCAGGGTGAGGGATTTAGAGGAGAGCATGAGGACAAGTGGGTACGCTCCCCTCTCGGAAGCCCACGCCTCTGCAGATTCTCTGTCTTCACTGATGTGTTTTGAGGAGGAGATGCAGGGCAGCTACAACTGGGACTATGTTTTGGACTGGGAGCCAAGCTTCCATCCTCTGGCCTCGGTTTTCACCGATATCGGGATGCTCCCTGATGAGGAGCTTCAAGGCGGCCGCGAGGACTTGGCAGCAGAGGCAACCTGTCTCATGTACCCACCACCTCTCATAACAGGAGTAGCTCAGCCTGGCATTCGGACTGTTCCTCCACGAAAGCTGGGGCGCATGCCAAGTCTGAGAAGGAAGCCCTCTTACCCTAAATATGCGTATTCCCCCTTAGCCAGGAACACAGGACTTACCCCTTCAGCCATGACACCCACTTTCTCCCCATCACTGTCTTCTCTCACCATTAGGACCCCCAGTGCCTCACCAGTTGTCTCTGACACCGGGGTGGGGGGTATCAGGCTTGACTCAGGACCCCTCACTGCAAGCCTATTAGAGGCAGAAATTCAGGTATAGACACAAACTTTGATCAAGTTTATCTATAATAATCTTTCATTTGCCATCTGAAGGTAATTCCTTTAGTATTTTAAATAACTTTAAGGGACACAATATAAGTTCAATTGTTTTTATTGACAACGTCGTTATTGTTTTAGACTCATGGGTGTCATGGGTTTAGTCTGAAAGGGGCAATATCAGGCAAAGTTGTCATTTTAACATAATGTAGTCATTTAATTACTTACTATAACATTGAAGTTGATTCCATAACTCAATTCTGTAATAAAATGTATATCTGGAAAAGCCTGAACACAGTTTTGCATTACATTCTTCTAATGCAGCACTTTGAATAAGAGCAGTTGTTTGAGTTGGCAATTAATTATTGAATTTTTTATTGTAAACATGTTTAATTGTGGAGAAAATGAAACACTTTATTAATGTGGTTGGTTGCAGCTTCTAAATGGAAACCTTTCAAGGTTGGTTTAATAAGCAACGAAAGGCAATATTGTTTTGTAGTTAATCTCCCTGGAATCATAAAAAACAAGATTTTAAATACAGACCCATTTTTGCCTCCCTCTTCTTTAATATGTTTTGCCAATAAACTGCCAGTAAAATTGCTTGTCCAACAGAACTTATTGTATTCCTTCAACTAGGACCATTCTTAATTTCTATGTTATATTGTGTCTTTCAATTCTTTAAAAGTCAAGACTAGTGCAGACAAAACAAAAAAAATATGGGGGATTCTTCACTGACATTAATTCAGTACGGATTCAATAAATTGGATTTCATTGTCCTGTCACTGTTCAGCATTATAGCAGATTTTCAAAAACCAGTTCCAGATTTTGGCTGTTTTACTTTTTTTTGTCACGAACAGAAGTAGTCTGTTCCCTTCATGATTGCTTTTGTGTGTGCTAACTGTAGACTATAGACACCCTGTTAATAAACAGCACTTTATGTACAATTTCCAGAGAATTGTATGAGTTTAAATATTAATACATTTGCAAACAAGTTAGCAATAAAGAAACTCTTTTGAATTTTTCTTGGATTAAGTATTTAATGGTGTTGTGATACTGCTTCTCTTTCACAATGAATAATTAGTGCATGTATGTGTATAATGTTATATTCAAAGACAGGATTTCTTAGTGTACATTACATTTACTAATGTAAACAACAATAATTCAGAGTTTTCCTAACTTTGGGAAAATAAAAGAACAAAGAAAACAGGTTAGTAGATCAAGGACATGTTGCCACACACAGCTGAGTGCTGACTGCTACGTAAAATATTGGAATTGAACTGTCTCTTTAAAATGTATCATATAATTGTATTTTACTTATAATGAGCATTTTCTCCTGAATTAAATTTTCCCATGGCCACTCTGTCATTTTTTCTGAACAAGTATCCAAAGTGAAGCAATTCATACTGCATTTCAAATACTAGCAGATGGGAATGCCATGATTACATTTCTGATCTTAACCTCGTGAATTTTGATGTTTTCCTTTCAAAATCGTCTTAAGTAGCGTCAAAGTTCTGAAGACATTTTCATGGGAACTCTGGTTTTGAAGATTCATTGAGTCATGCTTGAGTGAAATATGATTTTTTTCATATTTATTTTACTACTTTTTAAATAATTTTACACTTTTCCTTTCTATCGATGTATCATTGCAGCTCATTTTAAAATAAAATCTTACATGCAGTATTAGTTCTCTTCATCAATTCCATCCAGTATTGGTTCAATTCATTTATTTATTATTGAAATAGCTGAGGAGATTCGTCCCACTATAGAGATTCTTTAATTTTGTATGCTTGTAGCAATGATCTGAATATAGGAATTTTGCCTATCTAAGAAAAGTAAAGAAATATGAAGTGATTGAACATGGCTCCACTTGGTCTGCAGTTAATCCAAATGTGCTGGACTCTGGGAACATATGAGCTGAGGAGCTAAATTCTTTATCAGATAGTTTCATGAAAGATAATAAACAGCCAGGCCCTGAACGATACCAGCCAAGTGTGTCCTGCATGTAGCCACTGATCGGTACCTAATTATTTATTGACTCAGTTCAGTCTCTCCTCTGCACGTCAGTGGGTTTTGACAAGCTCTGCGCTCCTCTGTATTTGTGATTTCAGCAGGTCCTTGGCCTCGGGATTACGATGATGGAAGAGATCTCTCACCATATTGCGGAAGGTCCTCAGCCTTCTTTGTTATGCTGTCACTCATGATTACACGCCCCTCTCAGTTGATGCCCCCTCCCCCCCTTCACTGAAAGTGAAAAAAAGATTTGAAACTGAAAATATAAAATCTGAAACTGAAAAATATAAGACCTCAAATATGAAAATATATATGAAAGTGAAAAATGAAAATAAATATTTTATTCAAAACAATTCCAGAACTGGTTTTGTTTGACTGTCCGAAGATAGAGCCCATGTAAAGCACAGGTTGTTTACTAGTCAGCTGCTGGGACATCCGTCACTCAAAGGGGAATACAGGGTCTCCTTAATTATATGCAAGGGGTGAAACAGCACCTCCAAAAATATAAGACTATTATCTATACTATATCTATATCTAGCTTTTCTGCCCTCTAGTGACTGTTAACAGGTGTGACGATGTTGTTTTGTGTTTCAGGATGGGTTGGCACGGGTGTACTTGGATGATGACAAATTGCCTTGTATAGGTGAGAAGATGTAATATTTTGTTGTATCATTTAAAATTTATAAATAAAAAAAAGACAGATTGTTCTAAAGGCCAAATTTCAGTGAAGGTCACTCTTTTAAACAAATAACATAAGTGTCTTGAGATCCCAGTTACTCAGTTGCACGTTTTGTTTTAACCTCTACTTTTTACTGTTTTTAGAAGTTTGAATAATAAAAAGAGAAATAAGAGAATTTTGGTACTGGTACTGTTTTTATTTATTTGTGGAATACGAGTGAATGCTATATTCAGTTTGAATGATATTTGAGTTGGTTAACTGGTCAACCTCATGCATTAAAGGTGCTCAATATGAAATTCAGAGCATGTCTGTAAAATGAAATAAAACAGTTGTTACGCCTGTAAGTTGACTTACTGCATAGCTGTGCCAACCTGCGTATCGTATTCAAATTACTGAACAAATGGGAAATGTGGGCTGAATTTAGAGGTTCTGAACCAGGCTGATACAGGGACCCTCGTCAAGTCAGGGCCCCGACATTAAAGCAGAAACAACCTTAAGGCCCTTATCATGTCTGAAATATATTACCAAACTAAATTTTCTATTTCAATTAATCAAATTGACCACAAACCAGTTGGCACACATTGACCCTGGGGCTTTCGTAGCCCAGAGGGGTCTTGGGCTCCACTTTCGGCAAGTTTGTAATCAAGCACATCATTTTCACCTGAGTAAATGATACTGGTGGACAGAACAGTGTCAAAAAAGCAGTCTAATTAGGATCTCGAAGCTCCACAATAATGTATACTCATCTGTAGTAGATCATCACAGAGGTGAGCTCACAGATTCCCCATGAAGAAAAGATTATCATCTGTTAGTCCGATCTGATAAGCACTTGGAAGGGGAGGTCGTTTTGACAAATACAGCACAGCTGTGTTCTCGTCCTGGCTTGAGTTTCACATTTATCTCTGTTTGCGTTCTGCTGAGATATGTACTGGCCTCTAAACAAGTTCTGCATTGTGGTTTGTGGTTGTTTTTCTCAAGGAACCTCAGGCTGCGATGCACTGAAGGAATTTAGGTTAGATACACTCGGCGGAGAAACGGGTTGGAGAGCGGGAAGGTGCAGTATTTGTGACAGCCGATAATAACAATAATAATAATAATTTGTTTGAAAATGTTTTCATATCCGCTGAAATATGATTTGATGGAGTTGAAGAAATACAAAAAAAAGTGGTAAGTTTTAGTGTTTACTGTGTGTTAGCTCACTATACATTTGTGTTTAGCTGAACTGGAGGTTTTTACATTGACGAATGTAAAATGGAATTAAACTAAATTGCAGCAGTCCGATCCTGGTTTGTTGTGTCTGGTGCCAGAGGTACTGTGGGTTGTTAGACTTTCACCTGAATAACAGTAAAAAAGAATGTATATGTGATGCAGATTTTCGACATGTGCTTTAGATTACAGATTCCACCTGTAAGTAAAGCTATAACAAGAGCCTCTGGGAACTCTTCTGAAGTCCTCTTACATGAAAGATGGTATAGATTATAGACTAAACTTAGACTGGTCTTCAAAAGACATTTCATTTCTGCATATTTTATACTTTTTCAAGGTTAAAAAACATGCATTTGTATTTTATGCAACTCAGTCCTTCAGTATGATCATTTCCTCCCATCAAAGCCTCAACTGTTTATTGGTCTGTGTAGTGAAGCGAATGCAGAAGTGCCTTAACCTTAAGAAAGCATTCTTTCTACTGGCCATCAGGGAGCGACTCCTGGTTGCAAAAATAAATTTGATTGTATAGACGCCTATGTGAAAATGACCCTAATTCTCACTTGATTTATTGCCTCAGTAAACATGAGTTTATGGTCTCAATCTCTAGTTTCAAGTCTTCAAGACAGCATGATGTTCATTTTGTAAATTATGGTCCCATTTAGAGTCAAATACAATAAAACAATAAAGCAGGTCATGCTTAAAGGCGTGGCTACCTTGTGATTGACAGGACAGTTGAAGCAGGAGGAATGTCACTAGTTTAGAAGATATTTGGTTATAAACTAACATATTTGACAAATTAACAGTCAACTTCAGCAGTGAACTTCCATAGTATTGACAGAATCCCATTTGAAAGTTTCTAAAAAAAAAAAAAGGATCAAAATAGAGGCAAGATTATTTTTATTCCACAAATTCTTCTTTCTTGTCAAAAACCTGGTGCCTACATAAACCACAATGCAACTCGACAGCCGGCAGTTTGAATGAGTCCTAAAACCCAGAAATGAGTTGTAGCCTTGATCTGCTTGAAGCCGGTTACGAGCTAGTGCAGAGGTCTGGTAAACCCACTTGTTTCTAAACCCAGATTATCCTCATTTTCAAGTTTGTAGTCTTGAAGGAGATCTGGTATTTCCATATTTGAGATTGTAGAAGACACTTTTTGTGTAAGGAATTTAATTAACTGACACAAACAATAAATGATCCACTTTTTATTCAATAAAGGATCGACGCAGTTACAGTTCTGTTTGTTTTCTTCAGTGTAGAGTAAGCGATTGCAGGAGAACGTTTTTAGTTTAGAGGAGGAACAGAATCTGTTTACAGTCTGTCAGCAGCTTCGTGGCGAAAACATAAATCACCTTCTTCAGTATCATAAATTACCACTGGGCCCTTTGACTCCAGACAATCAACATATGTGCAGAGTCTTGATATTTTCCATAAATCTGTAAGTTCATCTAAGTTGTGTTGCTGAAAGATTGTGTAAACATGGTCACACAGAGAGCATGTTTCACGCTTCATGCTTCATTTGCACGCTGGAAACAATCCTATAATTTCTGTTTTCTCTCAATTTCCTTTTTTTTGTTGTCCTGAAACAAAAGGCCACATTTGATTGCAGAAGAGAGAAATGTTATGATCTATTAAAAACGAGGAACAATTTTAACATTTATTTATTATACAACTGTTTTCCCTCAATCTTCACAAAAGAATCCCAAAACGAGAACAAGAAAACTGCGCTGACCACAGCTTACCTCCGTTTTATCAGAACCATGTGGAACGTCCTTTCTATCTTTCTTTCAGATGTTTGACAAGTGTGTGGGATGATGTATGCCAGAGTGTGTTGCTGTGCCTGGTCCTGATGGTAATGAACACAGACATGATGTGGGACAGCTGAGCAGAGCTGGGAACACGGATTTGAAGAGTGTAGAATCTGGCTTGTTGCCGGTAGATTTTTATCCAGGCTCTTATCAACTCACTGTTTCATTCCAAAACCCCATAAAGTACATTGGTTAAAGGAAAACAAAACTTCCATACCTCTTGAATATGTCAAACATTATACTATATTAATGACAGTGAACCACAGCAATGGTGGGAAGTATTTGAAGGTGCTAAAATTGATATTCTGTCCAATAATATTGCAGCAAACAACTATTTGCAATGTAAAGATATAGTGATACAAAATATACACCAAACCGTGATCTGCTACAATTTAAAATGCATCACTAGTAATGATCTTATAATATAATGCAATGTAATATAACAAGAAACCATTCAGCATTACATGTATGGTTTCTTTTGACACATGTTTCTGGTAATAATTCGGTACTTAAATACAATTCAAGATTTTAACTTGTAATTGAGTACCTGACATTGTGGCAATGCTACATTTATTTAAATAAAAGACCCTTCTCTACCACCAGTTAATAATATTCTTTTTAAAGTGGTTTCATGATATTCTATTACTCTGTTATTCTTCAGTCTGCCCAAGTGTAATAAAGACAGTCTTTTTAAAATATGCTGTCATTTTAGAATGAAACAGCTCAGATATGTTCAGATTGAATCCTAAATATATACTTTGTCAGTTTTCATCTTGAACCCAACAAACAGTAGGTTTAACAATAATCCAGTTCCACAGCTATAGAAGTGTAGAAAATGTCCAGAAACATATAAATCCACTTTCTTTTTAAAGCCATTCTAAGGGCATGACTTTATGGATGGCACTATCAGTCAGTTGGTCCACCACTTTGGTCCAGATTGAATATATGTATCTAATAGATGCTGGATGGATCGCCATGAAATGTCTGTTGCCTACCATCATGAGGTTGGCATTTGTGGTTTTGAGGTAACTATCGCAACAGCTGTTGTTTCTTTTGTCCAATGCTTCGGTTAGTTGTTTATGTAGTTGCCACTACAATGTTTGTATGCGACAATGAAACCATATTTGCGTCAAATGAAAGCTTTTCAGAGCCAGCTTGTAAGCCTACAGGTGGTTTGATACTTGGCAACCCAATAAGCTGGAACCAGACTCCTCATCCCCCCCCCCCCCATACACACACACACATACACACATACACACATACACACACACATTCACACACACATCGACAGGCCTGGAGCCCCTTGAACGAGACCAGTGGGGAGAGGAAAGCTTTGTTGGTGGAGGGCAGGGGAAGGGAGGGTCAAAAAGGCTTTGGATGTATGAAGGAGCCTCAAGCATCACATTTGGGTCCAATCAAATCAGTGATGTTTTTTTGGCCACACTATATAAAACAGATGGACCAAAAATGGGAGCAGTATAATTATTTTGTATGTAAGCTGTTTGGAGTGAATAAGTAACATTCTTTTTCGCTTTAGGGCTATTGATCAGTGCTTTGCAGCGTTCCTTTTTGTTTTCTTAAAATGTCTATTTGTTCATGTTCCATACTGTGGCATTTCTTTCAAGTGCTGTTTTGTACTCACTCTTAGCATTCGTTTGTAGTACTGAGTCATGTTTTGTCTGTAGCATGTGTGGCCTTCTGTTAACATATCTCACCCTTTGACCTGCTGGTAATATGAGGCCTAATAGATTTTAGAGTGCGAATGTCACCTTAAAAGAGTGGTTGTGGACATGCAAAGTTGTTTCACACCCACAAGTGACCTGTAACCCCTCAGGAAAGCAGCGGGGGATGAAGTGTGCACTGGAGGGTGGGGGTTGTTTTAGCCACAAGGGTGAAAACCGGGCAGGTGCTCCCTACTGGGGCCTCTGCTCCCAGTATAAGGGGCCTGGTTCCCCTGTGATGGATAGGTCTGGCTGAGATGCCAGACCCCTTTGGGGCAGAGTCCACAGCAGGGGAGGCACCATCTGGGAACAGAATGTCAAGGCTGGCCCGAGAGCGGAGATTTATGCCCCAACCTCAGGTTCAAATGGCTGCGTCTGACACAGCGTAGTCGAGGTGGCAATGACAGCTTTCCTCCCTTCTAGTATGAAAGGAGTCCATCCAATTTTGTATGCGGGGACATCGGGAGGATGGAGGGGATCAAACACATTTCGGGGTCAAGTCTTTCCAACCTTCCTTCTTTTTCACTGGGTGTCCCTCAGTGTGCGTCATGTAGATTAACTTTTAAACAGTGCAGGTAGCATATGACGCCAAATCTCTCTGGTAGTGCTAGCTTTGGGTCTTTGTCTTTGCCCTGCTCAACAACGGAGAGCTAATGTAATGTACAGAGCAAAAATAAACAGCATGCATAAATTAAGCACAGACAGACTGAAACAAGCAGACCAGAAACTATTTTTCCCCCTCAGCCCACTGAAGAAGCAACACCCAAACCACTCTACCATCCTCCACTCACACTCGTATATGCAATCCAGCAGCAACATCCGTGTGGAATAAACACAGGTGGTGAGTAGCATGAGTTCATCCACTGACCAGTGAAATCCCCATCGGTTAGCTCAGGGTAACAAGAATCAGAGGCCCCGGCAGTTTTTTGATGGGCCTATTAGTACCTCGGCTGCACGGGGAGGTTGGAAGGGAAAGGTATCAAATAATTAGGGCCATAGACACAGATGTGGGAGACAGGAGGAAAAGCTTGGTGTGTGTGTGTGTGTGTGTGTGTGTGTGTGTGTGTGTGTGTGTGTGTGTGTGTGTGTGTGTGTGTGTGTGTGTGTGTGTGTGTGTGTGTGTGTGCGCGTGTGTGTTGGGGGTTCCGAGGCCTTTGGAAGTGGTTGTGCAGGACTATGCACAGTGTTCCATGTGGAGCTCATTTTGTCCCTTCATTTTGAGGATAATCTGCAGAGTGTAGGAGCACAAAGCATGTGTTCATTTCAACTGTGTAGTTGCAACTGGCGTATGCAAGGATTGTGTTTGTTTCTTAATGTACTTAGATGCAGTGCAAAAACATACAAATAAAGATATACCGTAGCTGAACAAAAACTATAGAAACGGGCAGCTTCAAACAGCACAGTGACCATACAGTTGTTTTAGGACAAGTATTCTTTTACCTTTTATTCCCTGTTTTGATTATATGTACTTCAGTTTAGTTTAATGTCTGTAAAAATGTGTTTGTCTATCGAACCTACTGTAGTGTTTATCTAAAAGTAAAATTGAAACCTTAAAGCCAGGCTGCAGCAGAGCTGTGAATCATCTCCGTTATCTGAGAGCCAGTATTATATCATAATACCATCATTTTTATTAGCAAGTACATTATGTTGTCATGTTCATAATGATACTTCAGACAAATGGAAGCAGCATATTTAGGCTGAATTGGCTCATGCTGGAGAAATGATTTAAAAGGTAACAGCATATGGACATTTTTCGTCATGAAACTCTGCCATGAATCAATGGTGTAGTTAGTCTGGGTTCTCAAGATAAAATGACTCCTATTTACATTTAAGTAGGTTGGATGGAGTTATCAGTGTTACTTGTATTATGCTGGGAGAAACTGGAACATTTGATCAGAGTGTCAGAGGAAAGAAATCATAATGAAAAACAAAATGATTACCTTTGAGAGCTGTTTTTGTATGGAGATAGATGTTGTAATGGCTTTGTACTATTCTTGGAACTGTAGAAACCAACTCAAGTCAAATCTTGTTTCATGGTTCAGAGTGGCTGTTTTGGAGTTTAGTGAGCAGAGGTTGTTCAGAGTTTGGGCTGAAATTCTGTAAAGTCTGTTTTTGTTCAGGTTGACACACACTCTTCTCAGTTCTACCACCAAACTAAATGTGTCCTTGTTGTGGTGTCACAACTGTGAATGAATACCAAACCTTTATTTACACTTGAGCCCGTGTCTGGTATTCCAGGGGTCACTGTGGGTCACTTGCTAACCCGCTGCCACCACCGCTAAAATTAAGAGGGGTGGTTTTTCTTTTTAGTTTTTTCTAACCCCCAAATTCCTCTGATGAAGGTTTGTGAGATTATATTTCACAACATAAACTGTCAAAAGGCAAATGTAATTTGTTCTTGTCACGGACAACTTGTCTTTGCAGCAAGTAAATTTATTGGAAAATTTGACTTTAAACGTGTTTAAAGATCAAATCATTTGTCTTTGTTATTTTTCCAATAAACATGTAAATTGTTATACAAACTATTTTATATTTAATCATAAATGAGATCAAAAAGAACCAAACGTCCAAGGTCCAACAGCACAATACTATTAACAAAAAGTGCAACGTTGCAGATTGAGATCCAGGACCCACATTTATCAAACTTCCCTAAAAACCCTTAAAAATGACACTTGAGAATGCTGTAAAAAGCCAATTTGGGAACATTTTGCAGAGTGTTAAGAATTACAAACATTTACTAAGCCCCCACCTACAGTGAAATGTAGAGTCATTTATACACTTTATATATAATACATATATAATGCATATATGCTCAGAGCAGGAAAAGCCCATCACAGACAATAAGGACTCCAGAAAATTCAGCAAAAACAATGTAATCTTAATTTTAAAACATTCATTTTATTCGTGCAAAGTCCTTCATGCCAACATCAGCAAGTAATGTGTTTAATCAACAGCATTCTAATATATTTATTTAAAAAAGGAAACCAAACTTGAGAATTTAGTAGGACATTGACAAACATAATCGGTTCTACAATCATGCGGTTTCTGCCCCTGATTAATAAAAAAAAAGAGAACAAAAAGCAACGTAACATCATATCAAATGTTCAAATCAAAGGCAAACACAACCAATTCTAAACTATGCATATTGCTTCAGCTAACATATTATTCATCACTCCAAAACCTGTCTCAGAGGGTTTCAATCACCTCTGTTTCTGTGCTGCATTCATTTAGGATCTACTCTTAACTGAACTTCAATAGGTTTAATTCTTAAGGTTGTGATTTGGAGTAAAAGTACAGAATGTTTATTTTTATATCTCTATAGAATTGTACTTGTAGCAGTTATAAATAAAGTTTGTGAGAGAGAACTTGACTTGCAACCTCCTCATAAGAGCAGGAAACTCCCTTCACAGAAGATAAATGTATATTTTAGTTCACACCACCTTCTGGTTTTCATTCAAGAAAGATTCAGTTCGCGTTCATCCACTCATTAAGTGGAGAACAGCAGCATCTCTTTTGAGAGGAATGTGTGAAGGTGACGAGGGGCAGGACTACGGGGTGCCCTGCTCCGTATGGGGTGATCAGGTACGGGTCATTCAGAAAACACTTCAGTGACGGCAGAGCTGTTTGTACGTTTGTCTAAGTCGTAAAATATCCCCCGAGAGCCCTTCACAGTGTGAGTCTTCCAGCTTTAGTTTCAGTCCTGGGTCAAAGAGCAGGGCCCTCTACAGAAGGATCTCCTTGTCACACTGATCCATGGGCATCCTGCAAGCATAAACCTGCCTGGCTCACTGCTATGTTTTATGGTACAAACACACTGTTTTTGGATCCCGTAACACAAATCAAGCCTTGAAATACTGAGCTTTTGTTCATACTTATTCGCTGTAGTGGTGGTCGCACCAGCCAATAGAATAATTAGTTTGACATTTTGGGAAATGCATTTATTCGCTTTCTTCACAAGAGTGGGATGAGAAGATTGATACCAATCTCACAGAAGTAAAGCTCACTAAGCACATTATATCTTGTTTGTTTAAACAGAACAAAAAAAAGGAACGAGTAACTTCCAGAAGTCTCATCACTTCAGGTTAGTCTTGGACATTACCGCAACTTGTAGCTTGTACACTTAATTTTTTGCATGATTTAAAAAACCACGATATAACGATTAATGAATTAGTGAGCTTAAGAGATGCTGCATGGCAGATTGTATTACCTTTGGACAGAGCCAGTTTAGCTGTTTCCAGTATTTCTGCTAAGCTAAGCTAACAGCTGGTGGTTTATAGTTATCACACAAACATGAGAGTGGTATCAATCTTCCAGTGATGGAATGTAACAAAGTACATTTGCTCAAGTACTTGTGGACAATTTTTTTTATGTATTTGTACTTTACTTGAGTATTTCAATTTTATGCTACTTTATTTTTTTACTCCACATTCTGGAAGCCAATATTGTACTTTATACTCCACCACATTATACTGTACATATACATCAACTAATAAATTATGATGTGTTGTTATACGTTTATCTACCAAGCAGTAGCCTAAAGTAAGTATTTATAATTAGCTCCACCTTTAGCAGCTGCGACATTCTTCATGCTTACACATCAACGCATCACTAATTATATTCCATTACATATATTATTCTGAAAATGGGGCATTCTGCGTAATGACAACTTTTGCTTTTGGTACTTTAATGGGGCTAAATTTGAAAGTGAGTATTAATATAGCAGCAAAGCACTATTTGCTCTGTTAAGTTATAGAAGAGTTATACAACCTGAGCGGAGAATGAAGTCCCTCTCCCTCTGTGTGTGTTGTTATCTGAGTTTCTCTTTGCTTTGTTTACGTGCGTGCCATGTGAGGTAACAGATATGTTCTGAATTAAGTATTGAGCACTTTTAAGTAAGATTTTGGATTCAGGACTTTTACTTGTAACAGAGTATTTTAACACTGTGGTTTTGCTACTTTTACTTCAGTAAAAGATCTGAATTCTTCTTCCACCTCTGTGATCTTTTCATCTTAATCTCTGCAAAAATCCAAGTAAGCATTATGTCAAATTATTGCTTTCCATGACTCCTAAATGGCTGATCACTTAACGTTAAATATTTCTAACATTACAGAGAATACATCTCTCCACATAGTTGTCCACTGCTACGTACAGTGCCCCACATCTCTAATATACATGTGGTTCTTCCAAAGTCTGGTAGAGTCGTCTACGTGTCCTACAGCTGCTCTGAAACCCCATACTGAGTCAATTAGACCTGTACAATAGGAACATCAATTACGCCAAGCAGGCACAATCTATATGTCTCTGGAGCTCTAATGAGATTAATTCCTCTTGGATGGGATACATTCTTTCCCAAATGTCCATGTAGAAGGAGTGATTGAAGTTAACAAGCTCATTAGTGCACTTCAAGACAATGTTCAGAGCTGTATGATTGATTAGTTGGCAGTCAAGGGGCCGTGGAAGATGAAGACTAGTGGTCCTAATAGTGAAGGATTGTGTTTCTTTTTCCATTCTGGGCTACTAAATAATCCCTATTATCAGGCAGATAACACCATTTCTGTAAAGGTACCATCTTCACGGAGTCTGTCCTATAGCCTGGCAGTGATTCAGCACAATCACGTCTAAGAGATCTCAGACCAATGAAGGTAGACTGCAAATTAGTTTTTCCTTTATAGGTTGAGACTGGCATTATTCTATATTTTACTTAAAAAGCCAAAACTAACATTATATTGTTCTGTCTCTCAATGCTCTCCGACTTTTCTAGCCTAACTATGTCACTCAGCCCAAAGTCCATTCATTCATACTGAAGAAATTTATCTTTAAAAATGTAGTTGTATTTTTAAAAGGGGCTCAGTCATTTTCTAAAGCAGCTGGACACTGACGTTTTTAGTCAACGTTACTCAAACAGGATTAGATTGTGTATTTCTGACGATTTTCATTCGCAGATTAATACACATTTGGTGCACTAGCGTGTTTACGGCAGCAGGATTTTGTATGTGGCATTGATTCAAAATAAACTAAAGTGTCCATATTCATGGCATTGAAGGAGCATTTCACGCAGTGCAACATTGTGGTTTTTAATAGTTTTTGTTCAAGAATGAAGGTCTACACAGTTCAACACAGAGGAATAAGATTAAACCAGACAGACAATACTCGTTCACTTCATTGTCGGTTTTGGATTTGTTGAGACTATGAAAAACATAGACTATCACCAGACCTGTCTTTTAATCTGTTATTATGAAATGTCATTTTGTCCACATCATCCAAAGATCCTGCATGGAGCTGGGTAGCCTGTCTGCATACAAATGGGACAATGGGGAATCTGCTAAGACACAAGACTTTTAAACAAAACAGAGATGGTTTGGTTTACATTATAGCAGCCCTGACTGCTTTGATGATCCTCATACTGAGCGATGAGTCTTAATACATTGATTCCTCAAAACATTCCCACTTGGGTTTGGCTTTCTTTTGAACCTGCACCATACATCCTGTGATTGTTTCTGACAGTAGTGTAGCCCTTGATTCTTTATGAAAAAAATGAAAGAAAAGGGTGAAGGGTTAATGGTAGTGGAGGGGAAAGACAAAGAACGAAGGGGCAACAGATGGACCACTAGGTCTGACAAGCTGCGTCTCATTTTCACACAGAGTTGTAATGAAAACCTGCTGGGGTGGCTTTAGGCACAGGCCTAGGATCAGCTTACCTCTATCCCGGGACCTTAACTGTCTGTGAAACCGTATTGTTAGTGAAAACTGGATGTTATCTGTTTGCAGGTATAAAACCTTAAGCTTGGTAAGGCTTTATCCAATCCTATAGCTGCAGTCCATTTCCATGATCGGTAGTCTTTGTTTCTTGTAATCATAAAAGATGAGCTGAAGTATCCGGAGGATCTATCACTCCGACTACTTTACCACAAATGTTTTATATATAGTATATAATATATAACGCCCCAATGCATGTCCCAAAAGAGTTTGCACACACAGCCCAAGAGTGTGTTTACAGCTGATCACATTTAGTGGCCCAAGAAAGGTTAGCGTGTGACCTGCCACACCACAGTTTAGCCAGCTGACCCGCTGCTCGGCTAAAGGGAGTCCAGTTGCAGGTTAATAGGGGTCTCGAGCCCTTAAATGGCCGTATAAGTGTTTCTACAGAGACCTGAATAGAATTAGCACACTTTCAAGGAAAGGGGATAAGAGGGGGAGAGTTGCCCTGTAAAAACAAGTTAAACCTCTGACACAGACTGAAGAACCAGTGAGGTCTCTCCTCCAGCGCTCTTAGGCCGCATTCAGACCCTCTCATTCATTTCATTCGATCTGGTGCTACAGCGGGAAATCATTGTGACAAATGATAATTGCCACCGCGTTAACTTTTCAGAATGACATCATTCTGTCTCAGAGTATTACAAACCGCTGTGCAGTGTTTTTGGCATCTAACAACCCTTCAAACTCATGGATCTGTCACTCAAGCTGCACTTCCTGGATCGTATTTCATGTCTCGCTAGTACCTGAAGCAACACAACCCCCACCAACGCAGCCCCTTGTTTTTCGCTCTGAATGCCAGCTCAATCCTGGTTAAGCTTGGAAGACATTTTCTCTTTAAAAGAAGCGATGACCTGTGGATCAAATCACTGCGTGCATCGCGAAAGACGTCACACGAAGTCATGAGTTTTGCCAACTCTTACGCTCCTGCAACTCTACTGAGATTCAGTCTCACTGCTCTCATAGCCTTGTTTTAGGCACCCCAAAATATTATGCTGTGTTTGCTGCAGCAGAATTGGAGATTAGGCGTGGACAGATACAGAGGTGCACACTCACTCACGGACACGCGTGCGCGCAAATGATGGCATGATTCTCCTGGTGAAGATAATTAGTCAAAGTCATACTGGAAATAAGTATTGTAGCCGTTACAACATGCACTCTTACTGCTGTTTTGCTCTCATGTACAGTAGCCTCTCAGTCTCTGGGTGTGAGCAATATATATTTATGATGATGTCAACAGACAATAAGGTTGATTCATCATGAGATGATGCTTCAGGCTCCTTTGTTAAGGAGTCAGGAAACACTTACCGTACCTACGTGGACAAAACAATCAAACACCTCATTTCAGGGTGCAGCACTTTATTCATAAAACACCATTTATATGCCAGGTTCACAATCTTCTCTTTAAAAAATACGTTCTGGCTTGTTTTCCGATGGAAAGAAAAAGAAGCCAGGCCTCTTTCCAAAACGACCGTCTTTGTTCAGTTCTGCTAAAAGAAATTTGGCACACCTAGAGCTATAAACTCTAATCACAGGTTTAATTCAGAGAAAATAAACTACAACTGTGCTTTCTATTCAAATTATTTTCACCCACTACTGAAAACAAGTGACTCATAACCTTTGTGAATGACTGAACCAACAGCTGAGGAGGATGTGAGAGACTGACGATACAGGAATCAACATGTGAGGCTATACTTTTCACTCCAGATGAGTTTTAGAATATGCTGATCAATGCATTACTTCTGGAAAATAGAATCACAATTGATATAATGTACCTTTTGTTTCGTTGGACGTGGCAGCAGAAGTCTCAATGACACATGTCTCTAAATCTGTGTCAGTAAAACCAAAACTATCTGAATATCTAGAAACCACAGGTACCACAGGGGTAAGTGGGAAAATATGTTTCTGTAACTTGGGTGAACTGACCCATTTAGCTAGAAATTCCACATACATCACATACGTGATTTAAGTGCTAATTTTTAGAGCAAGAGGGTCAATCCTGAGAAGAACCACACTGCTGTCTGCAGACCAGACCGTAGCTCAAGGGGGTCTGAGAGCGGATAGGAGCCAGAGCTGCAGATTTGGTTTCACCCCTGGGTGTGCTGAGTGGAGGTCTGCTTCTCACACCAGGGCAAACAATATTTCATGAACCTGCAGACCTGCCCGGAGGATTTCCCCGCTGAACCCCCTAATGATGGAAAATTAACGCTCCACTGAACTGAGCTAAATGCCCCTTCTGACAACATCTCCCAACTATTTACAGCACGGGGCTAAAAGCAGCACGTTAAGGGATCACTCAGGATATATTGCTGTTGATCTGGGCGTAATGAGGAAAACCTGTCAGACACGTTTTGTTGTGATTTCCACGAAGGGGCAGGAGATGAAATAGAGCGGGGAATTGTGGGGGGGGGAAACAAAACGTCCGGTGATAAAATACTATGAGCTATAATTAGAAATCAAAATAAAATACCTGTGAGACCCAGAGGAGCAACACGCGAGAATTTGGGCCTTTTTGGTGTGTGTGTGTGGGGGGGACTAAGGAGACACATTTATCTTCACCCGATATGAGGAAACCAAGTGCTGAATGGAGAAACGGTTTATACGCACAGCGTGCAGACTCCTCCCAGACATGCCTGGAAGAAAACCTCTTGTTACAGTAGCTGCTGGCCACTGACAGAGACTCCATCCACGCTGACTGATGCTCAGCAACCCTGATCAGGCGTTTACATTTTGCAGGTTTTACGTGCAAAACAATGAGGGCCTTTATTTCGACAGTGACAGTGTTGTGGGTGATGACAATACCCTGCATGGAAGCTATCCACGGATTGTACAATTTCGGACAGCATGAGTTATTCTACAAAAAGAGCAACTGCAAGCCGATTCCGGCCAATCTCCTCCTGTGCAACGACATAGAGTACACGGAGATGCGCCTGCCGAACCTGCTCGGACACGAAACCATGAATGAAGTTCTGCAGCAAGCTTCGTCTTGGATCCCTCTGGTCCAGAAGCAATGTCACCCCGACACGAGGAAGTTCCTGTGCTCCCTTTTCGCTCCCGTCTGTCTGGACGATTTGGACGAGCCCATACAGCCGTGCAGGTCTCTGTGCGAGAGCGTCAAGAACGGCTGCGAGCCCGTGATGTCCGCGTTCGGCTTCCCTTGGCCAAAGATGTTGGACTGCGACCGTTTCCCACTCGACAATGACCTGTGCATACCGCCTGCAGGCATCGACAACTTTGTGCCAGCCACCAAAGAAGGTATGGTTTCGTTAAACTGTGTCTTAGGAGCAAATTGACCCCCCAAGTATTGTGCGTAAATGCCAAATTAATTTCGTGGTGTATAAATATAATTCGCTTATCCGTCCATTTATTGCACCACCGTCCACTGTGGTAACATCTAGATGTGTGTGACCTATTTATTTAGGTAATTACCGGTTAAAATGTGGTAGATGATATCATGTTCACCTAAATCTAACTTCTCTTTTAGTGCCCAGGGTGTGTGACGCGTGCAAGGAAACGGATGAAAATGACAACGAAATTGTTGACAACCTGTGTAAGAATGACTTTGGTAAGTCCCCCCCACCTATTTTATTAGTTCAAGGTGGAGTTCAGAGGCCCCAAGAGGTCATGAATGGAGGTTCCAGGACGTTGCAGGAACACTTCACTGCTAAATGTGTTTAATTCACTAAAAAGTGCAAAGAAAGAATGTGTATTGTGACCAGGATTTCTCTATTCACTTTTTACTATGGCATGCATTTTAGCACTAAACCATAAATAGGCCTTCTCATGGGGCTCAAAAAAGTCAAAATAGATGATCTTCACACAGATTTTGTGAAAACAAATCCAATAATTTTCTCTCTTGCTTGCACCAAGCTCTGAAGATCAAAGTTAAAGAGATCTCCTACATCAACGGGGACACCAAGATAGTGCCGGAGAACAAGAGCAAGACCATTTACAAGCTGAACGGCGTGACGGAGCGTGACCTGAGGAAGACGGTGCTGTGGCTGAAGGACGGCCTGCAGTGCATCTGTGAGGAGATGAACGACATCCACGCTGCCTACCTGGTCATGGGCCAGAAGATGGACGGCCATCTCGTCATCACCTCGCTGAAGCGCTGGCAGAAGGGACAGCGAGAGTTTAAGAGGATTTCCCGCAGCATCCGCAAGCTGCAGTGCTAGGAAGCACCAGTTGTCTCAAAAGTTGCTATTATGGTTCATAGATTCCTAGATTCCAGCAAAGATGTTTCTTTGTTCCACTTCCAAAAAATTGGCAATATAAAGCATGTCTGCTAGCTAAAAAAAAACCTCTACAATTAAAATTCTTTTGGATTTTCATGTTCCGAAAGGTGACATGCTGATACATTCAAGCTACATTCACCATTGAGGACACAGTATTCTTAATCTTTAAGTGGCTAAATCACACAGATTGGCCATGTCTTCTTCTGAGCAGGGCACACATTTACATCTGGCACAGAAGTGAGTATGGTGTAGGAGAAAAAAAAGTCCCTTAAATTGTAGTAATATGAGATTTTTGTTTTCATCCATTGACTCCCATTCATTTTGCACTTAGTGAGTAGTGAGCGACCCCCAGTGGCCCGTATTAAAAGTGGCGCGTCCTCTCCTGGGGAGCTGCCTTTGCTGTCACCTCCTTAATTGCACTCAGCTAGCATCCAAGGTGTAAAGGATCACTAACTACATGGTTAGAGGGAAAACTAGCTGAGTTTTGAATTCAGGATTAAAAAACGATTGGCAGATGTGGCTTACTATTAATTCCTGCGTTCCGGGGGTGAGTTTAAAACGTTTTCTTCCCTGGGATTTTTTTTCATCATAACCTAAAGATGAAACTTTTTTTATTTTTTTATGGGGACTTCCTCAAACAAGATGAAATCATCAGCAGTTGTTTGTTAAGGATCATGTAAAACTCCTAAAAGGAACAAATGACATCACAAGGGTCAAAGGCCTTAAATGATTAAACAACTATGAGTTTGAAGTCATAGTTCTACATAAATAGTTAATGATTCATATTGTGTGCTGCATAGTAAGTGACGTTGTGATCCCAGTGTGTGTAGTGTGATGTTCAAAGACAAATATAATGTTAGTGTTTTTGTATTCCTACCGTTTTCTCAAGCAAAAAACGAGAGATAGCTGGCTATATTCTCTTCCTGTTCATTTTAATACTCTTGGTAATATTTTTGTACTTGAGTCCCTGCATACTTATCTACCCCAGTATGATAAAACTTAATATTTTTCTACTCCAGGCTTTCATATTTCAGTTAAACGTTTATGTTGAGTTTGGGTTTGCTTCTTCACACTGTTGTTTGATGAGTGACACAAGTTGTTATTTCGGTTTTATTAGAGGATGAATATCTGAGTTTTGGTTGGTAGCGTTGATTTGATGAGCAGTAACTTGTTAGGCGCATGTAATCGAGTGGCCCTGCGTGCGTGTGTGTGCAATGTAAAAAGTATTTTTGAAAGTATTACTGTGTAAATATCAAATACTTACTTTTATTCTTGTATAGTTTCCAGTTATTAAAAGCTGCCAACATCATGTTTTGAAATGACTCATTTCATTGTGTGTGTGTGTGTGTGTGTGTGTGTGTGTGTGTGTGTGTGTGTGT
>NW_022280058.1:2269416-2282543 GCF_004355925.1 Anarrhichthys ocellatus | reverse complement strand
GTGTGTGTGTGTGTGTGTGTGTGTGTGTGTGTGTGTGTGTGTGTGTGGCAAGAAATCAATACACTCTCAAATAAAGAAATGAATCATTGTCAGTTTGAATAATGAAAATAAACCTACAGTATGTATTATTGATGAAACACCGCCATCTAGTGGAAGTCATTAGTCAAATCTGGTCTTGGTAATACTTGGATGCATATGAGGCATTTGGTGGTGATGTTTTTGCAACACACTGTATTCATAGCTTCTTTTTTTTTCCAGTGGCGTATACCATTGAACATATAGGCTTATCATGCTACATGAAGCTTGATTTATTTCAATGATTTATTGAATCTACGCTTTTCATGCTTGCCTGTATTTTCAAACAAAGGGTTTTATATTTTTGACCAATCATTTTTGAGAAACGCATGGCACTTATTTTATGTTCCTGATGGCCATTTGTTTTTCAGTACTTGGAGTACTGTGGCAAATTCTTGTATTGTTCACTTACTGTGAATCTGAATGAGGCCTGAGGCTTTTAACACATTACAGGTAGTCTTTTTACTGTGGAAGAAGATGCCAAAGGCACATTTATTGAATTTAGGCCATAAACTTTGGAAAACTTAACCTCATTTTTTTAGATGTTCAAATCAATCTGCTTATGTATTTGCTGAGTATCAAAAGTGTTGGTGATTAATTCTCAGTTAAGGGGGACTTTTGGACTATTTTGCTTTCATATTTTTGCATCTTCTCTCAGACTAGTGGAAAGAAAACATCTGAAATAGACATTTCGGTGTTTATTTTACTACACTTTGTCTATTTGGGTCCTCATATTTCTCCTAAATTCACCAAAAGTTAGCATTAGATAATACCTCATTTGCATATTTAAACATCACATTTCAGAAAACTTATAATACAGAATATACTTGTTTTTAATGTAAGCTATCAACTAGGGAAGTTTCATTGTGATATCGTTTCTTTAACATTTTTTCCCTATTTACCTGTAGTGTCTTCAAAATGTATAATGCAAATTAGCACATCTTTCATAAAGATAATGCTTCATTTGCATATTGAAACATTTCAGAAAACTTGTGAAATAATTGTCTTTTTTGATCGATTAGGGAAGTTTTACTGAAGCTACTCTCTGGTTTTACACACTTCACACCTTGATTCATGTGGCTCTAACAATTGTCACACGACTTCCATGTGACCTCAATGACTCACCTCTGGAGCCGTCATGTGACATTATGGAATGATTGGCCCAGAAATACCTGGGACTCCCCACCGGCCAGTACAACTGAGGCCTCTTAAAAGAATGCTGTTGGTCTTTACTTGTACACCTACAGTCTAGACAGCAGTTTCATTTTGACCTGACAATGATTAGAAGTACAGTTTTGTGTAGTCCAGGGTCCAACCCTGAGCAGATATTAAGTTAGGCTCATTGATTGTGAATTATTATGCATTGTGTGTAACTTGACTTGAGTATTTCTATTTTCTGCCACTTTATACCTCTACTCCACTTCATTTCATGTTGTTCTTTGCACTTCACTGCATTTACCTGAGAGCTATATCGACTTTGCAAATTAAGATTTTACATACAAAACATGCAATCACTTTATTAAATATTTCTGATCAAACTCGAAGTAAATTAAATTAGCTCCCACTACAACATTAAAATGCTGCTAATAAGAAACAATATGCCAACCCATATACTCGGGGGACGTTATTCGTAATGAGGACTTTTTTTTACTAGTCTTATAACAAATTATTTTATTTGTAACAGTATGTTTACACTGTTGTATGGATACTTTTAAGAACAGTAATACTTTTTTCATCACTGTACTGTGTAGGCCTACATACATTACGTCTCTAACACACGTGAAGCCTTATTGCAACATCAAGAATGACGAATTCCGTTCTTTTTTAGAACGACTAATTTTACTAATCTACTTTTTCAAAAATATATTTCATTAATCAATGAATTGATTGAATTGTGGATTAGTCTATAATTTGGTTTCAACATTTGTTTTCTCTTCTCTCCTCTTTTGTGTCTTTAAGATCTTTAAATGTGCACGTGCCACCTATATTCACCTCAATGATAAATTAATATTAATTGATTTGTATAACCTCTGGAATTGAATACTTGTGTGTTTCATCAATATTTCCAATCATGTAAAAAGTATGCAAAGTATCGTTATGGCACTATAGGCTAATTACTAATATTAATAATGTAGTTTATTTGTTACGGTAACAGAAATGGTGCTTTTTTTCCCCAATATTTACGAAAGCAGAAATGTATGGAAATGCCCCACAGGACTATTAAGAGCCTCCAATGGCAGTCATCATGTATGCATCAGCCTATTGGTCCGGGTCTGGACTGCTACAGTACAATTACGCACACTGGTGAGTCCGTAACTGCGCAACCCAGACTGTATTATGTTATAGTGCATCGCAGTGAAGGGAAGAGAACCGCATTTATGATGCCTTCAAAACAATGGGGAAATCAACACTTCTAGAGGTGGAATTTGTTGCGACACTCCAAATGTACTGATGTGACGTTTATGGGGCAGGATGCGGGGAAACCCTGTAAACTACCGCTGGGAAAATTTCCTGCTGTTGAAATAGTATTGTTTGGGATTTCCATACAAAATATTAGCTAATTCTTTTCGGGAACTTTATGTCAATGTGTATTGGAAGCTATACTGTCTTTTCGCGAGGGTGGGAAATAAATAACTGTTTCCCCCCTCTTCACACTCGGGCTTTGTGACCCAATTTACAAAAATAAAACAAAATCTTCTCTTGGAACCTTTTTTGCAATTGCTTTCAAAAGCTTGGGTGCGTTAAAAAAAATCGCGCCTCAAGAGTCTCAACTTTACGACTGTTTTGAAGGCATCGCTACTATTTCTATTTCTAACAGAGCTTCTTTAGCTTGTATTCAAGATTTGTGTCTTTGTTTTCGTTACCATTTGTCCCAGCAGGCTATAAAACCCCATTCACCTCTCAAATGACGGCCGACGGTGAATCTTTGAGAGCAGGCAGGGCTCAGTTTGACGAAGATAAAAAAAGTCCGCGGGGAAGTTCCCTATAGGAAATCCCCCAAAGACTGTGCGGGGATATTATTCTGCGCCACAACCTCGACACAAGTGACATCCTCGGTCAATTTGTAAAGTCACAGGGCTGATAGCGGAGGTGTCAAATGCTGGATTACTAAAAGACCGATCCGTCTGTCAAACATCTACGAAGCCAACTATGGATAACGTCAGTGTAAACTCCGAGAACAACGTGAAACTCCGGAGTTGCAGCACGCTGAATACTCTGCACCATGAGACGCTGCAGGAAGTCGAACTTCTCAACAAACAGATTTACGTCAAGGACAATATTATTGCAGATTTAAAAGCGAGGCTGGGGAGATATGAGCGGATCTACGTGGCTGTGGGAGATAACGAGTCCGTGGTCATGGGGCCGTCCAAGTCTTTGCTGGAGAACTTGTGTAAAGAAATATGCAAACTGAAACAGAAGAGGAACGACATGGAGTTCAAGGCATCTCGACAAACGGAGGTAAAATAATGTTCAAAATGCTTTTCTTATGATGATCCATGCAGATTAGTGTTTTGTAGGTAATGGAGCTAGTTAGTTCAGTGACAGGTCCGTTTCATGTTGGTACAAATAGTCTCTTGGCAATAACTAATACGCTTTTAATCTCCTCAAATCCATATTTCTATATTCATGCTGGTGGTTATTGATTTTATTATTGTGATGTATTGTTTTAATGTATTTACCTCAAATATGTTGAAACTTCCTCAAAGTAGACTTATGATTAAAAAGAAATCTACCAGAACACATATTGGCAGCAATAATCAGAATGACAGATTTTATTTTATAAATGCTTTTTGTATGTATAATAAATATGTCAAAAGGTTACACATTAAGAACTGATGTGGTCATGCAACTGATCTCTCTCTCTCTGTCTTCCTCCCCAGGAGATCCAGAGGCTGATTGTGCAGCTCGGAGAGAAGGAGCTGGAGTTGGAGAGTGTCAGGTGTCAGCCGGAGCACGAGAAGGACCGGGAGATCCACCGGCTGCGGGCGGCCCTGGAGGAGAGGGAGCGGTCCGAGGCCACCAGAGCCGTACTCTGCACGTCCCTGGTGGAGGAGGCTGACCAGCTGCGCAGCCAGCTTGGGACCACAGTGAAGGTGTGCCAGGAGCTGCTGGCCAGGCTGGAGAAAGATAAGAAGGGGGGAGGAGAAGTGGAGGATGTGGCTCAGCAGCAAAAGTCTCAGGAGGTTTGTGTGAAACTTTGTCTGTGTTGAATATATTTGAATGTATCGCATTCCACCTTTTTAAATGCAGCATTGGAACTGTATTTATATTTGGGGGGCTCTGTTGTAACATCTCTTTCACCATTTTTCTACAGATGACAGATTCCTCTGACATGAGTGGTGTTAACGCCCAAATCTGTCAACTTCAACAGGAGAATCAACAGCTAAAGCAGCGAGTGGCATATGTAAGTCTTCACCAAGTTTACAAGTTGTCGTCAATGACTATACTTGTACATTTATACGCGATATTACGCGATATTAAGGTGGTGCTGTTTTTTTAAGAAAATATATTAAACTTGCTATTGTTGTTGTTCCTTCTTTTAGGTCCAAAGCCTGAATTCTCAGTGGCAGAAGTATGACTCCAGCAGGGAGGACTATACCAGAGGTTTATGTCGGAGGCTAAAGGAGACCTCTGGGCAGGGCTTGATGCCTGGGCTTGGCTCAATAAGCACCGGTTTGCTTCAACAGGAGATTTCCAGGCTCAACAGCTTACTCGAGGAGAAGATGAGCGAGTGTGCGCGGCTGAGTAGTGAAGTGGAGGAGCTGAGGAGGAACGAGAAAGAGCACATCCAGACTCTGGAGCAGCAGGTCTGTGCTACACCATGATCTTCATATTACATGTCGTTCAATCAGATTTTATGAGTAGAACTGGACTGCAATTGGCTCTTTAGGCTTCTGATGTGTTTTGAAAACTGACTTTTGAAGAAACGAGAAGACTAAAAAGTTGTTTCTATTCCTCAATCAGGTCCTCATCTACGCAGATGACTTTAAGTCGGAGCGTGCCGACCGGGAGCGAGCGCAGGGCCAGATCCAAGACCTGAAGGAGCAGATTTATCAGTTAAAACAGCAGCTACACAAACAGGTGAGACGACAGCCCTCAAACACTTGCATTATATTCCATATATTTTTTGTGTTGGCTTGTGCAATCCTAACCGTGTACGTACATAATTGCCTTCAGCAGAGAAGTGGTTCCCATGTGTCGCGTGCACGCCCGGGCCCGGGCCTGTCAGAGCTACAGTGCCCGCAATGCTTCGTCACGTTCAGCGACACGGACACCGCAGAGTACCTGAACCATTGTGAAGAGTGTGCCAGAAGATAAATGGAACAACACTCGTTTTTGGAAGAAAAAAAAAAAAAGACACTTATCACTTGCTGACAGTAATCGAACACTGAAGAGCAGCACTACAGGGCAGAAAATAACCTGAGTGGAGTTTCCAATTCGGAGAGACTTGACTACAAATTAAACAACTGACTTGAGATGTTTGTACATAGTGGACCAAAACTGTACAAGCTAAAGTTCCCCTGTTGCAAGAGAAATGAGTTGATCAAGCTTTTCTAAGTCTGCATTGTGAACAGTGTCAGGTTCTTAGTGTTCTCCTGTGGAAATGCAGGAGATTATTGTGGTAGGGAAGTGGATGTCAATGCAATATATCAAATGTCATATACCTCAATGTGTCAAATTACAAACCTGTTGCACTTTCTTGACATTTAGCCAAAAACTCAGTCGTACGATAAGACATTCATGATGCATAAGCTTCTTATTTTGGATAATGTGGTGCTATTAGTTGTTTATTTTCGATTGAACTTTACATATTCTGTCCTGTAAATTATACATTCTTAATAAGAGATTTAAAATATATAACTATATTAATATTTATTCATGTTGCGTAATGCGTAAATATTTGGAAAAGGTAAAGCCATGAAATATTTGTTTTCTGGTACACTTTTAGGATCAAAAATGTTAATGCATTCTAACTGGAAAAAATGTTTTATCCATTTTTTTTGTGACAGTGTATGTAAAGATTGCATCCCAACTGACAATAATATACTTATTTTTGGAGATCCTGTGCCGTTTCTCTTGAGCTGGCACATTATTTTTGTAATAAAATACTGTTTACTCACACTTTATCTTATGGTGATTTATATAGCTTTAAGTATGCCACATTATCACACGGTGTATTTTAATTCTTGACAGTCTGCAGCCTCGAGCTGTAACCACAGATCATAGCCTAACCACGAAAATGTTGGCGCTACTTAATCTAAGTCTGTGTGTGTGTGTCTGTCCATCTGTGTCACGTGTATGTGCTTGTGTGCGCGGTGGAAACCCCCTTCCGAGTGTTGCCTGAATGGGCATGCTGTACTGTCACAGCCATGTTCCCAGCTGTTGTGTGGCTATAGCAAACACTACAGGGCCACTGAGAAGATCAGAGAGACTGTAGCTCAAGTTACATTCAACAACCGCCTGCGGATCAGTTGGTGACCAAAACATTCTACAGTCGGTGTCTGTGAAGTATCATTTTGACACATTTAGGTCAATAGTACCTTTTGGTTGATTCACTTGTCATGGGTTTAGTGTAGTAAGCACAGGAAGCTGGACATCCCCTGTTTAAAAGGAAGTAGGCTGTTGCAGTGCACAGAAAAGACTCAGTCAAACCACCGTGGTGTCTGAGTGTGAGTGAACACAAGACACATTATGATCAAAGAACTACTTTAAAGCAAAAGTATAAAACTGTTTAAAAAGGAAGCAACATGTTCTTACAAATGAAATGTTGAATCCATGAGCAGTAACACTACTCTTGCTCAATTCAAAACAATCTTTTTTTTTTTATCACTACAGCGTTACCAGCGTGAGCTAATGTTGGCAAGCTAGCAAGATATTGCTTTGAGTCACAGTCTTGTGCATCATTTATGGGATAACAATATACAGTATGTGGTTGCTCTTCAACAAAAGTTGCACAGTCTCACTATAAATACTATATCATTGAATGTAATTGCTTTATTTGCTTTCTTACCAAGAATCCGATCAGAAGATGTTACCATTCTCTGTATGGTAAATATGATGCTACTGTGAGCAGTCGGTTAGCTTAGCTTAGCACAAAGCTTGTGGTGGGGGGGCTGGCTATGTTTTACAGCTACACGGTAAACAAGAATCATTGGCACATGTCTGTACGGATTAAACACACAACATATAACAGTTAATAAGTGAGCTTTAGAGGTGCTGGTAGCAGGATTTTGTAACATTGGACAAAGCCAGAGCTAGCTGTCTAGCTAACTTAGCTGCGAGCGGAAGCCGCATTTTAACTGTCACAAAAAAAACCTGTATTTCCCAAAATATAGAATTATTATGTAAATCTCAAATTTACTAATAAACTAGAGGTTATTAAGCTATTATTTAAGAAACATGTTTAAAATAAATAGTGTTGGACTACCTCTGAAAACAAAATGAAGCGGTTCGACAGGCCAAATATTTAAATGACACCAGGCAACATCACATGCCAACTTACTCATCAGTTAACAGGGGAAGATATTTGAAAATGTATTTTATTTACATATGGCTCTAATTCATTATTCATTGAACGTTTGGTTCCTATTTTGGCTTTAAAGGGCAACTGCAGTAACTTGTCTGTAGGCCTTTGTCTGCATGCAGCCTTGTAGAAATGCACACAGCCCCTAAAAAGGCCATGAGCTGTCTGCTGGGGATTCTCCCCCCCTGCCACACACGCATTTATAACAGGGTCTATAAGTGACTGAACTTCCACACAGAAAAAAAACGCTCTACCCACCCATCTGAGAGTGGAAAGAAATAGGTCACAAGTCCCCACCTGAGTGTCTGGGAACTTTTCAAAGAAACAATAGAATTAAAAAGAAAAAGTCAGGTGACAGCAGAAGATCAGTTCCTGTTGGAAACTAGATTCAAAGCATCAGGATGTACTGCTGTCGTATACTTTAACAAAGAGAAAAAAACTTCAGCCTGACACTTATCCAGACAAACACAGAATGGATAGATATACTACAGCCTTTAATCTTATGTGTATCCTAAAAGAACGGGAATTTCCCGCCATCATGAGGGAATTCCCAAAAAAGTTTATTATTTGAAAATAGAGCGTTGTCGACTTGAGCCGATCATTTTTGATTTAGTGTATGTTGGTTCAGGTAGTTGGTATTAATGTTGAATGGGAAAGGATTTTTTTTATTTTGTAACAAAGTCCAGGGTTTTAACTATCAAAATCAGCATTGTGGCAGATGTTGTCAGGAACAACAGGGGGGAAGGGGGGGGGGGGGGATTCCCTCTTTGGAAGTGTATGTGATCCTGAAGCGCTCCAGGCAGTCGACAATGAAAAGATCAGCATTCTGATTACAAGCTACAAGGCAGCTGTGATCCCTTCTAATAATCCTTTTGGTGCTCGCCCGTCATTGTCAGACTGCTCCGAGACCACCATTGTGTTTTCCCTCATCAACCCAGAATTCATACAGCAAAGGTCAAAATAAGGAAACCTTTTTCAAAGGACAAATGATGGAAATTGACTTATAAATCTATTATTAACTGAGGGAAAGGGTTGTTTTAAGTAGCTCTTATCTCTGCACATATAAAAAAAACCACAAATCGACATGTTTTATTTAGATCACGGCCCACATTTGTCTCTCAAGACATTTTGCTCGGTGTTTTTCGGCTTGTCTACGTTAGCGTAGTTTTGCGGGGCATTTGCTGAAATGTGGTAGATCCCATCTTACATCACTGGTGACTGAGAGCGAGCACGCCCTACAAACATGATTCATACCTGAAATAAATTATGAGTCAGATGGGCTCTGGTGGCTCTCACAAACTAAAACCTTTTGTCTTCCCTTGAATGAAGTGCATTTACCACAGTCCTCTCAATCATCAAATTTGTAGGAGCGGTAATTTTTCATTGACAAATCCCTCGGTTTTAAGAGATGGTCACTCTTTGAAAAGTTGAGAGGAAGCAGTCTGAGGAACATAACTGTAACTCACTTCCTCTACACATCCATTTGGCTTTGAACCTGAACATACTGTACTTTCACAGCACATTTAAACTTTTTATTTTGAATCAAAAGCTATACTTATTCTAGGTTTAATTTTAGGCCACCTCTAGCTTTGTGCGTTTGTGGTAATAGATATAAAATGAGGTTTTAGCAACAAAAATGAAATGCAAATTGAAGCGTAAGTTTGTGGAAAAACACAAAGCTTTTACTGCTGTTGATGTCCCGCCAGTGCTGTGTCGTAAAACGCACGTATTATCTCATCTACATCTAGATAAGCCAAAGCATGACCTCATTTCACGCTCACTTTTGCTCTGAGGGAATGTACTTGATTTCAAAACTGCCTCAAGTCTATTTTCCCAAGAGCTTCATGTGCATACATCGGGGCTGCTTATGTAAATGCCTGAAGCAGCCCTACCTTTGGAATTGAAACTGAAGCTCGGGATCTACATGACTCACAGTGGCCTTCTAGATTGATTATGACTGTCAATTAGTGGATTTCCCAAAAGGAACATGTATTTATTTGAGGGTGTGACTCACCCTGCAACTTTGTGGAGCTGCAGACATGCAGAGCAGCAACAAAGGGTGAAATTCCTGCGCGGTCACAAGCAGTACACGCTATATTCACCGGTCCCATATGGGCGTCAACACATGGAAGTGAACTTGAAAGGGATTTTTTCACATTTAAAAAAACAAAAACTTCAATTCCAATCCAGAATGAATTTGTCTTTTTGGAAAATAAGCTTAAGATTTGAGTAACTTAGATACAATTTTCCTTTTCCGTTGAATATTAAGTTGCGGCAAATTAGCTTAGCTTAGCACAAAGACTGAAAAAAAAAAAAAAAAAAGGGAGAAATTGTTAGCCTGGCTCTGTCCAACAGTAACAACACCTGCCAACCGTCACCTCTAAAACTCACGTATCAACACGCTACATCTCGTTTGTTTAATCAGTACAAAAAGAAGGAAGTGTAAAAACTGCAGGAGGTAATGTGCCGGACCATTTCCTGGCTCTAAACGTTTGTCGGGTAAAGTAGCGCAGACGGCAAGAAGCTCCTGATCCCGACCAAGAAATTGTCCGTAAAACAGCCAACTGTCATTTTTACGAGCAATTCGTTACACTGCGACACGCAAATTAGTGAGCTTTGAGAATGCGCTTCTGTCCCAAAACGATTTCTTTACATGTATGTGTAGTTTTTAAGTGTCCATGCCCTTTTAATGGAAATTTCTACAGCATGTAGGAAATAAGATTCGACACAAGACGCATAATCCTGCCGTACTACTGTATTCCATCTTTCAAAAAAGAAAGACAAGATTTAATATTACTTAACAATATGTTAAAAGTAGCCAGTTTGGCTTCAGTGTTAATACAATATACACTCTATAACAGATTGATAGTGCGAGTATTGTTCTTTTTCGATTTCATTCTGAAAGTATTCTGATACAAGCTGGCTACAGGTCAAAAATAAAGAAAACAAAAACTGTAACTGGTACACTTTTACTCAACAGTTTGTTAAACAGAACTTAAAAACCAAAAAAGAACATTGTCAAGTATTACGCTTTCCTCCTTTCTGTGAAACGGGGTGGTTGGGGGGGGGGGGGGGGGGGGGGGGGGGGGGGGGAGAGACCAGCTGACCAAGTCCATTCCCTTGTCAATCATGTGAATGAGATGCCGTGCTAGGAACGGGAAACGATGGGATATTAAGCCACAATATCTCAAATACAGCTTTTAATTCATTACATTTCTCTTCTTTTTTTTTGCAGTTTCCATTGTCTCTTTTTTTTGGAAGGAAACCATCCAGACATAGCAAGCATCTTTTGACTATAGGTAAGCCATTAAAAGAAAAAAACATTTCAGACCATGGCTTTGTAAGTCAAAAGAAATGCCCAACTCAGACTAAAAGCACACAAGCACGCAAGGAAAATTAATCGGATGAAAAGTAGCATTTTTGTGATTCTTTGTGTGATTTAATTTAATTTTTGTTTTAGTTCTGCAGGTGGATCGATCCAGATGGGTCCATGTTGGAACCACACAGCGACAGGAACAAAGCAAGGCAGCGTGGGTGTGATTTGGGCACAGCAGGAGAGAAGTTCTGGGAGGACAACAGCTGGGTGGAGGTAAAGGGAGGGGGCGGGGTGGTTGGAACAGCTGTTAAGGTACTGATTGTGTCCCGACAGTCACTGACCAACAGCCTCAATGTGCAGCGTACGTAGCTTTCTTCAAACTAAAGTTTGACCAGTTGATGGAAAGCCGTTGGCGGGTCTGCCGGGCAGAATCCAAGCAAAACCTGCAGGAGAAAAACAAAAACACATGAACCTTCTGAAGAGGCACACTAAGACATGTTTAAAGGTACTCTGTACACACATTTTGTGTAGCTCTGAGGTATAATAAAAGTGTTCAATTTCCTTCAAAGAGATTTTTCTAATTAGGGAAGGCAAGAAGACAATTTGAATGGTTTTGAAACCCTCATTGTTTGCTTGCTAGCGGTTGTCTTCTTCTTCCTCGTCTTTGCTGGCCAATCAATGTGCGTCTACCTCATTGCTATTCAACTGTCAATCAACAGAACAGCGTGTAAATGTGGAAACTGTGCTTGTGCATTTTATCCACTTATGACGATGTTGCAATACACATACCTTTTGAAATATTCCACCTCCCTCTCCGTTTCATCCATTTCAGTGGTATCCAGGTCGATGTCTTTGGGCAAGAATACGTCATCTAAAAGAAAATAACATAAATGGATGTTAATTGCTGCGATATTAAATATATGAATTACTTTTGGAAGTGTATTATGAAATATGTCTCAGAGGAGAACTTAGATACGCATCTTTGATACTACTACTACTGGATGGCGCTTGAGTCGCTACACATCTGAATGTAGGCGGGTTTGTCAGAGGAATAAAAGTGGAAAACCAGCCACAAGTGAGACAAACCGGAATCTTTTTCCTTCTACATTAAGCAGATTCTATACCAGATTGTCGAAAATATTATCTATCCCCTGAATTGTGACCCATAAAACCAACCTATTGAGGTGTTCATCTTGTCCCCCTTCTTCTTCTTGCTCTTCTTGGTCTTGCCTTTGGGCTGTGGAGACTCTGCACTGGGAGGTTTGCCATTCTGCTCAGTGTGGGAGGCTGGAGGGGGTGACGGGGAAGGGTTTGACACAGGTGGACTTTGCCTGTCTTCCTTTATGTGGGTCAGCGGTTGTTGTAGCTGCTGATGCTGCCTTTTCCCACTGGAGCTTCCAGTGTTACACCTGTCCTCCCTCCTTGGTGTAGTGGTTAGGAGAGGAGCCAGGGCCTCGGCAGGCCTGATTCGCGTTGCTTTGATGTCTGGTGTAGTGGTGGGGGCGGTGCCGTTCGCTAGCTTTGCTGGCACATCTGAGCTCCTGGGTAGCTCTGGGGCTTTCTTTACAGCAGCCACACAAGTGCCCACTTTAGCAGACTGCTTGGCCTTTACTTTACTGTTGACCTCCAGCTGAGATGTAGGAGTGCCATTGTGGAGGATGGCATGACAGTTGGGGATGTTGGTCTCAGTAGAAAAACCCCTCTCACTAGTGTGTTTCGGGCTGTGCTGTGTTTTGGGGCGGGATGGGGGGTCTAATCTGGGTTCCTTCTTTTCAGGGAGCCTGATGAGGGTTTGAAGCAGTGAGTGTGACTTTCCGTTCTGTAGGTTATCTAAGACGTTCTGAGCTGTCTGTTTGAGGGGCTGTGGGTTGTTTTGTGGGGGAGCGGTGTTTTCCTTTGCTTTCTCTTTCTTTTTCTTCTTGGCAGCCCGATGATGCTGCAGCTCTTGCAGCCGGAGTAGCTCCTTTTGAAGCGCTGCCTCTTCCTCTTCCTGCCGCTGTCGTCGTTGCTGCTCCTCCAACATCTGCTGCTCCTCCCTCTCACGGGTTTCTGCCTCCAGACGGGCCTTCTCCTCCATCTGAAGCACACAGAGACTTACACTTTCAGCATTATAACAACTTCGCCACAAAAGTTGTCAACAAAGAGCCAAGAATTAAGTACTTCCAGAGATCTTTTTATTGAGATATATATATATATATATATATATATATA
>NW_022280058.1:2216019-2269016 GCF_004355925.1 Anarrhichthys ocellatus | reverse complement strand
CACGCACAGACACACACACACACACACACACACACACACACACACACACACATACACACACACACACACACACACAGGAGGTCATTGCTACTGTTTACCTTCTTCTGTTTATGCCTGGCCCGTTTGGCTGCTTTAGAACTGGAGGCAGGTTTATTGTCAGCACTATTGATGAACTGCAATAAGTCCTCCACCCGCCTGTGGTCCTCCACTCCTCCATCTCGCTCCATCACTGGTTGCTGCTGCTCCTCCCGTTTAGGCTGCTCCTCCTTACGTTTGGTCAGACGCAAGCGCAGCTTCTCTCGCATCTCTGCATAGTTTCGACTGGTAGGAGCAGCTGGGGGCTGGGAACGAAACAGAGAACAAATAAATGATTACATTAAGCTAATACTCTATGATTCTCTAGATTCTTAGCTTGAAACAAATTGAATGCAGAATTGAAATTCAAAAAGCACCCAAATCAGCATCCGCCCCAAAAAAAAAAACATGTAAATTTGAGGTGAACATGCTAATAACTTCAGTGAGGAATAAATGTGTGCCTCTTACCCCGCCATGCCCGAAGAACTCGCAGTAGCAGCAGTCACAGTACTTTCCTTCTTTCTGGTTTGTGGAGGTGGAAGTGGAAGAGCTGTGCTCGGAGCAGCTGTCCTCGTCCTGACTCTCCTCCCCATCGTACGGCTGGTGCTCGTACGCCCCATTCCCCTCACAGCGATGGCCTTCACAGTCAGGATCACTGAAAAGAATTGTACTTAAAACTGGTCCCAAAAGATACTTCTTTTCATCACAAACGACAAAATCATATTTCCAATCAATTATGCTTGATTAATGTCCTTTATGAGCCTGTAGGACACGGTGGTGGTCTTACCTGCAGACACTGGGTGGGGCACTGACGGGACCATCAGCTGAGGAGGCCGGCGGCTCGGCGGGCGGGAGGCACAAACCCTGGTGGGTCTCCATGAAGTCCGGGGCTGGGGCAGCCATCTTTGGAAAGGGCTGGGATCCCATTGTGGGAAGGTGCGTGGTGGGTGCTGGGGGCAGGGTGGGGGCGGAGAGTGGAGGGAGGGAGGTGAGTCCTGTGGGACAGTTTCTAGGGGGGGCTGGAGCGGGTTGCCTATGGTCCTCTTTACCTAGATTGTGAAATACATCGTCTAGAGGAGACAAAAGATATATTGGATGAGAGCATTGTCTCGTTCTTCTTTGTTCTTAAAAACATGCAGGTAATCACAAAGTTATCACACAAAAGGAAAAGTTAGCAACAAATATCAGAGAATTAACTAGCACTCATATTTGTAAGAAACAAGTTAAAATCTGAATATATCCTTGAATTTTGTTTTGTGTTATGTGGTCAAAACTGTAATTCCCAAAGCGTTGCTCCTACAGCCTATATTACCTAAAGAGTTGGGTCTTTTAGATGCTAGGTGGATGGGTGGGTTATTACTTGACTGGACAGTGGTGGCAGTGCAAGACACAGAGGACGTGGAGGCGGAGGTGGCCATCACTACTCGGTTGGTCTCCATGAAGGCATCCTGGAAATTGTAGAGACACTTCTTCTTGGCGCCACTCTTCTTCTGCTGTTTGGCTTCGGAAGAGGAGCATGATGACGACGACGAAGACGATGATGAAGACGATGACAATGACGAGGAAGCGGAGCAGGAAGGGGGCAGAGGGGTGGGCAGGGAGGGGTGGTCCCCTTGGGGGCCGATCGATGATGTTGGGGGGAGGGGCATGTCAGCGAGGGGTGGGCCGAGCATGTCACCTGTTGATAAATAATAAATCGGACAACCTCGTGATTTTAACAGTGTTTGACTTGCTGCATTTTATATGGATTATTTCTGCAGTACCAGAGAGGCTCACCTGGAAGGGACTCGGGCAACAGGACAGATGGATTCCAGCTCTTCATCACAGCAGCATCCCAAAGGTTCTCAAACTTGAGCGAGAGGCACTGCAGCGAGCTGTTCCAGTCGCCCGCTCCACATGCACCGCCAAAGCAGTTCTGGTAAACATGCTCCGGTAACGACGGGCTGAAGGCCGGCTGCTTGGCCGCTGAGTGGTTTGATGTGGGGTTTGGGGGCAAAGGCTTAAAAGGAAAGAAGAAATAAGTTACAAAACAAATCATGTCACTAGGTTGGGATTATGAGAAACTGCTTTGAGCTGGTGGAGAATACAGTTTTGGTTTGCTTTCTACTTGGACTGGGTTCAGCCTGACTCCTGGTGGCGAAGAATTAAAATGACAAAGTGAAACTAGAATACAATGAAGCTCAGTATTGTTCCTGTAAACTTCAAAAATCCCCAGTGATAAGGAAATGAATAGATTTCCCTTAAAGGGACTCTCATAGCTATAATTATACACACGAGATAAAGAAAGTAATCAGGAAGAAGATCATTTATATGTAGCCTTAGTGTTGTACTTGTCCTCACCTTGTTGTGTGTGAGAGGAGGACTGGGAGGGTAGAGCGTGGGGTGCAGCAGGGGCCGGGAGAAGTTGTGTAGGGGCAGGTGGCCGTGGATGTGGGGGTAGAGGTGGAGGGCAGGGTGGGTAGGGGGTGTCTTGCTGTCTGTGAAGAACTGGTGTCCAACAGTGGGAGGAGGTGCAGCGTGGAGGCGACTAGGGGGCAGGCATGTGGCAGGGCCCAGGGTGGAGGAGCTGGGGTCTTGGTTGCACACGTGGCATTCGCAGGCATGCTGGACCTGTTCTACCTGAGAGTGGGAAGACAAATTCAAAATATGTCGCGTGCGTTTATTCTGGTGTGTGTTCCTCTACCCTGCCCTTGTAAGATTATCATCTAGTTATATTTATACTGAAACAATTAGTCGTTCGACAGAAGATTTTATCAGCAGCAATTTCGTCAATCCATGAATCATTTCAGTAATCTTTCAAGCTTTCAGTGCTCATTTCATTATGAAAACATACTTTAAGGCATAACTGTGTAACAAAGAAAGCTTATTAAAAGGTGTTACCACACCTGTTGGTGGTTGTAAGGAGGGCTGATGGTCTTTCCTGAGGAAAGCTCCTCCAGCTGGTCTCTGGGCTCCCCACCGACCTCCCCATCAACTTCCTCCTCGTCACCCTCTGATGAGCTGCTGCTGCTGGTCCTGTGAGGAGACTGAGACAGAAATGAGAAGACCCAATTAGGAAACAGGTGAGGAACAGCACACAAAAGCCGGTAGCCCACTCATAATGAACGTCAGTTTCATCATTCAGAAACTCGGGAGGGAAATTCACAACTAATCGTGGGCTTTTTTTAAAAAAAAGTAATATAAAACAGCGAGCACAGAACTCACCCCTGCCTTTCGTTCCACATTTTCACATTCCCCATTGATGTCATTATGGAGGCCGTTCACAGCAGCGGTCACAACACTGTTCTCCACATAACCAGTCATAGGGTAGATGTCCCCGAACTTACTGGACAACGGAGGCACTTCGTCGTCATCATCACTAATACTAAAAGAAGAGGGAAATGAGTAGTGGTGTTCGCGGAAAAGTGACAGAGGGGGGAATTATTGTTTATAGGAAGCGGTTCTGATCTGAATGAACAGTGCTTAGATGAGTCGTTACAACCATTTTGATGGGACAGCGACCGGCTAACTTACAAAGTGTTGGGATCTCCTTCGGGCAGAATGAGCCTTGGATGCTGCTGAATGGTGATGGGAGAACTGGAGTTGGAGCCAGAGGCTGAGCTGCCGGAGGAGAGGCTGGGAGGGTGCACCTCTGCCAGGTAGTCGCGGTGAGGTTCCCCTTGCAGGGGCAGCTTGATGTGGAGGTCCTCGGCGATGGGAGAGTCCATGATGCCACAGGTCAGGATGTGGGAGAGACTACAGTCATCACACGTGCACCTGTTGGTAGTCAGTAGTACAGAGTCTTAATATTGCAATACTTATGAGAGTATTTTCTTAATATTTGTTATTAAGTATTCACGGTGACATACGGAGTTGAACTCATGTCTCTTAATGTTTTAGTTACAACATCTCAAAATTAGATTGTTGACATAATACAATATCAAGAAAAGCTAATAAGAACAAATTATTGCGGAACCTCACATATTGGGGATAAAGGGGGCAGAACTAAAAGTCGAGCTCATAATGGCCTTACTTTGGATAATCGTTTTAGTAACAGTTATAGACGCATCCATCAACATCGAACTCTAGGTGGGTTTTAGGGAAATCGTGTGAGAGTATCCGTGCAATAGTAGGAATGCAAAGGTTTTTGGTTTTAGCTCCTCAAGGCCCACGCGGCCATCAACAACATCTGGCTGGAAGACGGCCCTAGCTCTTAATGGCGCGATAGTGGAGAAGCGCTGGCCGTTGGAAGTGACGTGATCTCAGTCCAGACAAACCACTGAGTCGTGGAAACTCACCTTCTTCGATAATTGCAGTTTGGGCAGTCTGGAATACTCAGACGAGATGAGAGCATTCTCATCGTGTCTGTGAAGTTGTGTTCTCCGGTGGGGGGCTTCTTACTGTTGGGCAACTATAAAGAGAACACAATTTTAGAAACTGCTCTGAGGCGCAGAACTACACGCATTTAAAATCTGCTACGACGGCTCCGTAATATTGTTGTGTACCTGTTCTTCTATAAATCTTCTCTGCTTAAAGAACTCCCAGTCCTCCTTCAGCATTCGCTGCTTCGTCTTCAAAGTCTGGAAATGGACAGAAGAGCGTGAACTTTCATAAATGAAAGAAATTACAATATGACTGTGTTCAGACGTCATTCTCAAGTCTCTTACGTTTTTGCTTATCAAAGACTTGTGTGGCTCTGTTCTTTGGTTGGTGAGACTCTGACCCTCCACCTTAAAAAGCAGCTGCAAAAGAGTCACATCCTTAGAGCGTTAATTACACCATCTTCACAAAGTACCACCTTTTTATAAAAGTACTGTTATTTCCTGTATCAAATGGGTTTATTCTGCCTAGGATGTGCATACCTGTTCATCTACATAGTCATCAATCCTCTTCTCACACTCCTGCCATTCAGTAGCCACCGAAGCCATCTCCTGCTGCAGCTGATGGTAGCTTTCTAACAAGGTCCTGTACATATCTTCATTGTATGAATCGTGAGAGGCTGTGCCATGTCTAAAAAACATTTTAAAAAAGAGGCAGAATAAGACAAAGACACTTGTATGGTTTAATGGACAAGACGTGTGTAGAATTTGTGTTCACAAAGGTCAACTGTTCATTTGAAAAGCAAACTTCTGAAACACTGAATGTGGCAAATCGGTCCAATTTGGGTCAGGAATATCAGATTACGTGACAATGATGGATATCTTTCATTACACTAGTACAACTATATCTTACTTCAGCTGTGCAACCAGTGCAGGTAAACTGCTGTGCAAGATCGGTTCAGAGAACACCAGATTCTCAAAAAGGTGCTTGTTGTGCAGCTCCCACGTCACCTGGAATTTCTGAAGGTGCTCATTTTCCTGGAGGAGAAAAAAACATTTTAAAATCATTGTCAGCCTGTGATGCCACCTGCAGGACAGCTACCACACTATCTCTGTATAGCTGCAGCGACACAAAAGACAAACTGACCAGGGTGAGCAGGAAGCTGCTGATGGTGCGTGCAGCTTGACAGAGGGCGTTGTACTCCTCCAGCAGCAGGGAAATTAACTGGTAGGCCTGAGGAGGACCCAAGGCTGCAGCCACAGTCCCCGCTGGTCCTGTAGTCTTGGGTCCTGTAGATAGGTGCTTCAGTAGCCGCACCTTCATTTCCAAAACGTATTCACGCGCCTGCTGCTCCAACCGTTGATAGAGCTGGTAAGGGTCCTTCTCACAGAGTCTACCGGGGGGGGGGGGAGAGAGAGAGAAATAAAAGCAAAGACATAACGATGAGATTTGATGGGGCTTTTAATCTGACCGATACAGTCGAGATGGAAGTAGTTTCGACTTGTTGACATCATTCCCTTCAAAGGCTGTCAGGCCTGATTGTTCTTACAAAAGGCTTATTTAATGCATCTACAGTTCAATAGCGGCCCCTAGTGGACAAACACCTAAAACAGAGGCGTTTTACCTATCGACAAGCTCCTTCATGCCCTCCTTGTCTCTCTCTAGGGGCTGGTCATGGTCATCTGCTAATGGTGTTCCAGTCTGACGGTAGATGCAGCGCACCAGGTAGCGAACCTCCGACCAGTGGTTCTGTAGCTGCTGTGACTCCCTCTCTGATTCAGCAGAGATCTCCCTGTTATTCAGGACATGAATTCATTAAGAGCTTGGAATAAAGATTTAACAGTGCATTAGAATTGAATTCCCTTTCGAATGGCAATCACTCTGAACTGACCGTCTCTCGTTGCAGGCGTCACAGCTGCACACTGTATCAGCGGGCATTGGTGCGGTGAGGTCCGGGGCAGGGAGCATGGGTAGTGTCGGCACAGCAGTGGTCAGTCGGTCCCCTGTGGCTGCCTCCTGGGCCAGGTTTCCGTTACCCACGGGCATGTGCAAAAGGAAGTCCTGGCTCTGTGGGGAAATATCACAAACGGCCCACTGAGATACAGAACACTTTTGATGCTTTCCTCAATTTAGCACTTGCTGCGTTGTTTGTCAAGTCACAATTATTTCTCTTGATTGATATGGGCTGCACAGTGGTGTGTAGTGGGCTGGCACTTTCGCCTCATGTTCTCCACGTCCCCGTCCCCCCCCCACAAACCTGAACATGATAAGCAGCTTAAGATAATGGAGGTTTTGATGTCTTAAGTCCAAAACATGCTGCAACGACACATCATATGACTAACACAGTAACTGTTAGCATAGCATAATATAATGTATTTAGGAGTAATATCTGTATGAAGATGGAATGTCACAGACGTCTGGACATTGAGTACCTCAGCATTATTTTCCTCCTTGTTCACTACGGCAGCAACAAAGAAGAAAGATGTTCTGTGAGCCGACAACAGAAGAAGTCCAGGCACAGAAGCTGGGATCGGCCAATCCAAGGAGAGAGTCTTGTGCCCCAACAGGAACGTCATGGGGTAAGTGTTTCTTACTTGAATCCCTTATTAAGATACACACCTATGTAAATACGATAGGAGCCGGGCTGGGCTGGTCTAATCATGGACAAGCTGCTGGAGCTGTGATGTTGAATTTCGGATCTTCCTGCAGCTGCTTCACAGTAAAAGCTTTCCAGTGGTTTGGCTCGGTTTACTACAGCGCCATGATATTTAGAGTCAGCATCAACCCCACTGCTGTGAGGATGCAGAGGAACAATACATTAATGAGGAAACCAAACCCAAGCCAGACAGCCAAGGCACACCCACAACAAGGAAACCCACCGCTCTGACATACCTGACAGCCTTAATATAAAGCCTTATCGTATAGTATATGAACCAGCTCAACAATGCAACAGCTACAACCGCACGAGGTACTCAATACAGTTTAGAGTTGTACAACTTTGACTAGTGTTAACAATTGACTTGCATATGTACAAGTGTAAACGTAGTATAACAGGTCAGTAAGGCAGTGTATGTCTTTGAGCCCATGTGTCATTGTAGTAAAGAAATATTGCACCTAACACGCACGTGTTACTTTTGAAATTCTGCTACAATATGGAACTCCCTATTTGCCGTTTTTAATTTCACATTTTTGGTTTCCTAATCTAAGTATGTGCTTGAGTAATGATTCAGGAACTTCCCAGAACTCAGAGACACGTCATCAATGTGCAAGCAGCAAAATGACGCAGAATGTACCTCTGTGTAAATACAATAATTGTAGTCGGCAGAGATGACTACACATTATTTCTGATTGACAAGAGTTTACTTGAGGCTCAGTTCACACAACCAAAATGTAGCAAACACACAACACAGCAGAAATGTGTAAACAGTGACGACAGTCAGCCTTTGGCTCTGCTAAAAAAAATGAAATATGGAATATGAAACTACTGCTTCGAGTCTATACAACAAATAACTGCTCACAACTTGCACTTAATCAAAGCACACAGGTAAAAACAATTCAATGTTTAATCACAAGATGTTTCCACTTCTATATTGGTGTTGTCCTGACAAAGACACAAGCTGAGCACATAGCCAGGCTGTCTAACATAAAGACGCTCTGTATTTGAAGAGGCATTAGTCTCAGACATCGTGGCATTCACACAACATAGGCCAGAGAGCATAATTACAGTCATGCTCTGACGTGTAAAGCAAATCCAACTACAAAGTGTTAACAACAGTTACGGTTACACATACTGAAAAGAATATAGTCGTTGATCCACTGCATTGTCCTTTGTTTTAAGAACTTGACATCATTTGCATTCTATGGCCTAGTTACTGTTAACTAGCTGTAGTTCAAAGTGAAGCAAAGTCAAAATATGAAATTAGAGAATGTTTGTAACGTTTTTGTTATTTGTTTTTAACAGCTGTTATTTCTGGTTGCTCTGCTTTTCTGGCAAAGAAACGGATGTGAACACGAGAGCTACACCATCCCCTGAAAGACTGGCTGCAGCTGTGCGAGTTAAACGGCAGATGTATCACTGCTGAGACGGATGATGTTTGAATGATTCCACGGACTCCAAAGAACTACAGGACCCGCAGTTTTTTCCTCACTGCACACGCAAACTTTTTGCCCATCATCTTTGAACTTCCAACACCTTCAAAACTCTCTCTACCTGGGTGTCTTACCCCCAAAGACTGCTCCAGAGCAGTGTGTCGGTCCTCCTTCTCCACTGTGCGCCTGCAGTCGGAGCACACCCACAGAGGCAGCTGGAGGGCGCTGGGTGTCTTGTTGGGCTGTGCCGTACCGTTCTGGCCCGCGATCCCTGCCTCTGGAGGCACGCAACTGTCTTTGCGCTCACATCGGCATAAGAGGCAGCTATCGCCAGCCGTGTAGGGAGCCCTCTGGTTCAAGCCGAACGTGAACGGGGTCTGTGGCGAGTATTTAGTAGGAGGAAGAATAAATCATAAGGTACCCGGCCACACAAACATTCACATAAATAATAATTATAATATTTAATTATAATTTTCAAAAACATGTAAATCAATATGGATTGTCAAACGAAACTAAAAAATAATGTGCAAATTGAAAATAACTGTCTCCAGGATGAACCAGTCTGCAATGCAGTATGTCTGCTTGATATCAAGGTAGGTCACACTCTCTTCCTTTGTAAGGCATTGCATTCTGGGTACACCAGCTGTGTAAACCGCCATTAAAACACCGAAACTTTTTCTTCATGTGCAGCCTCCTCAGTGAGTGAACCACAGTGTGGCACAAACACATAATTACCAGTCAGGAGTTTCAATGATCTCCACATTGGTGCAGTTTGTCAGAGAGGAAAATGCCTTTGGGGATTTAAAAAAAGGAAAAGGTTGCTTTGCATCTATTTCAGCAACAGTTTATAGGTGTACCAGGAGTTTCCATGAGTTTCTCAATCTGTGGGAGTTGTGGGTCACTCAGCTTGATTCACTCCTCCAGCAGTGGTATTTTCTGGGGATTTCTTATCTTGACTGTATATTTTGGTAAACTGCAAAGGCCAAACGGGGCGTAACAACTAAAATAATCTGGTTCAATCCAGTATAATTGTGTCACAATTGAATACAACAAAAAAAGCAATGTTCCTCACATTTTGACTTTCAATTTATTAAGTATTATAATTGAGACTTTTTTTTGCCTGACTTATTTAGAGTAATTTCTTGTCAGCATAACAAAAACACAAAATTAAAAAAATAAAAGCAAAAGCTATTTTGTAAACGCGCAGGGTGCTTTATTGGATTTGTTGTATGTGCTGAATAAAGTATTTTATTCTTAACAATACACGCAAAACACATTGTTACAGCATGAATGGTTACTTACTACATTGATGCACAAAAGCAGTACAACATATTTGAACGCACATGTCAATACTTTTGTTAGAGCCGTCAATGAGATTAATTTAGTTTTGAAAGAACATTTTGGCTTTTTGACAAGAGACTTTACCGGGATATGGGCACAGTCCCTCATATGCGGTACGGCATACATTCAAAAAGCACTCATTTGGATATAATATCGCCATTAATCGTCCCGATGCTGTGACATTCAGTTTAGCTGGTTATCCATGTTTGTGAATATTGATTTCACTGTCCAAGATCTTAACGACAGGACAATATGAAGTTTGGTTTAGGTCAAATTTTTCATTCAAGACAATGTTTCAATGACAGTCACTTTACATATGGCTAGATGCTAACATAGTGCTGATAACGCATATGCAGCTTTCTAACACCGCTGTCAAAAAAAATGCTGCAGAGACGGGAACCACTGCTGCAATTGATCACTTAGGGCGGGCTGTCACAAAACGACAACACCGGTTCCAGCCACGTTCCAGATGTGTAGTGCAAATACAGATGTTGAACCATCTTGATGTCATGCTGTGGCAGAGCACAAGACCGTTTGGTGCCCCATCAGAATTGAATATTCTTGATATTTGTGACAGTTATGTCACTTCAGACACTAAACGTTTAAAATGTTATGTGTAAAGGCAAATAAACAAAGAGCAACTTTAAGCCTTCTTGTAGTGTGCTTCCCCTTCTAGTGTGCCTAAGGTTCTGGCGTAAAGGTGTACGTTTTTGATAAATCTAACTGTGGCTTCAGATAAACTTCTGAAACACCTGATGTGAACTTACCTGAAGGACCCCGGAGAAGTCAGCATTCACTGGTCCTTCCGTAAACTGTGGTGTAACACTGTTGCTTACCTGAGGGATACAAACAGCTCAATGTTTACATAGAAGTGACACACTTGATTAATCAGAGTTAGTGCACCGGTAATTATTACGTTTTGAAGTCTAGATTACAGTTTACAATCTTCTAAAATGTGTTAAGTGATACTGTCAGGCCTGCTCAGGAAAGACACAGACTACAATATAAACACAATGTGTCCATAGCCGATGTTCAGGCCCCACTTGTACCTAGTAATATCTACTTTATGGTTTCTTAGCTCTTTTGGCAATTTGTGTAAAAACGTATCGACTTAATTGACCCCAAAACTAACCAATGGACTTTTGAATCTACATCTTGAAGTTTAACTTTCAAACACAGGTCAGTTACAAAGAAATTAGCTAACATCTTATGGTGTCCCTGTAACTTAAAGTTTTTTTGTGCCAATGGCGTAAAACTAAGCTACTTTAGATATCTGCAGGCGGTTAGTCTGTTTAGCTTATTATCTGGTGAATATAACCAGGTTAAATTCTTTATAAAGCAAGAAAAATGGAAGGTCAGCTCGTACACATCGAGGCCCGACGGGGCTGAAGTTGTTAGTACTATTCACTGTTAGCATTAGCTAGCATTCATGTTTATCTGCGTAAAAGCAGCCTTATGGTCCAACTGTGTTGAACCTTATGGTTCTCCTAAATCTTTTGTTTAGCCCATGTAATCTCCACCCAACGTACCTGGACTGCATTTGCTAATAAATAACGCTTCTTAGTGACTTAAGTTGTTGTCGATTCATCTGTGATATCTTAACTTGAGCTAACGATGGTAGTCACAGCGTTCGACACACGTAGCCGTAACGCTAATGTTTACGACAGTGTAATACCATATACCGAGGCCGGTTTGACTACACGGCTAGACTACTTGCTAGCTGGCACTGTACACCACAAAGCGCAACAACCAGCATTAGCGGTAATTAAGCCAGTTAATGTCCAGCTACGCATACGTTAGTTCGCTAGCTGCCCTCCTCGCATCAGTGTCGGGCCCAAATCAGATGTGTGTCGTTGATAGCGCTGCTAGCTAGTCACTCCGTTTTTGACATCCACCGGTTTACAACGCGTGACACTCGTACCTCTCCGTTTATGCCCGTGATGGACCCGATATTCCCGTTGCCCGTATTGCCAGTTGTTAAGAAACTGACGACAGAGGCAGGTGTTGCTGTTCCCGCACAGCCAAGGGCCGAGGCAACCCCGGCCTTGCCACCGCTGGTGTTGCAGACAGCACTGCAACTACTGCCACCGCCCCGCTTGTTCTTCCTGCGTTTAGCCCCTCGTTTAGCATCGGTTGGACTCATTTTTTTTCCACAAAAGAAGCGAGACAACGTGCCGTCCACACTTGGCAGGGTCTCGAGTGGAATACTGGCGCGATCACTCGGGTATAAGTCCGGGATAGCGATTTAGAGACTCCCCAAAACGACTAGACACTCAGTTCCATCAAAGTGCAAAACCCGACTTCATAGATTCCAATATGGCCTCTAGCTGTGCTGCCTCAACTTGGCAGTTTGCGTTGTAACGCAACTGTGCGTTCCACGTACCCGGGGCTTCTGGGAAATGGAGTTTGTTGTGTATTATCACATTGTAGCAAGCTACAGTGGAAGAAGGTGTACCGTTGTAGCTGAGATACACATTTTTGAGCAAGACTTAACCAGCATATTAGCCTGTTCACTGTCGTGTTTTACCCAAAATTTGGTAATTTTAAAATGAATGAATGAATAAAATTAATTTAACTTATTTTAGACCTTGGACACAAACTGCAAGGAGCATGTTTTAACAGCAGGGGGAGAGCGCATGCAGCGATTTGCAAACGATGCGGTCTCTGCTTCAGATGACAGCCGAGGGCCCGCACATTGGGTCAGTCTTTCCGGGGTTCAAACAGCAAGCCTAGTGTTAAGCAGAGTCGAGGACCATCGATGGTACATTGGTAGTATATCTATGCAACGTTTGCATTAGCATCAGGCACACTGCCTTTCAAAAAAGACGCCCAGTACAGTACCGAGGATCTCAGTGAACAACGGCTAACCGTTCGCAGCTACACAGTTAGCCACACGACCGCAGACAGGTGAGTTAATGTTGACCAAAAGTTTTGAGCATCGCCATTCCCTTAGAGTTTCACATCTTGGCGAAATACTATTATAACGGCCATTTAAAGTGCCTTTATTTAAGTTTAGTATCGGTTCGTTGTCTGCTGTTTAGCTCGGTTAACGTTAGCAAACACGTCAGCTGCTCTGATACACGTTAACTAGAATTAGTGGACGTCCTAAAGCTAAACTACGTTAATGTCTGTCGAGTGTTTTGCTCTCCGAATAACCTTAACCTTGCAATATAACACTGGCAGTTCCTCATATGATGTGTCGTTACCAGCATTTATAAGTACTTTATTACTTTTGGACGCCCTTGCCAGTCACGTGACTGTGTGCTGCAACAGGTAGGCTAATTGTGCCACCAGCTGCGCATTTGTGACTGTCTAACTGTGCGAGTAATGGCATCCACGTCGTTTCTTCATTAAAGTACCCAATCTCACATAGCAATCGACATATAAATGGCTCATATCTTCCTGCAGGGTGCTGAAAACCTGGAAATTCACACCTTAGCATTGCCAGCACTAAGCCCCGCCTTGCCAGCACTGAGCCCCGCATGTGTGTATATATGTCCAAGGCGAAGGTTGGTTTAGTGTTTTCAAACTGATATGTGCTTGTTTGTATATGTCTTACTGATGAAGGCCAGATCAAGTAGTCTATATTTGTAAATCACAAACTAAGGCAAGTTACAAAGTGATACAAATGGTGTTGGTTGGAAATAAGTCTTTGCTTGGTTTGCAGGACATGAGCCAAAATGATCAGTCTGTTATCTGTCCGTGGTAACAATTAAGGCTATCTATACTGCATACCTTCACTCACAATAATGTATTTAATATTTGTCTTGTGTTGTACAAAATTAGCAAGGAGATATGTCATTTCCAGCTACCGTCTAAAAATAGCGTGGCAGGAATAGTAGAAACCTGTTTTACCAGTCCTGGTGCTCCAGATGCTTAGAAAAAACAGTTGTAGCAGTAAATGTCATTCAACAATCCAAATAAATAAACCAATAACTAATAATATTCACATCCAGGTACAAACTGTGAGTTGGTTTGTTTTGCACTCCTTTTATTGTACTGTTTTGGTGCTACTACAAGCTGTCAGATGGCTCGGTAGGACCTATTTATACCCTTCTATCTGTCTGTTTTCAGGTATGTCTGAAGTTAGTCTTGAGGCTGAATCGGGGAAGACCTCAGCCGAGGACTCTCAGATGGATTGTGAGGGGGCTGAAAAATCGGAAGAGAGTTTGAGTGAGGATGAAAAACAGGAGAGTGTAGATGACAGTAGGCGAAGAGATGACACAGACGATGTGCTGTACGACATTGATATTGACAGCGCTGAAGAAAATGCAGAAAACGGTGACGAGGCCATTCTGGAGGCGGATGAGGGCATTCAGAGGGAGAGTGCAGTGACGTGCAGTGACAGCGATGCTGCACACATGTCTGACAGTGTAGAACATGAGGGACAGGAGACAAATCGTCATGTTGAAAGCGCTGAAACACCCGAGGAAAGTGGAGAGTCTCACACTGAAACAAAGGTGATGTTTACCGTCACTTAAGCGCTTCCTTACTGTGCTCTTGTTCATGTTGCTTCTCCAATCTTTTCTTACTGTGATGGTGGTGGTCTCTTTCCTATTTATAATCAGAGGCCTCAACATATTTGCTTCGCCCCGGTAGAGGTGTCTCAGATTTGATTGTGCTTTGCTGGAGGTTTTAGGAATGTGTAGCTGTCGCTCTGTGTTGATGGTGCCGTTGGTGGCTTGCTTTCTGTTACTCGTGTGCTTCTCTGTGAGGTGCCTTTCGTGTTTGGGGACGATCAAGGCCTCGTACATTTCCTCTGCTTTGTGTAAATGCTGGCTTATCTCAAAGTGATTGTTGAGAAGGATTTATTGTTCTTTATTACCATGCAATCTCTATGTATACTATTGTAAAGTACAAGTCAGTAAGTATACACTTCTCTACATGTTGCCTTGTTTTCTTGGACAGTGACTCTTTGTGTACATGATGTGCAAATGACACCATTTCCTCACAATGGATCCCTGTTTGTAAGTTGGGTACATTGAGCTCTTAAATTCTACATACCGTCAAACACGTGACTGGGTGAGTGAAACAGATTTTGGGTCCTGACTGCACATTTTCTTGGCAGTCCCACAACTCTTGTGTTGCTGGAATGTGTGACTCCTCACGCTGTTGATTCACGTTTTTGGGTTAAGTGCCAGTATTGCACGTCAGATTGCAAGAATTTCAAATCATCTTCTCTTCATTTAGTAGCCTTAAATGCCTCACAGTAGTAGTCGGGTCTCACGTTAAGATACGTTTTCCGTCCTTTCTGCAGCTTAAACCCGGCTTTGTGCAACACGGCTGTGTCACGTTCTTCTGTACTGTGAGAGGCAAGCCATGATTCTTTCCTCTTCAGCTGACCCAGCTAATTGGGACAATTAGGATATTGTTGTTATCCCTTCCTCCCACGTTGTTTTAGCTTGTATCCAGGAGACTGAACTGTAGGGATCGGCACACGATGACTTGCCATGTATAATGCCTTTTCATATGCCTGATTAATTTGCAGCCACTTTGCTCCAGCAGGCTGACATTTATTCCCAAACTTTCTTGCAGAGTGTTTGCAGATGTTGGGTTGGGTCGTATTGGCTTTGAGACCCCTGGTCCTCCCCGGCTGAATCGGTTCTGTTGCAGTATAAGATGCATCTTAAATTGAGATAGTTCTGCAACAACCGCAGCTAAATAATAAGAAAACAAACGGTGCTTGTCAGCAAATGTCATTACAATCTGTCTTAATTTACTCCCCGTTTTAGAAATGCATGCAATCGGTGATGTGTCTCTCCCAGACAACCTGTTTCAACTTGATGTCGGAGGATTATCGGGCAGTTTATCTGCAGTAGGTTGCTGGACAAGCCTACCAGTGCATGTCTGTGTTGATCTGCCTGCATGCGGGCGTCATATGGCCTTTTAAGTATTTATGTCTTGTCACATGACACAAAGTCTTTGTTACACATGCCAACATGAACACTTTAGTCTTTTTTTAATATGTTATATTCTGGTTGAGCATGTAGGACTTCTTTTGGTTCTGGCTTTAGTAGAGGCGAGTTTGACTTCCAGAGAGCAGGATTTCCTAACACACCAGGTTCTTTACATGAGATTTAACCCATACAGTATCAGATGACACGTTGTGATCACTTCCTGCCACACAGCTTATATATATATACTATATATTATAGATATACTACTTTATTTTAGAAGGACCTCGCATTTAAATCTTTGTCTCTTTTAAGTTTAGCATTCTTTCATAGAATGAGCTTGTTGCTGTCAGTAAATGCATCATTTTAGCTTTGATATGTAATGTGTTATTAATATAAGCCTATGATTTTAAACTCACCTTTTTGCTCACACAGTGAAACCAGTCAGTCAGTCCCAGATCTCATTACCATTTGATCTGGTAGCTATTTGCATTATTTAAGACCCTCGTCAAGGTCCGCCTATAGCTGAAGGAGCTTGTTCACAGATGAACATTCAGATTTATTGCTTTATAATACATTGTTTCTGTGTTGGCCTCTTTTCCAGGCGTGTCATTAATCCACATTAACCAGCTTTACCCGACCAGACCTCTCAGAGCTCTCGCATGTAAAGCGTTTCCACTTACAGTGTTAGGTCAGTGTCCTACTTCCTAAGTCCACGGTGACTAGGCCATAAATTGTACTAAAACTAACACAGCTGAATCTTCAGACATCTAGTTTATTATAGGCTGAACAAAACTGATGTTGCCACTGTGTCATTTTTATCCACAGGCACAATTAGGAGGAACCATGATTTGTATGTTTTCATGAAGATTATAGCAGCTCTTTTTGTTCCATGCGTGTTTGCTGCATCACAGGATCTTTCCAAGTTTGACCACAAAATGGCCAGTTATAAAACATGACACACAGGGTTTAATGTGGTCTGAACATATTGATGTCACTGTAAAATGTAGGAAATGCTGACATGAACGTGGCAACGAGAAACCAGATGTTGTCGGTCCAAAACATTGCATTGGAGAACAGCAGATGTTAACAGATAACGGCTTGATTCCCTTTTCTTTTTTTTTTTTTTTTGCATGGGTGGAGCCATGATGCACTAAACCTTTATGACGCATTAGATCATGCGTTTACGATACTAAATGTATGCATGTAAAGAGTGACAATGGTGCAATGCAATCTGTAACGTATTCCATCCTGCAGTGTTTAGTAATTAAACAGAAACAGTGTTGTAAAATAGGGGTGTGTCGAAAATTGATGCTAGTTGTTGCACAAGAACCTCAGCTATCCTGCTAAATGCTGCAACATAACTGACTTATACTTCACTAAGATCTTCATTCTGTCCTGAAAATTGATGACAAAAATCACAGAAAGAGGGAGTATTTACCTGAATACAGGCATGTTTATTGCAAACATTTTCTTGGGGTGGCACAGTTTAGCTGAAATCAGTGGTCATTTTTGTATTGTATGTGTTTAACTTTCAAATTGTTGTCACCAATGTGTTTGCCCAGATATCACTCTCAATCCTGTCATCACTATATGGAACCCACAACGTTTATCATCAATGTTGAGCTGCCGATTTCCACCATGGCCGTGTCCACAAGATGGCAGCCAGCCCACAACTATTGTGTCCTGGATCCTGAGTCCTCTTTTCTTAACGGCGGTCTCTCTCTCTCTCTCTTTGAAGTTGTTTGGGAAAGCTTTAAAGGAATAACCGGCTTCATTTCGCCCTCTTCGTTATAGGAAGCCACAATGACTGAAGAGTCCCACAGAAGCTCAGCCGCTGAGATCCCAGTCACCAGCAATGGAGACCTGGATCAGAGCCCTGAGACCCTGTTCCAGAGGGTAAGGGCTTCGTCTTGAGAACAGCATCTCTCCAAACTGTGTAATTGTCAATATGAGTTTAAACAAAAACTTTGACGAGGTCTTCAAAGTCCTTTCTTTGAAAGATTGTGTTTGTATAAACAACATAACCCTTGTTAGGTTGTCTGTCAGATCTACAAAATAGGTTTTGTTCTGTGAAGTAGGGACACTCTCAGACACTCTAGGTCAGATCCTTCTGCAGTGAAGTGCTTTAGTTGGAGACCTCGGGGTGCCCGCTCGTCCTCATCCATCTGACTGAGCAGGCAGTGTGCGTCCAGATGGCCTGCTGTTTACCTCTAATGGCTCCACAGTCACACTGACAGTCTGTGGCAGGGAAGATGCCACAACCACAAGAACGTGTGCAGCTTCAAGATGTTAAATCAGCCACTGATTGTAAAAATGCATACACAGGTTTATCGACAGTGCACCGTACAGCTGCGGCTCGCTACTTTAGGTTTGCAGTGAGTTAACGTCAATCATTAGTGACGTACTGTACATGTTATGACATGTGTGCTTCTACACGATCAAGCATTTCCCCCAAATAATACAATTATATTTCCGTTTAAGGGGAAAGCACAGACATCACTTATTCAAAGTGCGGCTGAACAATGAGTAAAGGTTAGCAGACAGGAGGGAGCAGGTGTTTGGAGAGCATGTTTATTCATTTTTACTGAAGTAAACGTACAATAAAAGACTTTCAGAGAGATTATTGAGGCTTTTATTGATGAGCTGATCTAAATCTATTGTACTTATTTGTGTGTAAATTTAAAATGTTTGGTGACACACATACAGAAAGTACTTAAAGTTCCCTGTCTGCTATCAACTATTGATATAAACCCTGTTTGATTTCATTTTTCACAGGACTCTTACCCGAGTGGCCCTGGGGCCCTAAACCTTTCAGAGTCCTGTGTCACCTCCAGCAACTTTGCTTCAACAACAGAAGGCATCATTGAATCAGGACTGTACAAAGGTAACACATCTCTCCTTCTTGTGTAATGCACCGTTTCCTTACTCACCGTTTATCTGATCGCTTTGCAGCATTCTGTGTTTACAGACGATCTTTCTCTCCGTGCATTCACAGTGCTCCACTTTTTGGGTTTTAATCTCAGTGAAATTTGAATTTGTAAAGGTGAACATCCAATTGAATTTAATTTTCCTCTGATCTCCACGTTGTAACCCTCCTGTCCTATTCATCGTCATGCCCTTGTTACAAATGCAAATCTCCCCATAGAGCGGGGAGCTGTTGTAGCCTGTCTGCCACCATGTTGCCATGGCTATTTTCCATGTTATTGACACTGGTTGAGGTAGGCTTTTGTTCATTGACACGTTCATCCTGCGACATGGAGAGAGCCACCGCGATAAGAAAAAACACGCACAGGAAACCAACATCAATGAGAAGTTCCCCCCCCTTTACGCTTGTGTAGGCTGGGTGGTGACATACTAATGAATCGTAACTCTGAATATCTCCCAGGGTCAGCAAGCCTGCCCGCGTCTCCCGTGACACCTGTAGCTCCCAGCTCGGCTGTTGCTAGCCGCCTGGCGCGCTCTTCCAGCGATAGTCAGGCTGAGAAAGGTACCAGCAGCGAAAGGAGTATGAATCAGATGATACTGAATTGTCACCATTTGCACACTGAATTAACCGCAGGCCTGTCGTACCTTTTCTTGGTTTTCACCAGTTTCTTACCTGCTCCTTGTTCCCACAGGCTGCACTCCATTCAGAATCAGACCTTCCTTCTTCTCCTTTCTTGTTTATTGGTTCTCCAGTCTTTGTCTTTAGAGAATGACCCCTTAGAGTCATTTTCTCAGGATCTCTCGGTCTGATGAAACCTTTAGATGCCTAAAGCATTTGCTTGGCTGGGAACACAACTGCTTTCACACTTAATCGCAGCGGGTTTTCCTGCTTGTAACCTTTTGTCCTTGCAAAAGTTCGCACCCATAGTCTCCCCCAGTCTCTCACTATGGAGTCCCGAAAGTGACAAATATTGCAAAAGGTTGTCAGACTAGTAAAAGATAGAACAGAATGGATCATTTTTTTACACTCTGCTTTTAACCCTCATTCAGTTGGTGAGGACAAAAATCCTTTACTACCAATTGGTTAATAAAATCAAAAAAACATTTAAAATATTTAAAGGGACAGCGTGTAGGATTTGGTGGCATCTAACAGTGTGCTTGCAGATTGCAACCACATAAACTTGAAAGGCCCTCGAGCCAGTGTTTGGTTTGTCCATTCTGGGCTACTGTAGAAACATGGCGGACTCCGTCAAGAGGAACCGCTCCCTGTGTAAATATGAAGGTGATTCTACACCAAGGAAAACATAGTTATGAATATTATATTACATTTCTGCTAATAGATCCCCCGTAATGCTTCACACGGGCCCTTCAACTGACAATAATATTATGATTATTTCAGCTATATTTTTTACTTATCTGATATCCTTTTATATATATTTTGTCAGTTTCTGCACTCAAAATCTTCCAGCATTTCCCCTCTTGTGCCCAAACCACAATAAAGCACTTTTCATCCCTTTTACTGTGACTGTTTTCTGAAAATGGTAAGTCATGACTAATTGTGTTTTAATGTTCATTGTGATTTTAATAACCATAGATGTCATCAGCGTTCTCCTAATGCCTTAAATTTAATGTTAAAGTTTCAGTGTTAACATGACAACCTCATCACGCTGTTTGATGATTGTAACACTTTAAATTGTACTTCCCTTCATTTTCACCACAGCTCTCTAGCCTGCAAACCCAATAACTTAATCACCCAATAAGTGAATGACTTTTAATTGTCCAGGCGTGATGAATACAGAGCCAAAGAGTGACGCGGTGGTCCTTTCAGATGACTTAAAGAGCCCAACCATGGAAAAACTGGACCTAGTGAGGAAGTGGAGCATCAACACATATAAAGTAATCCTCTCTGTCCTTGATTTATTCTGTTATGTCCCTCCTCACCCTGCTTCTTCTCTCAGCTCTCAATCTGTATCTTCTCTCTGTTCATTAGGGTGTTGGCAGAAAAAGTGAACTATGCCCCAAACTGAAAAAAACACAAATTGTTGATATCCTTGCTTGTTTTAGACTGTGTTGTAGCGACTCCCTCCCTCCAGTCACTCCTAATGTTTCAAAATGCTCTGTCCTCTGCAGTGTACCAGGCAGATCCTGTCAGAGAAGCTGGGTCGGGGCTCGAGGACCGTGGACCTGGAGCTGGAGGCTCAAATCGAAGTCCTCCGCGACAATAAGAGAAAGTACCAGAATGTAATCAAGCTGGCTCAGACTCTGTCCGGTCAGCTGTCCCAGATAATGCAGACGCAGAGGCAGCTGGGCGACGCCTTCGCCGACCTCAGCCTCAAGTCACCAGAACTGCACGTGAGTCCATATATTTCCATGCCTTGTAATCAATCAGATTGGGTTGGATAAACGGGAAGGGGCGTGTTATCATCCTGGCACAGCGTCCCGGCAAAGAGTCATAAAATAATGCAGTATTGACTTGTGGGTCATCTACTCTGATCCCTTAGATTACTGTTTATCTGTATTCTATTGAAGCATCACAAGGTAATGGCTTAAAAGGCAGTAAAGAGTCTTGCATAATTGAAGTTTGGGTTCTCCGCTTCCTCTGAGTCCTCTAATTGTGTTAGATGATTTATCTTTATTGCTCCATTATTCAAATAACAAGTGCATTCTTTCTCATTTTTGAGTGAGTGCATTATGTTTTTGGGTTGTCCATATGCCCGGACCATTCTTGTGCACGCGATATCACGGCACACCAGAAGGGAATTTCTTCAAATTTGACATAAACGTCCCCTTGAACTCAAGGATGAAACGATCAGATTTTGGTGGTCAAAGGTCACTGTGACCTCAAAAAAATGGCCATAACTCAAATACTAATTATGACAATTTGACACAAATGTCTAATGGGATAAAATGATCAAGTGATGACACTTCTTTTGACGGCCATAGATGCAAACCTGTGCAGGAAAACAACCAGGAATTGATCTCCCTTTAGATTAAATGTTTGTGTTTGATTGATGCAAGCATTGTTTCACACATATAGTTTTGACAACCACCATCACTTCTGTATATTTGTAAAATGTATCGTATGATGTTGGCACCTGCAGTAGCCACTGCAGACAACGGCTCCAAATAAGCAAAATCCACTAAAACTAGTTTGACTCTGTTCTTTAGGAGGAGTTTGGTTACAACGCTGACACCCAAAAGCTTTTGTCCAAAAACGGAGACACTCTGCTGGGTGCCATCAACTCCTTCATCTCCAGTGTGAACACACTCGTGGACAAAACAATTGAAGACACCCTGGTTAACATCAAACAGTATGAATTTGCCAGGTAGGTAATGCATGATCATGTGTGGGCACCATCTCCAAACCACAAAATGTCATCTAACCGTTTGGAGAAAACGTTTCTCTGGATCTTTTCTGAGATCAAAGACCTCCAGAGAAACTCTACTGTCCTTACCTCAAGCACTGCAAAGGGTGTTATTTGTGATAAAGAAAAGGCGTTGATATTATGTTTAAATTTAACAGCTTTAGTGGCAAACGCCATGTTTACACGCTTCATGTGAAAACAGAACTTGCTGATTCTTCACAATAAGAAGGCCCACTAACTCCTAATGCAAGCTAACATGTCCACTCTCATACAAGCAGTGACTTCAGCACAGAAATATTCTAAGCATACATGTGAATGAATGCATATTAAAGCTGTAGTGATGTTCGTTTTGATTACTACACGTCTAGGGTTGAGTATGACGCGTACCGTACAGATCTGGAGGAGTTGAATCTGGGGCCACGTGATGCCACCACCATGCCCAAGATCGAGCTCTCCCAGCAGCAGTTCCAGATCCACCGCGAGAAGTACGAGAGGATGCGAAACGACGTCTCCGTCAAGCTGAAGTTCTTGGAAGAGAACAAGGTCGGCTTCAGAGTTCTTCTGCTCGACACCCACATAATGGCTTTACATTCCAAGTGTGCTCACCGTCTCTTTATTTCCTGTCCCCAAACAGGTGAAGGTGTTGCATAACCAGCTCATCCTGTTCCACAATGCCATCGCTGCGTACTACGCAGGAAACCAACAGCAGCTGGAACAGACACTCAAGCAGTTCCACATCAAGTTGAAAATGCCAGGTGGGGACAGTCCATCTTGGCTGGAAGAGCACTAATCACTCCGTTTGAAGCCCCAGCGGCTCAGTTTGACAGGAAATGTCAAAATCTACAGGACCCTCCCTTTCCCTTTTCAACTCGACTGTCACTGCCTTTCAAACTTTCACAATTGTTAATCTTTTAATTCAATACGCAAAATGAAAAAAAAAAAAAAAACTTCCTACAATCCTTTTACTCTTGTTGTTAAATCATCGTTTTCGTCTTGCAGTGATTTGAAATCATAGGAAACGCACTTTTGAACTGTTTGATACATCTGATGAACACGAGTTGCTGCAGTAAACACATTTGGAAACTGTAAATGGCCTTTTGCAATCCAGCATATGAATGTTGTATCTCAGCACGGCAGACTTGTTGGCTCTGTAAGGACAGCTTCGGGATCAAAACGACTGCCTGTTGCACATCATTTACTCTTTATCAGTTGATAAATCTGATCAGGAAGCAGCATTCAGATTTATGGATCATGCATGCAAACTGGCCAGAAAACTCTGATTAAAGTGGTAGCTTAACATTTTTGGAAATGCACTTATTTGCTTTCTTGCTGAGAGTTTGTTCAATATAAGACTACAGATGGTTAGCTTAGCTTAGCGTAAAGACTGAAAACGGTTAGCGGTCAGGGTAACCTGGCTCTCTCCAAAGGTGAACAAAATTCAGCCTACCAGCACCTCATAACCTCACTAACATAAAAAAAACTGTAAAAAAATAAAGATGTGATTTTAAATGAGGTTATGTGCCTTAGGACCGAGCTAGGCTAACAGTTTCCCCCTGATTCCAGTCTTTATGCTAAGCTAAGCTAACCAGTTGCAGGCTGTAGCTTTATATTAAATGTACAAACATGAAAATGGTTTTGATCTTCTCGTCTAGCTCTCGACCTAAAAACAAATAAGAGTCTTTCCCAAGATGTAAAACTATTTCTTTAAATTGATATGTTAAAATCCTATTTTCTGTTCATCCATCTGTTCACAACAAATCCTAAATGTTGTGAAGTGATTATGCCGACAGGATGCTATATTTAATCGATATTATTCTCCGTTTGGCATTTGGCTAAATGGGTAAAAGTGTTTGATTCTCTTCGATTCCAGAGACAATGAAGGAGCAGCCTTATGTGACTAAATGTGCCTTGAATTCTTGAATTTGTTCTTCTCTTCCCCGCCGCGCTTCAATATTTGATCTTGCTGTTGGAAAAAAGGCGCTTTCACTTCCAGTTTTGAGGACCAACTCTTGAAGGAAGAGAATGGACCAAACACACACTCACACACACACTCTCAGAGGACAGTACAGTTAGAGCCTGTACAACTGTACATGTTTAAACACTCGACACAACACACACATGATAGCTGTGTTAAAAACACACTCCAGTAACATTCAGAAAGTCTAAATATGTTTTAAGACTTGCTGATTTCAAAGATATTTATCCATATTGCACATATGCACATTTATGCATTTGAGACTAATTAAATAAAACTGTATGATATGTGAGGGGGGGAAACCAAAATACGATTAACTTTTTGTAAATTTGAAAGAAGCATCTTTTGTCTGAGCTGCTCAGTTTGTTTCATTGGGCTACATAAAAGTATATTTTTCAAAGAGGATATACTGTACGCTGTTATTGATAACCAGCTGTCACGTCCTCACTTTGTTGATTTGTACTTTTCCTATGGCTCACCATAGCAGTTTGAGAGTGTGAATCTTGTACAACAATCTATTGTTTCCCTGAAATAGATGGATATATATTTGTAATTTTCTCTATTTCACCTTGTAGTTTACGACCAATGCTGCCATTTGGCTTTGTTTTTGTCTGTTTTTCCTGAAGACCTACAGGCTGATGTGCTAGTGGGTCTTTTACCTTTGTAATGATGAAACATTAACAAATGTTGGGTGAAGGAAAGGATTGCGAATGTTGTGTAAACTCTTTGGGAAGATTAAAGTTTCTTTTCTTTATCATCTAGTGGTGTTTGTAGTAGCAGCTCGTATGAGAAGTCACCACCAGGGGCCAACAAAGAAATGTGAAGCGAGAAGGCTACAGCAGAAAGAGATGCAGACGTTCTCACTGAGGGGCCAAGAAAAGCTTATGATACGCCCCATAACATTTTACAATAATATTTCGAGTAAACCTTTTCTGCATTCATCCTGTTTTTTGTTCCCGTCCAGAAAGTCGGCAGTGGTTTATAATCTGCTGACGTGGATTCAAAATGACTTGTGTTGACTTAAGCCCAGGTGCTTTTAGGTTTCCCTTTAGGTTGTCATAATCACAACCCCACCACACCCCTCGAGTATACACTTGACAGGATCTGGTTAATCCTCAGAAAAGCATTGAGGATGTTTGTCACAGACAAGGTGATGCGTTCACTCTGTCAATCAGATGATCAAATCTGGCAAAGCAAATAGATTTCCTTTAACCAGACTTGCAGCAGCAGGTTAATGTTTCTCAGTGGAAATGAACGGAGCGCTGCAGTCTTAAGTTTTCAAGTCAAACTGCAATTTAAAAATGTAAATGCTTTATTAGTAAATGCATTTAATTCAGTAACATAACTATTTCCACTTTTTAATTGTTTTAAACTTATTTTGTAGCTGAGTGATTTGTGCAGAAATTGGGAGGATGTATGTTTTTGTCCCAAATATGTGAATGAAAAGAAAAAGTTCTGATGTACTTTTAAATCTAGTTTTTTATTTTTGTCTAGTTCATTATTTTTTAACAGCGTTTAATTCTTTGATTTACCGTGAATCTATTTTATACCAGCAGAACTTAATCTGTCTCATTTTGAGCTTTATTTGGATCAGAATGGTGCTAAATGATAATTTATCAATTACAGAATCAGCGGGTTCTGCCAAATGCAAAATCAAATACAAAAAGAAGACTTAATAGAACTATTTACTTACAAGATTTAGAAGACTGGGCAAAAATGTGAACCCCCTCTTCTCCAGCCGATCAACAGGTGGACTTCAAAAAATCATCAGTCGTTAAATCATATTTAAGCAGCGATCAACATAATTCTGTCACTAGTGTAAAACAACATTTTTTCCTGAAAAAAAACTGAAGTTGCGGGTTTTAGAAATTGAAATTGTTAGTTAAAAGTAAACGGGGTTTAAGCAGTAAAATGTTCTCAAGTATCCAATATTTTGCTGTTTTATCTCCAAGTTTGGATGGATTTTTGGGATGTCAAAATCGTGACGGAGGAAAGAACAGCAGGATAAACATAATGATGGACAAAATAAAGAGACAGAAAGAAATGTAAAATAGTCCAAACCTCTCGCAATGATGTCTAAAATGCATGATATCATCGAGCTGAAACAAGGCTGTTTTTCTTGAAAAGGACAACCTTCAGAGAAATGTGGTAAAAGTACGATATTTCTCTCAGAAATGAGGCGTAATAAAAGTTGATTTTTGCTAAAAATGTAAGTACAATGCTAATATCTCAAAACCAGTGCTGGAAAAAGTATTCAGACCCTTTACTGAAGTAAAGAGCAATAGCACAGAGTAAGTTGTGCATTCAACAGTGAAAAGCATGCGTTATGCACATCGGCCCCATTCAGAGTGGTAGCTATACTTTATATATATTGTTGGATTAATATTACAGATGCATTAACGTAAACGCAGCATTTTACTGTTGCATTTGGTCAAGATGGAGCTAATCTGAACTACTGCTAGATAAATGCAGTGGAGTAAAAAGCACAATATGTCCCTCTGAGATGTAGTGGAGTAGAAATGTAAAGTTGTATAAACTGGAAGCACAAGTACCTCAAATTTGTACTTGAGTAAAAGTACTTCTCAAACCTTATTAAATGCACCTTAATATATGAACTCACCTGATATATAAGGTTGTAGCCTTAAGATTGCACCAGTGGTCACAAGCCGGTCGCGCGCATGGGACACGTGAACGCGCCTGTTCCACCTGGCCCTATCACGTACGAGGAAGCTCACAACACCGTCGTCTGCTGCTGCTGCTGCTGAGTGTTTCTGCCCCGTGTGTGCTGCAGGACGCCAGCTCACCTGACCGGCTGATAACCTGGAACGCAGCGCAGATTTTCTCCTCTGAAAAGTATCGACCACTAACTCCAACGGTGTCGGAGCGCGTTACGCGTCCCGGCGAGCCCCTCTCATCCCTCTGGTAAGTCAAGCAGGACGGCACCGCCGCATCACGCTGTGTGTGTGTGTGCGTGCGTGCGCGTGCGCGCGTGCGTGTATGTGAGCTATGTAACGACCTGCTGCAACTGCAAAGAAAAGTCATTGTAGAGTGGTGTCTGCACATTCAATCTTTATCCAAGCAGAGCATTTGACCTTCCTACCACTGTCTCGTTTAGCTTTAAAGGGGACAACAGAAGGTGTCCTGCAATGCAGTCGAGGTCCAAAATTACATCATAATGAAGATTTAGTGTAATTTGAGGCCTGAAGCTGTTGCACTATTGTACATTGGCAATGTAAACACAGAGGAGACATTGGTTTGTTGTTGTTGTTTCAACCTAAAGGTGTGAATGTCATTCAAGCAACCACATTGTAACTTAAACGAGGTAAACGCACAAAGAAAAAGATATATGGTGCCTAGAATAATCTCCTTTGGGAGTTTTCATGTTTAATTGTGTTACACACTGATCAACAGAAAAAGACAACACGTCATTACCAGAATACTCGCAATATAATAGTTTTCCATGTTGGAGTAACAGTTTCTATTAATAGTCTCTTTTTGCAGATGACTGAAGCGTTTATGTTTGGCATGATCCATACATGTTGTATTTGGGCTGGATATAGTTTTCAATGTTTCAATATTTGCATTATATATTCTGGTATTTGACAACAATGTGATACTTTTCCCGATACTTTCCTACAAAATCTTTTGTTTTAATTAATCCAAAACTAGCCAAAGTTCTCACTTTTTAAATGTCTTTTCACTGCCAATCACACGAGAACTTTGCCTAAATAAAACAGTTTTAAAATGTACTGTCTGACCAAGAAATAATTCAACAAAGCTCTGTGTTCTGATCTATCGAGACATTTGCTGCTAATTTCCAGTTTTTGACACTTTATGGTTGCTTCAGATGGATTTTGTTTGCTGCCACAAAAGGTTAAACACAGCTCTGTATGTTCGATGGGCATTTTTATCCCACGTTAAAGCGATTGCTGGCATAAGAAGCAGTGTTTCAGAGTTGGTGGCGGTTGTTGTGGATTCACTCACGGAACTTACAGCCCTTTTAGTTCAGCATGTATGGCTTTATAACTCTGCCCCTGTTGGTTTTGTTCTGCACCTCAGACCCCGGCTTCCTTGGCTTTTGTACACTACTATACATGCTGAGATGAATTAGAGGGCAGTCCATTCAAGTGTTGGGAACAATACCCCTATGGAAAAAAAAAAAAAAGGGTTTCTCCCCGGGTCAGGTCAAGGGAGAGGGCGGTGTGGGCGGTGTCACCCCCCACCCCCCCGGTTGCTGTGGAAGCCGAGAGTAACGCGGAAAACTCAATTCTCTGACGTCATCCCCGGGGAGGAAGATTCTGGGGGGGCTTGATTTATTTCTGTGGGAGCAGGAGAAGTGCTAAATAGTTGTCGCCAACTTGGGTCAACTCGAGTGGTCTTTATTTCCTGAAAAATCTGTCCTTGTCTTAAAAAAGCAGTAAAAGAGGTTCAAAAAAGAAATGCAACAAAAGAAGACAGAAGAGAATCAAAGTGATCTTGGTTGCATGCCTGTCTCTTATGTCACACCCCAAACTCCCACCTGTTACCACCCCGATCTCTCAGCTACAAACGTTCTAATAAAGACAATAAAGCCCAAAATAAAGCGTAAGAAAAGTGTCGATACCTGACGCAGCTTTTCAGGCAAAAAAAATAATATTGTTTTGGGGATTTATGAACACTGCTTAGTGGCTCCTGTGTTTTGCGAGAGTCTGCAATGGGACCTGAGTGCCTGTAAGTAATATTTCATAGGTATTAAACTGTATTTTAATGAAGCCTGCTGTGTCTCTGGGCCCTTGGGCAAACACTTTTCCCCACCGCCATGTAAACATGTTTGCATTTCCCTGCTGTTGTCTCCATGGTGACCTGAACACCTGCCTTATTTGTCACCTATCGTCCTAACCTTAATCAGGATCTGTTGGTTTAAGCGAGTTTGAAGTAAACCGTGTTTCTTCTGATGCAAACTGTGTGATTAATCTGTAATCCTCCGTGGCAGACGTTGCTTTAATGCTGCACAAGACTGTGAAAGCCAAGAGGTACGGCAAGATTTGCCTAAAGGCTGATCTTGGCACCCGAGCTCAGATTGCTGGAGCAACAATTGCTGAGCCGAGGCAGAGGCGATGCAGATGCAGTGGTGTGCTGCAGGCCAGACACCGATCACCTGTTAACAAAAGAACAAACGGGAGAAGAGTCAAAGCTCTGTTTTTGATCCGTAGCTTCGCAGATGGTGTACTCTGTCCCATCTCATCCCTCCTTCCTGTCATTTCCTCGCCTGAGTGGGTTTTGTTTCACCTGGGTTTCTTTTTCTCTGGGTGAGTAATGCCTTTTGTATTTTAGTTATCAGGCGATTCAGTGTTTGTTTTATGATCTGAAGCGTAAATTACTTATGGAAAATGTATGTATGAGAGAGTTTCGTTCCTATTAGAAGTGAGTCATATGGATTAATTCCTCTGTGTTGGTTTTAATTGTGATAACAGTATTTAAAGTAAACTCTTTGTGTCCACCTGACGAGTTGGAGTTAAATATTCACTCCTTTTAGCTCTGTTTTGGTCTCCACCAACACCTGTGGGAAATATCTGGCTCTTTAACGACTAAATGCTCCACTGTGTTCACCAGCTAGTTGCTGATTTTGTCAGTCTGTCGTGCTGGGGAGGCGGTACGGACTGTCAGAACACCTTTTTAAGATATACACTCTGTTTCCAATGTATTAAGCCTCTTTCCAAACATCTGGCTTTTTGTCTTTAGTAGCAAATGTTATAACCGTTTCCGGGACAAACGACGGCGGTTTTCTGGTGCAATGCTCTGCGACGCGCATTGTAATGACTATATGATAACTAAAATACTAAAACATAGAAGTAATACGCTCTCCTCAAAGCCACAAGACTCCATAGCCAAAAGAAATGCAGTCTCATACAACAGTCCTGTGAAAGATCTCACTGCTTTCATGAAGGATATAATGTTCAGCTTTTGTTCAAACTGAGAGAGGTGTTGATTCAACTTCATGATCAGGTGTTTCATATCTAGTCTGTAATATTCAGACTACTCTCATGGTTATAAATATGGGTGGAAGATGTATTCGAATCACCTCTCAGTATTACGCAGGTGTACCTAATAAACTGGCCACTGAGTTTAGATACTATGGCGTGGCAAAATGTCTGACAATTGACACATTTATGCTGTCTCATGGTATATAGATCATCATGCCCAACCATAGTGAATTCATTATCAGTTAACCTGCGTATTCATGGCTGGATTGTTTAGTCTATAAAATCTGATGACGTTTGTTTAGACCTTCACTCAGCAAGACGACAAAATGTAAGAAAATAGTTTCAAGGGCCATTCACAATGTGCCAGAGCTCAAGGTGACGTCTTCAAATCGCTTGTTTTGTTTGACCAACAGCCCCAAACACAAAGATATTCAGCTCACAACAATGAAAAAATGAGATAAGCAGCAAATCATCACATTTGAGAAGCTGGAACCAGCAAATGTTTAACATTTCTGCCTAATAGAAGTAAGTTTGAGGTTGTTATTATCAGCTGTTCACCAACAAAACTGTAACGAGTGAGTCGTTTTTCTGACTGGTCAGTCGTTAAGAGGATACGTACAGATTCCTTGATTGTTTGAATCAGGTTTAGAAAGGTTTAACTGTTGGTTCTATGATTAGATGAATTCCCTCCTCAGTTACAGGTTAGCTGACTGTAACCGGTGTTACAGGTGAGATAGTCCTCAATATTAGTCTTGGCTCAACCCGTCCTAAGCCTGTTTAAACAGCCATTGCCGGAGCAGCATCGCATGTTCTGCAAACTGGCAGCTTTAATCTTCAAAATCTGAGAACCTCGTTTCAGACACAGGCTGTTATTACCAGATTTATGCTAAGCTTGGGGGATATGTTGTGTTGGGGGCGACTGCATCTGCACACAGTCTTTACAAAATCCTGCCTTCTCTGGCTCTGCAGGTGTGTGTGCAGCAAGACGAGGCAGAGTGAAGCGACTGCACTTACAAGACAGTTTGGGGTGTTTTTTTGAAGTCAAGGGTTTTTGTCAATATGCATCTCCATTAGATTGTTCGGTGTTTATTACATGGTGCTATGCAGAGCTGATGTAAGATATGATATGATTTGTGACAGCGTTGGCAGTCTTTGTGTTTCAGCCGATCTCCAGCTTTTAATTCCAATACATCTCATATTGTTAATATAAGATAAAGTAAATAACTCAATCATCTTTATTTTTCTAGCACCTTTCATACAATCATGCAGCACAAAGTCTAATTAAAACGGCACAGACAAAAATAAAATAAAATAAATAAATAACACAACGATAGAATTTTGCAAGACTAAAAACAGATAAAAGTCAGAATAAACTCAAGAGAAATAATATGAAAACTAGCGATTAAGACTTAAATACTAAGGCAGTAAATGATGTGGCACCTTAAGTTTAATTAAGAAATTACTGTTAAATGCATATTATCATGCAAGTTTTATCACACACCATCTATAGTATCTACAAACTAGATAATTGAGATTTGAGGATAATCTCGCTGTTTACCAAACTTTCAGAATTGAAAAGACAGCCCTGTCACCTCCAGCTGACGGCCTGCCTCTCACACTGAATGGGACTTTGTTGCAGAGAGAGATGGAAGGGAGATTGCGGCCTATTTATAGTAACGCTTGTGAATCGTGTGCCAATTTTGAGAGGCAGAGGAACATCAGGGACAGTTTTAAGGAAAATGTAATTGCTCTGAAGATCAAGTTAGATCAAGATCACCTTCATTGTTTTTAAACTAATTTAAGAGGCCAGCGCACTGCAGACTTTAAAAAGATGCTGTTTGCAGGAGACGTCTCACTTTTTTAAGGAGCATTTTTTCATTCAATTACAATGATGAACTTACTGGTGACGAGCCAGACAGAGATCATCCTCTGCTGACATTCAGCAGACAAACCTGTGATGCAGAGATCCATGTTCTTCAATATGGCAGCTTTAGTTTCACATGGCATGAAGTGCTAAGTACTGCACCCTGGCCTCCTCACTCTAGACACATAACACCATGTACTAATCCCCTTAACACCAGTTTTGCAGATTTGAGAGTGAAGAAACTGTTCAGTTTAGGTCGAGCCACGTTAATCCCCCATGTCGAGCCCACTGTATCATTGTTTTTGGATGTAGCCTGACTCATTCTGCAACGTCATTTCTGAAGTTACACGTCACATGATTTAACCAGATTTAACTCTTTGGTGCTAAATAATGACTTCCGGCTTTTATCATGGATTAAATCAGGGATGGTTTCGGAAACAAAGAGCCTGGGAGGAGCAGTGACTTGAAATCTAACAACGGTTGAACAAAAGTTGAAAGCTAAGCACACTGGTTGCAGTGAGTAGAGGAAATGAAGGAGACTCCCATGATGAGGATTATCTGATCTGACGGACTGACATGCTCATTGATGTATTTGCTCAAATAGTCCAAAACGTGATTGCTTTGTGTCAAGGGAGTCCGGCTGAAAGCTTAAGTGTTTGACTCATCCCTTAAAAGGTGATATGGAGCTAATTAGTCCGTATGTGTTAAATATCCACTTACACACGGTGTGTATAAGACTTTGGTCATATCACCCCTACTGGTTTTAATCCATATCGTCATACTGGTATATGATCATGAAAGAGTCATCAATTTAAGGTCTTGAACCCTGCAGAAACCCCGACACAGCCGAAAACATGTCTATTTTCTAGCGATAAGACCCAGAAGTTGAGTTTATTTTACCCTTCAACAACAGGTTGCTTCCTGCGTCATAAATATTACACTAAGCCATAAATGTACACACAGGTGACTTGCTCCTGGGTCAGCTCCATTGAGTGTGTCTCTGCTCAGGACAGCAGCGTTTAAGTTCGGAGAGGGGTTTACTTTATTCATGGGGACGTGAATAATTTACTCGGTCAGGTTTTGCCAGGGTTCACTCAGAGAACACAGTCATAACGGTACCAAGCGCTCAATCTCTCAAAATATTTGATAAATCCAGGATTTACCTGAATAATAGGCTCCTTGTCCACAGCGTGTCCCGATTAGACTACTTTTTCTGCTGTGTTTTGTTCTGGTACAGTGTGGTGCATTACACAACCAGTGGCACGAGGTAATGAGTGACCTGCAGTTCACCAGATATTTGATATTTAGTGGCTTACTTAAGCACATTTTGTCCAATTATTTTACACAGAAGCAATGTCCACTTTATTTGACCGTGTCTGAGGAAGAGGCCGGGAGCCAAATGTGATTTATGGAACAGACCAGATTTATATGGCTTGAATACATTCGTGATTGCAGTCTGTCACCTTCTGAATGGTGAACTGCAGTACCTCTGCTGTTGCCTAGAACCGCTGTACTGTAAACGTTTGGCTCTGTTTGCTACACGCACCTCAAAGGTGTCATTTCATATCCTCTGTGTGTGAAAAGAGCATTTTTGGCAGCACGGTCCTTTTGTCTTTGGTCTCTGAGCAATAGTGGCTGTGTGTGTGTGTGTGTGTGTTTTGTTGCTGAGAATATGCTCTACTCTCTCTCTCTATTGTGTGTCCTCTCTATTGTAAACAAGACATGGAAATCGGAGAGATAAGCCAGCGCTGTGAAGAAGAGCTGCAACGATTCATCCATTAGTTGTCAACTATTAAATCAAAAAATGTGAGTATTGTCTTCATATTTTATATTGTATTTTTCTTTTTAAACTGAACATCTTTGAATTTTGGACAAAAGAAGACAATTGAGAATGTCATCTTGGGCACTGAAACACATCTCAGTGCCACTAAAGTCCCGTCACTGACTGCCCCCCCCCCCCCCCCCCCCCGTTTGGACAAGTAGAGATCAAAAACAAACAGGTCTGACATCGACAACCCACTGAGCCCTACACAAAATGTCTCTCTGCTAACGAGCGTTCCCATGGTAATGATGATGGAGCACGACTGGGCAAATTCCTACCGAACGCACCTCTTCGCCCCTCCGGGGTCAGTGAAAGACCTCGGCTCTGCGGGGTGTTCACTGACCCTCAGCAAAGTGAACTGGAAGTTAGCAGCAGGGGATTATTAGAGCAGCCGGTGGCGCCTCGACCTTCAGCATTACAGAGTTGTGAGTGAGAGCGGATTTTATTTGTTTTGGACCAGGTGGCTCCCTGGAACCTTGTTGACAGTTACCTCCGGTTTAAAATCACTTTTTCAGAATGGAGTTTTTTATAGAACAAGAAAAGGAAAATAATCCGGCAGGCAGTCAGAGGTCTCTGTGCGTCACTTTTTGTTTATTATGAAACTAAAGACGGGTGACAAATGAAAGTACGAGGCCGCATGAAGTGGATTTGGCATAGATTCTCTAAGTCTCTAGACTTCGACTGGAGGGATGAACACCATTCTTTTAAAAGATATTTGCTCACTAGGTGCTTTTGGACAAGTCCACCCAAAATCTCACATGGGTGGATTAAGATCTGGTGACTCCAAAAGCTATTGCATAATTTTCATACTCCTCAACCTATTCATTAGCTGATAGTCAGATAATTCATCTGCGAACCATTTTAAATAATTTGGTTTCAACCTCTAAAATGTGACAACACGAGACAAACAGCAATAGAAAGGTCCCCTAACCAGACACAATAATTCTCCTGGCTCGTCTTGGGTCCTGGGTTTGGTCTCAGTAACTGTACCCGACAGAACCTCTACCTCGGATTTGTCTTTGATTCCTTGAGACCACTGCTGTCCATTTCTACATTAATGTTACCTTTGACCTGCTGATCTGGGCTTATCTCTTGTCCCTAATGAAGACTGATAGGGAATGCCTCGGGGTCGACGACAGGTGGGCCTTCAGCCCCACAATCTATGTTCATTCACGGCAGCAGGTGGATGTGGGGAATCCGGACTCACTGACTGCTTTCCTCTCCCTCAGGGCTTCTCTGTATAGAGTTACTGACAGGTGTGTTTCCTCTGTAAATCATTTTAGGCAAAGGATGTCAGGTACAGCCTTGTTGGTTGGTTGAAATATAATTAAATGAATTGTAAAATACCACAAATCCATCACTGTCACAGAGCTGATTTCTTTAGAGGCAGGATTAATGTACCTGGAGCCTGAGCACAAAAGCGCTGCATTGAATGAGTCCTTAAACCCGGAGATGAGTTAGCATTTGTGCACGTCTATGTCACATTTAGTGCTGGACTATTTCTTGGCCAGCCGCAGTGACTTTGGAGTCTCAAGACTTTGATTTATTGTACTGATTAATTAAACAAGATAAATCATGTTAGTAAACTCGATGTTTTTTTGTTTTTTTTACTGTTTCACCCTGTTTCTAGCATGCTAAATTAAGCTAATCTAAGCTAACCACCCCCTAGCTGTAGCTTTCTATTTAGTGTGTGTGTGAGAGTGTTAGCGAATACATTTATTCCTTAAAATGTCAAACTATTCCCTTTTTAAAGCAGCTGAGAGGACCAGAATAATGAGAGAAAAGGAAACAAAAGAGACGGGACAGTTTAACTCTTTGTTCTTTAGTTCTCCATCTCCATCTGCATCTGTTAGATGTAGCCACGTTTTATAACACCACAGAAGAAGATGACTCAGTGTGAGGTCAGATGTTCTCACACAGTCTTGTGAATTAGACATGAGCGACGGTGTGGTCCAGCTCTGGGACAGCTGAGTGTGCAGGCTGATGTTAGCAACGTGAGGCCACATGTGACATCTGCATTCTTAATTATTCATCATCCCTGGGTATCAGGTGGAAAAGGCTGCTACCGAATCGGAGGTTCCTACTAAGATATTACCACGTTTTATAAGATGAGAGTTGATTCTAGAAACCACTAAGTGGTCATGCATGCAGTGTTTTGTCCCAATTATTTATTTATTTTTTATCTAAACGCATCCCAAAGACAGAAAATTACCAAATTATTTCTGTTAACCTGCTGACAGCAATTATCGCCCCCATCCACCACCATGCCTTTGATTTATCTCCTGTTTTTTTTTTTTTTTTTGGTCAGAAGAACCACTTATCTCTTTGTTTAGGCCAAGAAGAGTATCAGATCACTGTAAGTGAGTGATGTGTGGTCCTGAAACAGAATCAGTTTCCCTCCAACCGAGAGCTACAGGGCAACCGTTGACAAAGAGAGGGAGAGAGGGAGGGGAGGGGAAGTACTTCCTTTCCTTTTGTTCTGTGAGGTTGAAGACTGGTTGTGTTCTCCCATTGTCCTTTACCACATTATCAATAAATACTTTATCCTCTGGTGTTTTTGAAAAACTGTTGTAGTCTAGAATTTTTTTGTAGAATGACTCACATTTTAGAGGTTTAATCTTCTAATAGTGTGCAGTTTACAGATTAAGCTGTGCTATTGTTTGCTGGCCTGGTACCAAGACATAAATGTCCTTTTCAGTTGCTTCGGAGGGATTTGCTGTCACATTCTTTTCAAGGGTGACCTTGCAGAGCAACCTGACAAAGTTCGACTCAATTTCAACTTATTTTCTGGTGCCCTGTGTTGTTTGTTAATGGTGTTACTATACGTGACAGGCTCTTATGGCAGCAGATGGTTTGAATACATAAGAGACCGCTGGTTGTTTTCCATTAAACTACAGTCAGTCCTGAATGTTGAATGTCCACCAGTATCTATTCCTCTGATTTAAATCAGTAAATCTGTCTGGTTTGGTTTTTAGTAATTGTTGGGTTTCACTTGGTTACACTTATACTGCGAGAAATAAATGAATGAAATTAATTAGATTAACACTAAACAGCCAGAAATAATTGAACAGACATACAGACATTTTTTAACGTAGTATATACTTACTTAGTATATAACTTTGTTGAACTTCACCGTGTCTCTGTTGTGCAAAAGAAGAATTCTCCCTTGCCTGTGCACAAAGATAACTAACAGTGTTGTATGAGAATCTTCCAGCACCAAGGCCTTCGGGCCGCTTGTTTTGGTTGCTGGCCGTTTGTTTTCCATTGTTGTTCCCATCAGTCTGAGACCAAAATGTCTGTAACATTGGCCATCGGCCCCCATCTTTGCTCATTGTGTATAAAGAAAACGAGTTCACTTTTCTCTTGGTTCTTCCTCACTGAGACTGCACGCATTCTGTTGTGATGATTGAACACAATAGAGAACCTCTGCTTTTTGGTATTCTTTATTTCAGCATCAAAAGAGTCACGCAAAGCGGGTACAACATTTGTCCACCACACTCCTTAAGAATGAAAATGATACCAAACTGTGTAACAGAAGCTAAGCTGTGGGTGTAATGTCTCTTGACCATTACACACACCAGAGCCCGACTTCAAAGCCCTTCAAAAATAGGAAAAAATAGGATTTGCCATTTCCCTCATTGTGAGCCCCTTTGACTGGATACCCCTTCTCTTTTGATCTGTCTCACCCCTTAATTACCGCCTAATTTCATATTGTCCATGACAACACACCTGACTACCTCTGTATAATCCTGTCCTATGCTGTTTCTTTTTTTTGTTAGCTTTCGTAGCTCCATGGCCATCGCTGCTGCCGCCCGCCCTCTCCCTCTGGGAGGGTAACCTTCAAAGGCTCTGCTCAGCACGATGGATGACCAGCTGAGTGATGGAGATGGACAGAATCAAAGGATGTGCTCCCTTCATTGTGACCAGATGAAGGGACATCTACCTTCTTCCGGCAGTGAGGGGATGTACACTGCAGCATTTTGATGTTCTTCAGAGCAAATTGACGCAGTTAAAAGGAAATCTTTTGGAAATAATTTTTAAAAAAGAGGAACCACAGCTCATATGCTGACTGCTTCTCCCTGTGATGCTTGTTATGAGTTGTCCATCCGTAACCGATGAACCGGAGAGCTGCAGCAGCGAGGGAAGCAGCTGCACCACTTCCTCCATCACCACCTCTGACCCCTCCTCTATGTCTGGACACACTCGCACCTCCCTACCTTCCGCCGGCGATGCCCCTCACACCTCTAAGCACGAAGCTCCCCCACCTCCTCCCCTTCCACCCCCACCCCCCACCTTCACCAACCACAACGCACGGAAGAAGCGCCGCGTCCGCAGCTTCTTCTGGAAGCCGATACCGGAGGAGAAGGTTCGCGGGAAGCCCAACATCTGGACGATGGCGGTGCGGCAGCAGCAGTATCAGATCGACGTTCGCTCCGTGGAGGAGCTGTTCGGGCAGCAGGAGGACACGGCGACAGGCGCACGTGGGGGGACGCCGGCCTCTGGAACCTCAACCCGTGTCTCCAGGACTCGCTCCTTCAAGGAGAGCAGCAAGGATGAGGTGAGTGTGCTGACACCAGCAACACTGAAAAAAAATGTTCATGACCAAAGACGACAGGTGACGGTGGAGTTAAGAGTGCTGACACAGTGATTATACATCAATCCTCTTAGAATTAAAGTGGCCCATGTCTGGTAAATAATTCCCTGGATTTACTTCAGACCAATAAGATTATTACACAAGTGCTCTTATTTGTGATGTGTGACAATGCTTTCACAAGTTCTTTTACTTGCTTAACTCAAGGAAAGTGTTCTCCAGATTTAGTTTTTATATTATTTTCTTCTAATATATAACAAAAAAAAAAAATTCTTAAAAGGTTTTGCACACCATTAATCCTTATTGTCTCTTGAAAACTCTGTAAACTGAGAAGAAACCAGAAATCAGTCACAGTCAGGCCTGAATCTCTCCTGATGAAGGTCTACCAACTGAAATGCTCTAAAATGTGTAATGGACAATATTAGATTATTGTTATTCTGTTTCAGTCCCTGATGCTGTCATTACAAATCTCAGCTTCTCAGCTTGATTAGTAGAACTATGGAGTCCTAATGCCTACAAACTCTTACGCCCACTGCCATTATTTTTGCAAACATGTGCATAACATGCTGGTTACCTCTGGTCCTGAACTGACAGGATCAGAAAGTCCCTGATTCATAACCATACATACAGTACAAAACTCTACCCACTGTATTCAGATATCACTGCAGGGACACGTTAGTCAACAGTGCTCAGTTACAGCTTTTCTTTGAGTGTAGAACCAGAAAATATTTGTCATTTTTGTTTGAAAAATGTCTTCAAAAACAAATTCACTCATCTTCCTCCTCCTCACCTGTACTTTATCATATTTCATTCAAACCACAAAAGTCTCTAATTACTATTTAAAAGCCCAAATTATGTCTTGTGAGGGAGCCTTTTTTAAGAATGTACATACTGTACTGTCACCTGTTGCCATTGTTGATGAAGGAGGCGTGGACCTAGTGTGGCCCGGTGGAATTTCAGTGTCTCATAGTGTGACTATGGGTGGTGGTGGTGGGTGTACTCCAGGTAACGCAAGCAACAACAATCAGGAGTGGTTAAAAGAATGTAGGGGTGTGGGTTCATATGTGTGTTTCATTGGGTGTTTGACCACAACTGCGGCACATTCCTGAATCACTTCTCTCATTTGTTTTCAGATCAGCATCCTTGACTCCAAGAGGGGGATGAATGTGGGAATTTTCCTGAAGCAGTTCAAGAAGTAAGTCTTCCACCTGCTTCACTACCTGACGGAAGAGCTGCTTCCATAAAGCTCAGTGGAGTATTTACAGATTTCAGGCAAATTAAAATAAACCCAGCCTTAAATGTCTTAGTAAGCCTCAAGCAGCTGTGATGCTCCTTGTTATGGATTCTCTCTGGAGTCTAATAAGACTTGTTATTCCCTCACTGGTGTTTTAATGATGGCGGTGGAGAGTGCTTTCCAAAGACTGCTTCGCATAGCTTTGTGTTATTTCCCGCATGTCAGTTGATGACCATGCAGTTGCTGGTTTGTGCGGATCTGAAGAGCAAATATGATCAGTTTGACTTTTGTAAAGTTGACGCATCGATGACTGGAAATAATGCTCCAGACGTCGTATGGGCAGATGTGTCGGATGACAAACTCTTGACTGTGAAAGAGCCAAAACATGCAGCACACCCTGTCGAACACTTGTCCTCATTTTATTCATGAATGAATTTTACCCGGTGACTGTCTGAACACTGAAATGTGAGTGCGCTTTATCAATTTGATGGGAAATGCCACTGTTCTGTTTCCCCCGTAAGTCAGGTCAATGTTATTTATACAGCCCAATATCACAAATCAGGCTTTACAATCTGTACAACATACGACGCCCTCGCTTAGGATGAGATAAAAAAAACTCTCAAAAAACATTAAAGCTAACTTCAATAAAAATTACTTTTTGGCATTTTTGCTTAAACCTGTCACTACATCCAGACAGCAGTACATGCGACTGAACTCAGGTTCCTCTGCCTCCTTTCAGTGCTCTTGAGATTTTAACGCCCCCGAAGAAAACCAACCAATCAGAGCCGAGGAGTCTCTAACGCAGCTGTCAATCACTGATCGTGAACTCCGATCAAACTATCAAACTCTGCAGCGCTGATCAAATATGAATGAACGGTTTTGTTACTACATTGCCTAAATCTCGCATCAAATGTTTTCAGAAAGGTATTTTAGATCTGGAGATGTGTTTGATCGTTGTGTTTTCTGTCTGTCGTGTGGAGCAGAGAACAAAAAGTGTTTTCGGTATCTTTTTTTTTTTTTTGCATGGTGGTGTATTTGCATGGCTCCCCACTGTATTTTAATGACATTTGAATGTCAGCCATACTGCACTGAGTCATCACCAGTTGTGTTTATTTTTTGTAGATCTCTAATATGCATTTATATGTATCCCCTATCCTATCCTATTAATGCTTTGAGTCAGTTTTCACGATGTCATTTCAAAGTACAGAACTCGTCATATAGCATTTAATACATTTTTCTTCCAGCCATTCAGCAGTGTGTTGATTAAGGGGGGGTTTATCGGCAGAAATGAAATACAATATCCGTGACTGTTTTCATTAGTGTGCAATCACCTTACTTGAATATTAATATGTTATTCTCTCTTATCAGTTCATGAGAATCAATAATGCAACAATCCCTGTATTTAGGCTCAAAAATAACACACGGCCTGCAACTCTTAGAGTTGGATAAACTTGTATCTGATACAACAAGGGTTGAATATTGTTATCACCGAGCTACCGCATCGGGGTTACGTCATATTGTGAAGTGTCAGCTTACTGGATGTTGTTTTGTTTTTTTGTTTATAGCAGTGATGTAATTGGGAATTGTGTTGCAGCACTAGTGACTTGGGTGTGTCACAGATCAATGTCACTACAGATAATGAGACGTGATTGAAAATACGTGTTGAACTGTGAATATCGTGGAGTAAGAAGGAGCAAAGAAATGCTCGCATATACAGTTGAACATTGTCGCTGTCAGTATTTTGTGGGATTTGTTTAGTCCCTTTGTAAACACAGAGCACCTGTGCTGTTCATCAGTGAGTTTAATTGAAATAAACGTGAATGTGTTTCAGGTCCAACCGCTCCATTGTTGAAGACATACGACGAGGAGAGGGAAAGATTTACGGAGCGGAGCTGCTCAGAGACCTGCTGAAGCTCCTGCCTGACGTAGAGGAGGTTTGTGTTTATGAATGTCTGTGTGGCTTTTTAGCAATTTCTGAATGGTGTGATGTTTTTTTGAATCAAAAGACCAAACCTGGTGATAACAGACTGTGAATGTAGATAGAAGACAATAGAGCCTGCTGAGCTTGCTCTTTCTCTATTGACAGATCAAGAAACTTCAGGCGTTTAAAGGAGACTCAGACAAGCTGACACTTGTTGATTCCTTTATGTTCCTCTTGATCCAGGTGCCTCGGTAAGTTGATTTAAATGGTGTGTACATAGTGTCATTCAGCCAAAGGGAGAGTCGACCAATGAAAAAAGGGGTTCCAGTGTCAATTTTGGGAGTAAGGATTTGCATTTTGTGGGAACTTTCCAACAAACCTGTCCCTCACATGTGTTCATACAAAAGTTTTGTATTTGTATGTATGCATTTATTTAGCTGGGACAGTGCATTTAAACTGTAATGCACCAGAATTAGCAAAGGTTGGCATTTGTAAGCTCTTCCCAAAACGTTACAATTACCTGCAAAGATTTAAGTCTCTCCAAGTTACTTACATTTTTTTTTTGCAACAACACATAACATATTAAAGTACAATTGTATTCACTACGGGGGTGAATAATTGAGAAGTAATACAATAATATTAAATTAAGTAACTACTTTTTAAATGAGTCATGAGTATCAGGAGGTGCATCCATCAGCTCCCACTGCCACTTAGCCTAAAATAAAGTTCCACTGACCTTAGTTTACTTTTATTATTTACTTAGTTTAGTTCATTTGAGAGAAGGAACAGTGCAAATTGATTAATACACATGGTAAAAAAAAAAAAGAAAACGCCATGAAAGGCTATTAATTCATCTGTAGTCCCTGGCCAAGGCATTACAAAATGCTTCCTAAAATACATCCTAGCAAAAACAAAAACAGGGCTTGAAGGTTGTAAAATCCCTAGTAGATAATGTTCCCTCCTGTTTCCCCATCCATAATACTGGAAATGTAACAGTGGAAATAATGTTGAGGCTTCTCTGCAGAAACATAGCCAGTTCCTCAGATCACAGATTTAACGGCTTCGTCTCCTACAGGTTCGACGTTCGGATCGAGGCCATTGTCCTCCGCGAAGAGTTCGTCCCTTCCTGTGCTGTGATGAGCCGCGAGATCGATGTCGTCCGCGTCGCCACTAGAGGTAATAACACACAGCTCTGCTGCCTTCACACGCACACGCACATGCACACACGCACACACACACACACACAGTCACATGTGCTCAGACAGGTGACCCAGATATTTGAGCTGCTTAACAAGAAGTAGGAATGGGTCACCTGAGATACGGTGATGTGGGGACAGAATGGAAAGACGAGGCTGTGTCATCTTTGTACTGTTGATTTTTTTAATACCTATAAATAATACATTCGGTCTGATCATTCTGTCTACGACACTTATTTATTATATCTTAACAGTTTGTATACTAAATTATTATACTTTAGTTTTTTTACCGATGCCTCTTAGCACTATCTGCTGTAATACTGCAAATCTCCCCGCTACCTCAGTCTTTATCAATCTCGTTGCTAATGTTATGCTGTACATTAAACATGACCAAACAAGACTAGGAGCCATGCTAGCAGCCCTTGGTTGCATATTGTGGCGCCGATTATTTTTTCCCCTCCGGGTGGCGTACACAGTATGACGTGTCTCTATATGCAGATGTTTAGCAGATATGTTTACTGTGTTCACCAATTTGAGTTTATGTTGGTATGCTAACGGCTAAGGCTGATATTCATTCTGCGGGTATTTGGTAAACCAAAGTATTGGACCTATTGACCTGGTGATAGCACTGAATAAAAAGTTAAGGGTTCACCAAAGTACAGTCAACCCTGAAAGGGACGTGAACGTCTGAACTAAATTTCACGACAATCCGTCTGATAGTTGTATTTCAGTCTGACCGACTAACATCGCATTCCTTGAGCTACAACAACATGCTTAAAATGACATGTGTTGTTAAATTTGTAATTTACAGTAAAATGACACACACACACACACACACACGGCCCACACACACCTTTATCTGTACCCTCAAACATTTGTGTTTATAAACTGACCAAGAAACTGTTAGAAATACTTAACAGTGCCTTTTTGTTGCAACCATCCCTTGAGCCGGTGTAATTTTAGCTGAGTCAGACTGTCCTGCCGCTCTGTGGTTTATTGGAGTTTTCTTAAACCCTCTTCTACAATACTGTGACCTTTTCCCTGCAATGCAGAGCCATCAGTTAAACACCGCATGGGACAAATTAAGTTGAACTTTTGTGACACCATTTAATTAAAACTTTCAACGGTATGTACTATTTACCCTTTCTGATAGTCCTAAAAGGGCAGCTGGTCGAAATTACATTAATGTCGTCTTTCTATGAGTAGGAGTCATTCTTCCTGCTGACGGTCGTTCTGTGTGGAGCTGCTAAAGTGAAGTAGTGTGTGATGGGCTGCTGAGATCTGCTCTGGATTCTCTTTAAGTGAGTTTGTATTGATCTCATCATATAGAGCTGATGGGCTGCGAGGAGCTTCATGCCATCCTGCATCTGGTGCTGCAAGCTGGGAACATCATGAACGCTGTGAGTCCACTAGTTATGTTCACCTAATACATTAACATCATTCTCCTATCGGCCTGATTTAAAGGATTAGGCTGGAAATATATATTTAACTTCTGAGAAGAAAGCAATTAAGCATATTCCTTTAAACAAATTGGATCTTTGTCACAGAGAAGAAATACAGAATATCACCAGCCTTCTCCTTCATCGTCTTGCTTGTGTCTCTGTGAGATCTTTGATTGGTCCTTCTGTGCTTCTCAGGGCGGTTACGCAGGCAACGCTGTGGGCTTCAAGCTGTCATCCCTCCTCTCATTGGCCGACACCAAGGCCAACAAGCCGGGCATGAACCTGCTGCACTTTGTCGCCATGGTTAGTGAAGGCTTCAGTTATACAATATGACGCACACAATACTTTTTAAGAGCTGCACTATCGTCTGTAACCGAACACGATACGGCAAAGTGGGGCGTTAGAAAATGACCACGTAAACACTTCTCCGACACAATGTCAACATACAAGTTAATATTGAAAGCTTTACAGTGCTATTGATTGTTGCAGGTTCACTTAGTGGGATGCATTAAGTCAAACCTCTACTCTATATACTTTACTAGATTGAATATCATACCTTCTATTGTGTGAACTCAAAATAAGGTGAGACACATATTTTAGTCCAATAGTCACCTTGTCGGACACAAATAAGTTATTTTGTATAAATCTTTCTCAGCAGTGGTAGATGAGTAAACAGACTGCAGGAGGTCAGGTGGACAGCAGATGGTGACAGGAAACAGACAATCAGAGCCAAGAGAGGCTGGCCAGGCACTTACATAACCAAACTAAGAGCGGTCCTGCCTTCACAATGCAATGATGCCGAGTCATCATGCTCGGCAACAAATCAGTTTGTATGTAAACTGTGTGATCTGTCTCACTCTCTCTCTCCACGCAGGAGGCAAAGAAAAAGGACGAGAAGCTGCTCAAGTTTCCAGAGAAACTTCAGGATGTCCAGAGCGCCGCCAGGTAAACTTCAGACTCAGTCGCAAACGTAGCCGTAACAAAACAGACATTACATGGCATTACATTATTATGACCGTGAAGTTTAGAATATTTTCCCCCAAAGGTTGTTTAATTTCAACAAACTTAATTTGGTTTGTGGTATCGTTAAAAAACTGTGGTTAGCTTGCTGCACGACTCGTCCTGCACCCATCACATTTAAAGCAGCTTCATGTACTATTTAATGACACCAGTAAGTAAGTTTAGATTAATTATATTCTCCATAATACCCTCTCTTTAATGTTTTTACATGCAGTAACATGAATTTTTAAGTACCTTTTTAAGTACCTATAGTTATTTTATGTTTTATTTCTGTGTGGCCAAAAGTCGTACAACCGTTTGATTAAAACCGCAGCTTTAACATTTGTATTTATTGCTGAAGTGACAACAACATCCAGCCTCTTTAAACACGCGGACATGTAGTACTTTGAGAGCAAATGTTTAGAAGGCATTGTGATGCTGGTGGCTCAGGCTACGTCAGCTTCACAAGGTCGTCTCTGTGTGGAGACAGTACAGCTCCTGCACCAGATTACCCCTCCCTCCCTCCCTCAGGATATGTGAACGTTTTTCTCACTGTGGTCATATCTTCACCTTCAACGGATGACATTCTGATAGTGTGTTCATTAAAAAGTCGTCAAATATTGCCATGCTCAGCAGTATTATAAGGACTGTGTGATAATCACCAAAATTGTCTCTAAGCACATTTTTCCTGATTTGAATTTCCCTGCTGTAATGTTTTCATGTAGAATCTCAGTGGAAAACATCGAGGTGGAGTTCTCCTCCTTATATGTTCGGATTAAATCCCTGGAGGAGAAAGTTCAAGAAGACCAGGAGCTTCTGCAGCAGCTGGAGCCCTTTCTGCAGGTGAAGCAGCAGAGGCAGCAGCAGCAGCAGTATGAAATGCTTTATATACACAGACACAGAAAGTTGGTTCCAGGCTACTGTACATTTCTGGCACTGCTGACTCAAGTGCTTTAAATAATGACACCCATAAAAGTGTAATGATAAAAAAAAAAAATGCATGTGCCTGATGTCTCAGAGTTCAGCGCGGACACTGCAGGACCTGAAGAGACGCAGGCTGGATCTGCGTAAAGAGGGGAACGCTCTCATCGACTTCTTTTGTGAAGACAAGGACACCTTTAAGCTGGACGAGTGCTTCCGCATCTTTCAGGACTTCTGCATCAAGTTCAAGAAGGCTGTGAAGGTGAGTTTTAGTGACATGATAATTCTGGATTGGTTTACAGCTTTTTGTAGAGTCGTGCCTCATTCTAGCGGGTAATAATCACATTGTATCAGGGATCAGGGAACACAACATTGCAAAAAGTGGTCCGACTGGACAGGAAACCCAACAAGACAAATACACACGTTTTAAATATGCCACCTTAGTCAACTTCAATTGCAAAATGAAAAAAACAACATGTAACGGTAAGATTAATACCCAAACTGTTTGTTGTAACCATCCATTACAGTCAACCTCACCTTTCAACTTCACCTTTAACTTTATTGTCCCCTGGGGGGGGGGGAGGGATTGTCTCACAGCCAGGTAGAACACAGATCTACTTCCTCATTCTATAGATTTTCTTGTGCAATTACGGATTCTTACTGACATTTCCTGTGGGCTCACTTTAGGTTTTAATTCCAAATGACGTGGTTTAAATACTGGCTAAAGTGTTACTTATTTACAACCTGTCTAATCAGACTTCGTTGGATGTTGTTGTTGTGACGTCGTTCCCAGATCTCGCCATTATGTCACACTTGCACACATTGTCGGACTAAACGGAGACTAGAAGTACTTTATTACAATGGAGGTTGAGCGACGTACTGTACCGGTCCAGTGCTCCCTTGTGGCCGTTGGATTTGCTGGCCATCGGATCACGGATATGTTGGATTTTTCCAAAGTATGCGTTGTAACCGAACTGTTCCACTTCAACAGGAAGTAAGACGTAGACGACAGGAAGCCGGGCTATAAACAAAATGTTTTGGCTTTGTTTAGTCAAAAGAAAACCAACTTTTCCACAGCGAAAACTATAATTATGATAAATATATGATGAATAGAAAGTAACATCCCTGTCTTCTTGCCCGCCTGTAAACATTTCTCCACGTTCCTCTTTTTCCCAGGACAACACGGACCGTGAGTTAAAGGAAGCGGCCAGACAGCGTCGTCTGCGGGAGTTGGAGGAAAAGCGGTTCGCTTGGTCGGGGGCAGATCAGAGCGGTGGATTTGGCCGGAGCAGCAGCGAGAACGACGTGGAGATGCTCACCAAGGAAGGCCTGCTGGAGTTATTCCAGCAGAGGTCTCAGAGTCCACACAGTCCGCTGGGACGCTCCGCCAGCGCCCGCCGCCACCGTCACACCATGACCTCCATAGCGGACCGAGAACTCCAAGGATACCTGGAGCTATTCGGAGGCTCTGGGAATCCCACTGACTATTCCAAGTTTAACAGCCTACCTCGGTCGGGCCGCACCGTGCAGCGGAGGACGACCCCCTGGATCTTAGCCCAGGACGACAACCGCGAGCTGGACAGCGACAGACAAGTGACGTCTCCGCGTGCTGAAACTGAGCCTATCAGCCCGCTGGCCAGGTTTTCCTCCTCTGGGCTAAGTGATAATGAACCATACAGCAATAATTACTCATCTGTGTCAGAGGGCAGCGCTCTGCCTCGTCCCTTTTGTGTTTTTCAGAAGTCCTCCCATCTCCCCAACCCAACGATTAGCGGCCACATGAACGTTAGTGTAGAGACGCACGCTTTAGTTCGAGGTCCTCAAGCTTTCGACCTACCTAGTCCAAACAACAATAGTAATCCTATGCACTTTGTCAACCAGGGGGATGTCGTGGTGACTGATTTGGAAAAGGACAGACTGTCCCTTCCTATAAATCTGGACATCCTCCTACATGATAGCGTTTTAGAAAGAGGAGCAGATCCCAAGGTGGCCTGGGGAGGGAAAATAGATCCTCCCACACAGGCTGGCGTCTTTCCTGAGAGAGAAGAAGAGGACAACAGCACATTTTCATCAACAACCTGCGATACACCCCTCCCATTAGATCCACCTGTATCCAATAAGAAACCAACGGTTTATGTACTAGACTGCACAGAAACGGACTGCTCTGTCACCTCTGATTACTCTGAGGTTGAAAGCTCGTCTCTAACGAAAGAAGGACTTCATTTCAGAACGACTGGCCGCAGGAGGACCGATCCGGAGAGCCAGTCCATGTCGCCCAACGACCAGTCCGTCTCAACCAACGAGCTTTCGGCACCCAAATCTGTGGACGCAGCATCCATGACCCCTTCTGCTACCACAGAAGAGTGGGACTCGGAGAGCTGTGACACGGCTGAGGGGAAACAAGGCGCGGATAAAGATGCGCAGAGAAGCAGCAGAAAACCAGCGCATACAAAGAGCAAAGCCAACAAAGCGCCGAAGAGCAGCGGAGGTCACGTTGTGCGAACGCTGACCAGCAGCGAGACCCAGGGCATGAGGAAAGTGGTGCCCATCAGCAAGCTCACAAGGACGGGTGGCGGCAAGGCAGCGGAGAGACCTTTGGCGCATGACAGTGGAGGGTCGCGCCGGCCTCTCCGTGACCAGAGCACCCCAGCGAGAGGAAGGAGCGAGAGGACCACAAGACCTCCTCGACACTCCAGTCTGCCTCCGGATGAGTCGAAAGATCAGAGGGCAAGCAGCATCACAGGCGGCGTTTCGAGATGGGCACGCGATTCGATTCCGAGAAAGGCGTCCATCCACAAGCCGAGCGCCAAACCCCTGAGGAACATCCCCAAGCCTGCGCCCGAGGAGAAGATGTGCCGCTCCACCATGAGAGCGCTGGCCCAAGCTCAGGCTCAGGGGGGAGCTTCCTCCGAGAACAGCAGCTGTCCCACGCTCAGCTCAAAGAACACACCCGACGTCCCCGGCTTCGCCCGCAACACCGTGGCTTCGACCTCCAGGACCAAGAAAGAGCTGGCGGCCCCGTCCGTCCCCTCCACCCCGTCTCGCAGCCCCTCGCTTCCAGGTCGACAAAGCCCGGCGAAGCAGAACAAGTTGGCGCCCACGGTTCCAACCAGCGAGGAGCGGCCACGCGGGACAAGCCTGCGACGGGTGCAGAGCGTGAAAGCAACCAGTCGCAGCGCCTACCGCAGCGGGACTCCCCCACCACCTCCAACAAGGGAAGATATTCGTAAGACTAGCAGCATTTCTGAAAAGTCCGTCCATTCTAGAGACCTGGTGACGTTCAGCAGGGGCGCTAAACCAAGCTGGAAATGAAGCCAACGTGGTGGAAACAGACTGCAGAAAGACCAGAAGAAAGAGACACTGTGATGTAAACATTTTTTCCGCTCTTCTTCGCCTTCTACGATGCAGACGTATCCTCTCATATCGTGCAGAAGACGGGAATCTGAAAACAAGTTTTAAGCTATTCCCACACTTAAAGGTTCCTCCAGTAGATTCTGTATCTATTGCAAAGAGCAAGATGCAATGAACTGCTCCACATGTTCCTGTTTTGTTGCTGTTGTTTTCACAACTTCCCCTTTTTTAATCGAAGGGGGGACATTAACTAAACTGACAAATGGCAAATTGTTGCTTTTACCCAGGAGCCTCTTAGCCTGCTTAGCTGTCTAGTAACTGTATACGCTAGTGTCTGTGATGATGTTGTCGTTGAACACCACTGACGATACGATGCTGCTAATTAGCGCTGACAATTTGAGACTGAGTTCCAGTGTCCATTTCATTCAGGGTTACAGGATTTGTTTGTACCTTATCTTGCTGCTGTTACGATGTCTTTTTGTTTCTCCTGCAGAGAATCGCTTCTGTTCGCTTTTTGGTTCCTTTGCTTGATACCTCATAAAGATCTCAGTGGCCTTGTACCAGCAGAAGAGTTAAGAGTTTAAGAGTTAGTTCATTTGGCTCTGCATGATGAAGATGTAGATCTGGTTTAAACTGCAATGTCACTTTTTACAAATCCCTGGTATATTAATATTACTACAATATATAAAGTCACAAATTATAAGCCAGTGTATACCGACTGTGGTACTTGTTGTACCTTTTGTATGTAAGTATCAGTAGCTTGTAAATGTGTTAGAACTCCTCCGTAATATCATGGGGTAGACGTGCACGTAGGAAACGTTTCCTGTATGCTGTAGGCTAATACACGGTCAACGCTAATGCTTTGAGGGAAAAGCAGCGAACGCGTCTGAAACAACACTGAGATGATCATCGGTCATGTGATTATTTTGACTGTCTGCTGTGAATGTCTTCATCTCGTATTTTCTCTAGGTCAACAATAACTGGTCATACTTCAAGGTAGCCCCAGTTTTTGTCTCTCGTGTGTCTGCATTACATATGAGTCACAGAACATCTGTTATTCTGAAAACAATCAACATTTACAGCTGTTTAAAAAGGTATTTCCAGACTCTCTTATAATCACGTGGAGGAAAATAGAATCTATTTGTTAAAAACACGATAACAAAACATTTCCTATGCTGGTAGCTGGAAATGACTAAAGAGTAATATTAACATGATATTTTGTATGAAAATAAGGTTATAGATTCGTACAAATTGGGCATGAACACATACATTTGCGTAAATGTTTCCCAATCCAAAGATGGTAGCAGGAAATTGAATTTTTGTATTATCCGTTATATTTGTGCATATTGATGTTACATCGTATTGTTTTATATTTTCATACAAAATAACTGGTTTATGTCTCTCACGGAAACTGTGTTGTTGGACGATATATTGTCCCAGAAATATTTGCAATAAACAAAATTATTGCCATTTTAAGACTATTTTATGCCACTGATGTAATGAACATTTAATTCTTGAAGAAATTGGAATTGCAATGTGAAAGATAAATTTAAATATTCCCAATAAATAAAGACATAGATAAAATAAAACCAAAACAATAAATAAAATAGACTGGTGTGCGAACACAAATGTGCAATGTCTGCGCTGTGCCCAAGTCTGATAATGAGGAAGAACTATTCTCATTTCCTGCTACCTGGATGAGAAATGTACATTATTTATCTTGTAAAGATGTTCAGCTCCATTACTCGTATGTTATGGTTTGACACGAGAGGCACAAACTGTAGCTAAAATTCAGCCCTGTTGATCATTTCACACCACTTGCCTTTCAAACTGCATTGTGCCATTGCCTTGATGGCAGCAGCACTCACAACAGTGCGTCGCCTTAAAGCTTAATGTAACCGACCCATCACCAGTAGAAACTTCTCGATTGTAAAAGGAGAGTAGAAACTGTTACTACATTCCATCGCACGGAGCTGAAGCAGCAACTCCTGTTACACTTTGTACATAATGTATAGACATAGTATTTTTCTGACTATCAATATGTTTACATAGCATTGAAAGATGAAGAGTAAAAGACTGAAGTGTGCGAGCGCGCAGATGTTTTAAAATGGTCCGAGCATCCGTATCTTTTATCGGAGAGTGTTGACATGCGGCGGATGTCTTCCTGTTCCTTGTGATGCAAATGAAGGTGATGAGCTGATGACACAAAAGGCCCAGTGTGACATGCCACTGTGTGTGTGGCCTAAAGGTCCTGATTCTGCAAAAAAAATAGTGAAAATTGCCCGTCACAGAATAACATCCTGAAGCCCAAGTAGACATTTTCAAGATGCTTATTTTGTCCAAACCCAAAGATATGTTCATTTTATTTTTCATTATGGAAGTAACTTGCTGGTTTTCTAAGCACATTTGAGATTTGATGTTGTCAAAATGTACTAATTTTCTTTCTGCTAATTGATACAGCTGTGATTCAGCTCTGAAGTAATAACTTTTACTTGACCTGAAATAAATTTGAGCATGAAAATTCACCTTGTAAACCATGCAGTTTAACACGATTAAGAGCTCGTAAGTGCACCTTAAGTGAAGACTGTGATACCCATTCAAAATATTCTTAAAATCACAAAGATTGTTGAAAAAGAATCTACTATGTTAACTGTTTATAAGATTTATAAAACTATCATTTCAAACCGAGGAATAATTCCTCAACATTTGTCTCAAGGTTTAATTACTTGAATCAACGTTTGTTTACACTTGGATCATTTGCATTAGGCTGTTTACACACACCACCTTATTTTGCAACATGAACAGCTGTAGAGATGCTGTTCCTCCAACCTGGACACAAATGTCGCTCCTCTGCACTTCTTCAGAGTCCTCCTTTGTGTATCCCACAATGCCCCCTGCTGCCACCTTTTTAACAGCCCCCCCCCCCCCCCGAGCATTACAATGGCTGCCCTTTTACTTTTCGTCTGACTGGCCTGCAGCAGTAGAGCTGCTGAGGAATTTGAATACGTACTCGCCCTTTTCACCACCGCTTCCTTGTTACGGGATGGTTACTGTGGTAGCAGTCCAAACATCAATTACCATTGCTCACCGAAGGCCCTGTAAACCTGAAAGGTCAATGGCGTCCGCAAACCTTTGTCACGTGATATTGTTTCACGTCCCTCTACTCAAACCTTTCTGTTATTTAGAGTGAATCTTTTTCAATCATTACCTGCAGAGCGTCTGATTCTCTAGTTGTATAAACATGTATTCCCTCCTTTTATCTTTCACCCAATGATTAAATGTGTCTTTTGTTGGCATTCTTTTATCCCCAAGCAAGTCTTTTGTACACTGAAAAGGAATGACTATTTTTTACTCTGTGAGGAGAAAGGTTGTCGTGTCCGCTGTAGTTTTCACACCTGAGGTAAATACTCCACCGCTCTGCTCGGTCCTTTACAATCTGAAGTCTCACCATGAAAAAGAAAACACTGATCGCTACGATCGTCTCTGATCACCAGACCGCAGCGCTGCACATTGTGACGTTGCTCCTCTGTATCTCTGATGATGACGTCTAAGAAATGAATAAAAATCACGTTTGTTGGCTTTACTTTATCCTGAATGTTGTATAGACAGTTTTTAACAAACTATAATGGCCTCAAATCACAAGTAGTGTAATATATACTGTGTGTGTGTGTGTGTGTGTATATATATATATGTGTGTGTATATATATATATATATATATATATATAT
>NW_022280058.1:2206317-2215919 GCF_004355925.1 Anarrhichthys ocellatus | reverse complement strand
TCCTATATATATATATATATATATATATATATATATATAAAAGAAAGGGAATAACAAATATTGACCCAATTTCAGCCTGTGTTCTCTCACACACACACACACACTCTGTCCCCTTCTCTCCACACGGGATTTTGTTTCAGTTGACACTAACAAGGTAATGATGGCAGATGTTAGTTCATCTGGTTTTCACTATCCATTAGCATTGATTGTACTTTATGTTCAGTTATTGTAGCACAATCTATTTCCACCTCCCTACGCTCGTATTTTGAATATAATTCATACAGCAGTTAGTTAAAGATGAATTTGATTGATTTTTAAATTTTCTATTTCCTATAGATATTACAATAATATCGTTATCATTAATTCTTTTGGCCATAATAATCCTGTAGCATGAATCTGATATTGTGACAGACACAAACCAAATGTATGCGGTAGAGTTATTTATAGTAAAACAGGTCCTGACAGCAGAACAGAACCACTTTGATTATTGAGCCTCGGCCTTGAAACCACCAGGGTGCAGCAGAGTATCTCGAGTGTCAGCCGACCCGTTAAAGACCCTCATCCTGTTCTCTTATTTGTTTTTAGGTTTTAAAATGCAGCTTTAGCAGCTGCATACTTTGCAATAATTTAGTTGTTTTTGGATACAGTTTTTGACGTAAGGCTTTCAATATCATCATAATGGATAGATGTGACTTTAGCTGCATTTGAAGGTTTGATCTGGAGTTTCACACCTTCTATATTTATATGTCCTTACAGACAAGTTAACCACTTTCAATTACAAAAAAGTCACTCTGGCCTTTTGCAGTTTCTTTATAAAATTGTAGGACGTACCTTTGTCTTTTACATTCTCTCCTGAGCTGGTTCATTCAGCCATGTCGAGGCCAATCTCTTCATTCTGAATTAATAAAATCCTCTGAGATTTTCTCTTCCAGAAGCAGAACTGAAGTTTCCGGAGAGCAGTGAACCTCAAGGAACATGTGCTTTCTTGATAACTAGTAGAAATAAATGATTAATATAATGGACAAAAAGCTAGAATACCAAGCATACTGTTGTGTGATATGTCTACTGTATATAAGCTATATGCTAGAGGCATTGACCAGCATGTAATGTATAGCATGAGATGTCAAAGGTCTGGTGACTCGGCCTGTTTATCTCCAGATCAAAGTTGCTGTGTGTGAGGGATTATGCTCCTCTCAATCCCTCTTTATCCTGCAGCTCAACCGGACATCTGAGGAGCAGGATCTTTACTTTCACGGGTATTTTCCCTTTTTACACGTCAACCACAACATACATCTGCTTGGTTTTTTTTATTTTTTATTTCGATGGATAAAAGAGCAGCTCGAGCATGTTCTCCTGCTTGTCAAGAATGAAGGCATGAAGCAGACAAGTGGGATCGGACAACAACGTGGACAGGAGGGAGGCCTCAGCAGCAGCATCCCTAGAAAGAGTGAGTCGCAACTTCTGTCTGTTTTATGAGCAATTATCACGACAGCAATTAGTTTCTGGGTGTTTAGAAACAAAAAAGAACATCTTTTTCTGGTCCCTTTCAAATCCTCCTGCTCTGAACGTTTGCGTATTTGCAACCAAAATACAAAATTGTAAAATTAAATTATGGCCCCTGAAAATGAGGCTCTGACCTTTCACTGCATTTTTTTTTTGTAAGCCTGCAATCTTGAGTTCATGTGAGTTCACTCTTCAGAGATGGTTTGCTTTGTAACATCAGGTGACAGTCTATTCAGAGTTGTACCGCAGTGTGTCCCACTGATGACCTTAACCCCCTGTCACTTTAAAGGACAGAGTGTCCCATCAAATCTCTCTGACCTTTAAAATACACTATACACATAAATAAATACATGCCAACATGCTGGGATTTCTTGGACTCATTCTACTACAGCTACAGGGATTATCAGTGAGAGATCAACAAAAGACCACTGAGATTAGCAGCCAATTCAAATACAACGGGCTATTTGTAGAGGAATGTCCAGACTGTACCTTTTAAAAATCATCCAATAAAGATACGCACTTTCAAAATACTTGTCCACGCCTTCTTCCTTCTGTCTTCAGATCTACATGACATGAACGCATGGTGAGAGTCAGGACACTGAACTGACCCCAGAGACGCTGAGAGAGACACGAGGCAGAAAGAGACAACTGGAGGAAGTAGACATGGGGTGAGACACATACAGTTGTATTTTAAAGTTCATGTGATGAACTGCTTCCCTTTCCTGTTTGGACGCTCTTCCTTATGTTGGATTACAGAGCTGAAAATGTTGTCTCTTTCTTTAGTTTGGTAATATTATTGCAGCTTTTTAAACTATTTCGATAATCGTTTCAGTCCTTCTTAAGCAAAGATGACAAACATTTTCTGGCTCCAGCTTGAGAAATGTGATCGCTTGCTGCTTATGTGCCATATCTTTGGGTTCTGTATTAAGAATTAGAATTTTTTTTGTTGTATACACAATATGATAATCAGAATAAGTGTTGGCTTTTGCTCAAATATATTCCACACATTATCATTGCTGCTATTTAAATGGGATATTAAAGTACCACTAATTGCATCACAAGTGGTTTCTGAAAGCACATGATTTATTTTATACTTGAATTTTTAAAAGCTTCTTAGACACGGCAATTATTTTTAATAAGGTAAAAAGCCTCCGTATCAGCGCATTCTCTGAGTCAAGGTCCAATTTTATAGTAAGTCTCATATATAGCACAAAGGTTGTGTTACTGTAAATATAGTTTCCTGTTCTGCTATCAGAACATCTCATCACTGTAAGAGTAGAGTTAGTTCAAATAAACTGCATATTTAGCAGTTTTTCCTGGTTACAGTCGCTTCATTTAGGTAGTACTGTACATTTACCAGCAGTCTTCCTGATAACGGTTTCACTGTAATGTGCCATTCCCACATCAAACTTTCATTGCGATTTGGTTGTCAACATATGTTCAATCAAAACGGCATGAATGAGACAATAGAAGTTGGTCAATTATTCAGCAGCCATTCACAGGACTCTCTCTGCTGATCCCGCCATGCTCGGCTGGACTAATGACAGCAGCAGCTGCAGACGGCTGCAACCGGAGCAGCAGGAAATGATGTTCAAATTATGCTCTGAATATTCTGGTTCTGTCCTTAAACTCTGGAGTAGGTCGGAGCCGGGTTTGCAGGATCACCACACATCGGTGAAACTTGAGGTGCAGGAGTCATTGACTGTTTACATCTTGTTTCTTTGATGCTGTGATTTCTTCATCTAGTTCACTCAAGGCAAAATACATCATTGGTTTGTTTCCCATTTTGAAGTTAAAGCATATGTGTATTGTCTCGTCACAGTTTAATTTCTCTTGTTTAATCCTCTAAACTAGAGCAAACATCTGTTGTGCATCTAAGCTGTTTGATTGGACTCTAAGTTTGAGTTCTATAGCAGTTAGAGTACCTGTTGAGTTATTTAAAGAAAAAAGAAATCTTTGCACTGAGCCTGTGATTGTGCACTGCATGCTAAGCAGGTGTCCTTTGACTGTGACACACACACACACACACACACACACACACACACACATTAGTTTTGCGAGGCCTTCAGATGCGTCTCGATCACTCCCTCCCCCACACGTCCAAACAATAGACCTTACCGCCTTTTTTTCTATCAGACGAAATGTGTAATGGAAAAGGAATGCAAATAACTTGTTTCTGTCTTTCATGTCTTTTCTTTTTTCTTTTTTTTAATCTGAAAAGAGTCTTTCATGGACTGCTGCATAATCTAGGGTTGTCATGGCAATATCTTCCCTCATAAGAGGGGAGGGGCTTGACTGGAAACCACAGTTACTATACTGGTGCTGGGACGTCCCATCAGGAGTAGAGATCTTCACCAATTTTTGTAATTTTAAACAATTTTTTTTTAAATATAATTTGTTCTTGTTTATAAAAGATATTTTTGTGATTATATTTTTTATACACCGTGCGTCTGTTCTCAGCTAAAGTTTGACATTTTAGGAACTATTATTTTTCACTGTCTGGAACACCAACAATAATAATAAACTTTATTGAAGTGCACCGTTCATAAAAGAAATGCAGCACAAAGTGCTTTACGATAAGGGGAAATATACTTAGAACTATACTTAGAATGAACATAGAAATTGGGTAAATAAGATAAAAAATTTGACGAAATAAAATACATAGAACGAATAAAATGGAAAATAAAACCCACTGAATAATGATAATAACAATGGACTCATATTTGCAGCATGCACATAAACGATACAATACACACGGCAGCAGCATCAACGAGTCTCTTCTACTCTAATCTTTTATTTCTACGTCTGTGGTGGAGATTGGAATTTCTAAGACGAAAACTATTTTCACCTTGAGTTCACAATCATCCAGTGGGTTAACTAGCCTGGAGGTAAAAAGAGGTAAGAGGTGAAGATCAACAGACAGAGGTCAGAGGTCAGACATGCACAAAAGGCCAAACATCAGTGGTGACTATAAAAGGGTAAAAGACTTAATGTACCTCAGAAACAGGGGAAATCCTAAATTCTCTCAAATTGTAACTACACACAACACCTAAACATCAGCAGGTCTCTTTCTTTTAGTTCATCAAACAGGACATGACACAGACGGCCTGTAAAACCACTGAAGGGGAAAAACAGAAATAATTTACGAATGCTATTTTAACACGTGGATGTAATATTGATGAGTTTGTTTTTTTTCTTTTATCGTGACTGGATTAGCTCTAACTGCATCCGGCTGCGGGTGCCTTTCCCTTTTATTTTGTCGGCGGGTCGGATCCCTTTAATAAGTGAGGTGGAAGCGGCTCTCAGGTCAGCTTCAGTTTGTGCGTGCAGAGCAGCAGACAGGACGGCGGAGGAAGACACGACCACAGCAGTTCAACTGGGAAAAGTCCAGAAAGGATCACCGCCTGTCATCTGATACACATCCGCATGCGTCGTTGTAGTTTTCACACCGGCGGATAAAATAACATTTAGGTGAGTGAATCGCATCGTTATGCGTGTCTTTCTTCAGAAAACGTGAGCTGAGATTGAAATGCACGTCCACTTGATTCTATGCGGGACTTTTGGATAAATGCACAAGCCACAAGGAACTTTAAAACAAAAAATGCGGAATTACATTTCTGGATTAACATTAAATATGCATCCAATCGTACAAAGTGCTACACTTTCTGTGTTGTGTGCAAACTGAGGAGTTCAATCGTCCAATTTACAGCAACAGCAGGTCTTTTCCCGGTACATGTCTGCAGCATGATGAGCAGCAGGCTCTTGTGTGTGTGTGTGTGTGTGTGTGTGTCAGCATCTTAAATCTGTAGAAACGTGAATGGACCTCTGTACTGATGCACTTCATGACTTATGAGTCAAACTGGATCTTGTGCATCACAGGGCTTGGTGTTTTTTTTGTTTTATGTGCATTATTTCATGTGCATATGCACTCGGTGTCGATAAATATTCAGATGTAGTGTCACAAAAGGAGACTTCAGCTGTAAGGTTACTTGTGCAAATAACGTGGAAGTAGAGCAATTGTATGTTTTCTTGCTATTTAAGAAGGGATATTTAGTTTTCAGTGATGATTTTATTGCTTTTAATTGAACTTTTGAGTAAGTGCAGTTAGATTTGATATTAAAGTTGAATACAGCTTTCCACACAAGTGAAATAATCTGAATAATTATTGCATTTGAACTACTTGACTGCTTGAATTTATGGCAGCTAAATTGCTTTTTCTGGCAACAACGGGTCAAACTGTCGGCTAAGAGTCTGATTCATTCTGGAAAATAAGTGCTTTGGTTCTAGCAAGGCCAGCGAAACTAAGTCTATCATGTATAATCCAACATCGACAGACTTGACAGGTGAGAAAGGAAAGGCAGTTGATGCTCATCAACAAACAAACATTCAAAAAGTCTATATCTTGCTTTTGACTTAACGATCAATATACAGTAGCAGAATCTCTGTAAAAACTGTAGAAACATTCCTCAAAATAAACATGCTGCTCATGTTCTTGATGATGTTAATTCAATCAAAGTCAGCTAGTTATGTTTTTAGTCTCTGCACTATTGTTAGTGGTCAGCAGGGGATCTCTTCCGCTTCCAAAAGGGCGAGCAAGGTTTAGGAACCAGTGCTTTAAAAAGCTGTTTACAGGAATTAGTAGACATGTTGGATGATGCACTCCTCTGCTTTCAGTCTGTCTGCTAAGGCAGGCTAATCAACTCCTGGTTCTTCGTAGTTAAATATGAAAGTGGGGCCTTCTCATCTAACTTTTTGCAAGTTATACCAAAATGCTGAACTGTTAACTTTCAGCTTGAACACTTTTATCAAGTGAACACAGCAAAGATGATTTCTAGACTGGATAATTATTCAATAACCATGATTAATTGATCGGAACAATTCTTTATGCATCACTCGATAAAGATAATGTTGAGTTGCAGCACTGTTGGCACATCACCGAGCCACATTCACGTAATTAGATGGCTCCACTCATCCTCATGGATGAAGTTAAAGTGGATTGACGTCTCATTACATTTGACTGCTCCCTCCTCTGTCTCAGCGTGTGAGTGTCCGTCTCCTCCTTTTCATGTCTGAGCGCTCGTCTTTCTACCGCAGCTGTTTCTTTCAGTCATTGTGACATTAGAGGCGCTTGAGTGCAGTGAGTGATTCTGCTAACAGGAAGTAGAGGTGATTTAGTAAAGGCTGCATAGCTCTCCCACCACTGCAGTACGCTGTGCTGCAGCTGCAGCGCTGCAACTGTGGGAGTATTCTGCTAATCTAGGAAGCCGCCAAGATGACTCACTGCACTGAAGTAATGCAACATGTACATTTACCCCTCACTGTTGCATACAATACTTGGCTGATTTGTCACAATGCATTACATGTCCTACATAAAGGCTGCTCAGTAAACACCTCCAGTCCAATAATCACCACCAACTGTATCTGGTCAGAGGCTTTTCTGACATATTGACAACAAATACTAAATATTACAGGCTTAACGAAGGTTAAATTAGTGTTGGTATTAAATCTGTCACAGACAGAAATGTATTGCAGCGTCACGTATCGAAAACTGGCATCGAATGTATCCTCCAATTCTCTTCTTTACGTCTTTGAGTTCTGATTGAAATTATTTTGCTAAGTTTTGTTTGGACAATATTTAACTATCCTAATTTAAAAAAAAAAAAAAAACTCTTGTAGAATATCAAGTTATATAAAGGTATCAAAGTATTGACTGGACTAGCACTAGTATTAAAAAATGTCAAGCAATGCAATAGGTCTAGGTCGGATTTAATAACTAACTATTGTTTGATTGATATCTACTTGTTAAATTTACTTTCATTTAGTTGTGTTTACATCATTTTGTGAAGTTAATCCAACTTAAAAATGGCACTTTGGTAATTAACTATTTCTTTCCAAGTGTATGAAGATTTGTGACCGTGGTCTAGGTGTGTATTTTAATTTTACCGTCTCTCCTGGAATCCCTTTTTTTTTCTTTATATAGTAAGGTGACAGTGAGCATTTGATCAACCAGATAAAGGCTCACATCTGTTTCCATTGCAAATGTCGACTGGTGGTGTTATTGATGTTTTCATTCAGCTCGTCCAGTGACTGGAGGCCCTGCCGCCTTAATGGCCTGTGACACTTTAACCTCTCAGGACCAATGGGCATCGGTGCTGTTAGCTCCACAGCGACCTGTGTCTGGTTAAAGCTAATCGATTAGCATTGGTCATCAGCCAGTTTAGCCACGTTTGACTGAATAGTAGCTCAATGTCTGAAGTATTTGGAGAAGCCACAGTGTGTTAAGGGTTGTAACATTCACTGCAAAACACAGTAGGAACTTCAGGGCTTGACACTTGTTCACTTAGACAGCTGTTTAATCGGTGGATACTGCACAAACTGTAGCAAAACTCACAAGTGTGATTAAAACAGAGTGCCACAAAGAATGTTATCAATTGATCAAGTCAGTTGTCTTTTTGTTTAAAGGTGTACTGTGTAAGATGTAGTCACCTGCTCCAAACTAATGTGGGGGGGGGACCACCGAAGTAGTCTCCTGGTTGTGGAGAGGGCAGAAAGATAATGTGTGGTTTTTTTTTTTTGGTTTTTTTTCTCCTGCTATTTTGTATTTTATCCAATAAACGAACCATCAAAACTTACACAGTCCCTGTACCTCCAACGTGATTGACAAGCCCTCCGGCTCTACTTCTTCGACTCACTGCTGCCTCTCGAGGTAAAAGTAGTATTACAAGACAGGACGGTCCAGAGCTAGCTGGTTAGCATGCTCATCTAAGTGGATATCTCTGCAACACAATACAGAGAGGTCTTTGACACAATGTCGAAACTATAACATTAAATAAAACGAGATACGTAGTAGTTGGTTGTATTATGCTCTCTACTTGGTATCGATCTTCTCGTCTTACTCTTGGCAAGAAATAAGTGTATTTCCCAAAAATGTTAAAATAATCATTTAATCTATGAAATGTAAAATTGCGGAAAATCGGCTAGTACAATTTCCAAAACCCCCAAATATTCACATTTGAAAAGCAGCAAATTCTCAACGCACACACTGATTATTCTGTAACATCCAGCTTTATAATGTCTGGGACTGAGGCTGCGATTATGCGAGTTCTGATAAATTGGCTTTAAATTGAGACTTCCTTTTATAGCAACAAATACTTCCTGTGCTGTCCGTCACAGCTCCGGCTCAGTGTTTCTGCATTCTCTAACGAGCACCGTCACAATGTAAAGTGCATGTCGTGCTCCAGCCAGCAGGGGATATCAGCGTTGCACAAAAGGAACATTGCCCACCCAAATAATTACCATAAGGACCAACGATGCTTCTGAAGCAAACCCAGATTTTGATGACTTTTTTTCAGCTGATTGGTTTTATTTGAAAACAAACAAAAACAGGTTGTTCATTTCAGTTCTCCCTCCGTATGTTCTTTTGCATCAAGGTCGAGCAACTTGTCTTCGTTTTCTTTGCTCAAGGGAACGAGAGAAGTAGTAGTTATATCAACACTAACAAATCCACAAATTGTATTCTTGTTTTATCTATTGTCTAATTTTCTGCACACTGGGACACTATTAATCACTGGACTCCCTTTAATTACTCGCACTATCTCCTGCTGGATTGTTAATTTAGCATAAAACATTACATTTAGTTAGTTCTCTGTGCTTTTCACATGCATTTTTCTTATTTTTGATCACCTCTTCATGCTCTAAGCCTAAGGGATCAAAGTGGCATCATTACTTTGGTAGTTGTGTTGTTAATTATATACCATATGTATGTATGTATGTATGTATTAGCTAGTTGTGGATTCAGATTCTGGAGAGATGTTTAGCCGGTTTACTTTTACTTGTTTACGCAAATGACAGTCACGTAAAGCTAAGTTTAAAAATAATTGATTGATAGTATGGCCTGTGTCCACGTGGAGCCATTTTCTATGCTGTATGTAATCCGGTTAAGTGGGAGTGGATGTAGAGAGGGAAAACGGATGCATTTGGATAATTACGTCAAACATTGTTTGTGGCCTGCCAATAAGATTAAAGCTCTCAAGAAATGGGGAAACTCTCGAGGTGTGTGTGTGTGTGTGTGTGTGTGTGTGTGTGTGTGTGTGTGTGTG
>NW_022280058.1:2183613-2206307 GCF_004355925.1 Anarrhichthys ocellatus | reverse complement strand
GTGTGTGTGTGTGTGTGTGTGTGTGTGTGTGTGTGTGTGTGTGTGTGTGTGTGTGTGTGTGTGTGTGTGTGTGTGTGTGTGTGTGTGTGTGTGTGGTGTTAAAAGACAGACTGATTTTTGTTATTGTTTCTCTGCCAAGATGGAAGTATGAAAAATGTGGTAATGAGGGGAGGGCTGGTGTCAGAACAGGATGTTCATTTTGCCGTCATGTGTTGAGATATTTTAAGTCGAGTCTACAAACATTCAGTAATGAGATACTGTTATAAACACTACTGTAAATACTGCAAAAAGGCCCAAACTTCAATACTGTTTTGGTACCGACTTGATGTGTCCATATCATATTATTGAAATGTTTTCTTTCTTTTGGTTTTCTTTTCTTATGGTTCTTGAGGTTAATAAACAGCCAGTTGGGAAAAGCTGTTTTGGAGCTTTTGATCATTTCACTGTTTGCTCAGTTGTTGTGGAATTCTTGTGAGCACTTAAGTCCTTTTTTAAAGTGCTCAGATAAAATCACTTGGACCTTTTTGGTGAAATTGTTTGCTCAACTGCTGTTTCCAAGGTCGAGAACACGACTGCCTTTGAAGAGTACAATTAACATTGTAGAAAAGTGTTAGATTATAACAGGACTATGAGTCTGCAGGCTTGATTAGGTTGCACTTAGGCACAGCTGTGCTTTGAGCGAACTTGAGCAAGCTGACATGGCAATGTGAACATGCTAATATTAAGCGATGTTTAGTGTGTTTGGAATAGTTTAACTTTGAGCAGCAAAGTATGGTCCGAGAGAACCTGCAGCCAATCGATATACAGAGTCCTGTGAGATGTTGAGCTCCGTTACAAAGAATTTCTTCCTGCCTTAAACACAAGAACACAGCCGCAGAAAAATGTAATAATTGCGGCTTGCCGCACTTGGTCGCTGCCTGGTGTTTTTTCGGCGTTAGGGAAATTAAAAATGTTGACCTCACTTTGGAGCTAAATGAAGAGTTGAAGGGATCACTAAAGCCATTAGGTATCATCCTCTGGGGACACTGGATGTCTGTACAAACTTTCAGGGCGATCCATCCAATAGTTGTTGTGATATTTTAGTGGTGGATCGACCGACATTTCTATCCAAAGAGCCATGCTGCTCGCTAAAAGGCTTTTGTAGAAAGCATTCCTATATTTCTCTGAGTAAATGTAAGAAAATGTGTTGTTTTGGTTTACCCTGGTGATTTGTGGGTAATGTAGTAGCAGTAGTTGGAGTCTTTCTGCTGCGTCATCTCTGTCTTGTTTACCAGCTTTGCTTCAGTGCACCGAGTCCCCCCCGGGGGCGAACAGGACAGATAGTAACTTGTTTAGCTGGTGAATAACTGCAGTTTCAATCTTTGAACTCTCATGTTCTGTGAATGACTCATTATTCAAAGGATTGTTATGGTTATTGTGGACCATCTTGTTTCAATTACTGTGACTTTGGCCGACTCTTTAATTCTCACGGCAACTCTCAGGAATGGCAATTGTGCGTTTAAGCTTTGACAATTTGGACCGATGCCCTTTTTAAAACATTACGTCATTGCAGCTCGCTGCAGGGAAACGCTCATGAGCACTTGGGGCCTTTCTTGGAAATGGAGATAAAAATTGTGTTCATGACATCAGGGTTCAACTTCAGCCATCCTTGTTTTACAAAATAATTTGGCTCCTGTTGGAAAGTTTAATTTCTCTTCTCTTTCTGTGTGATCCTCTGTCACTCCTTATCTGTTTCTCCTTGTTGTGCCTCTGGGACACTTGCCCTCACTGGCCCCGCCTCCTCCATTCTCACTAAACCCTCTGATTGGTCCGAGCTTCCCCTCTACACCACCATAGAGCCCCCCTCTCCGTCCCCGTCAGTCTGTTTGGATTATTGTAGCAGCTCAGGCCTCTCTCATGCGCTGCCCTCTCTGCACACATTACTACAGTTCATCAGAGATGAGAAGGATTAGGTGACGGAGAGCAGCGTTTGTTTTCACCCCAGAGAAGAGAGGAGGAGAGGGGAGCAGCCATGGAGTTGAAGTAAGTGGGTTGTTTTGGATTTAAAGATGGAGAAGAGGGTTGGAAAGAGTGAGTAGTAGATGGAAAAATAACATGAGGAAAGATTTATATTTAAAGGAAGGGGGAAACTGTACAGATGTTGCTTTGGGAAAGTCCTTAATTAGAGTACAGTGTTGATGAATTGATTTTATTTTCAGTCTGTTCCTGTAGCAGGAAAAGATTCTTCTCAAAAGATGCTTCTGATGTTCCAGGTTATAACCTTTGAAGTCTTGTGAGCTAATACTAGAAATGCAGGTTAGTTCATGGTCTCATGTGTCCGCATACTGAAGGGAAAAACTCCCCGCAGGTGTGCTTTAACTGTGCAGGTGTATACTTCACTGTATGCTCGCAAGAAAATATTTGCTTTCCTCTCATTTCCTGTTGTCTGTTTGTCATGCTCAGTGGCCTCAGCTGGTCTGTCTTGAAACCAAGAACATGTGCATTGGCTGAGAACAAGTCAAGTCAAGCTTATTATGTAACCCATAGATGTTTCTCCAAGGGCTTTAACATGTGTACAACATACCGTAGGAGACCCTCGATGTGGTTAAAAAGCTGTTATTTGATCCAGTACATATCAAGTGTTTGTCTCTTATTTATCAGTGTGAGGTAGAATAAACAGCAATAAAAAGCTGATGATCAGCTGATGAAATATGACGGATGGCTACAACATTAAACTGTTATGCATTGACATATTTATCTTATTGTAACGCCGGTAACTCTTCTACTACTGACTGCATTACAGCTGTTGAGTCAAAAACACAGCGACAACTTTTTCACTGCAATTTAGTCCACTTTAATAACCAAGAAAGTTGGAAAACAACTCTGAAAACAGACATGATACTGCTAATGTAATGTGCAAAGTGTTATGTAGCTCCTAGCTAAACGCTGAGTTAGTAAATTTAAGAGGTGCTGGAAGGCAGATTATTATACGTATAATGATGTATCACTACGATATCATCTGTACTCTAAGTGGATTTTAATCATATTGTTGACTACAAGTGCCATGCAGGAGGATTAAGGATCAACTAATTCAAAAACTGAAACCACTCATTATGCATTTTGTCTGGAGGTTGAGTCAGTGTTTTCGCTTTATTGAATTCTGGTTGACAGAAAGCGCTACGCTAGCACATCTGTTGGCCTTACATGCGCCAACACACTCAGGCACCCAGACAGGACATTGCCTTATCTTGTGTCACCAGAATGCACGGTTGACGGATATATAACCCAGTGACGCAGTGACATTAATTGTATTCACTCGGAGAACAGCCTTTTTCTCTGAAACATGAAACTTTCAAGAATAGCAGGGAATTCTGTTTTTTTTCCAACAGGAATAGCACACTTTTTTTTTTTTTTTTTTTTTTTTTTAAAAGTTAATCCCAAAAATCTCGTAAAGCTGCCCAAACAAAATGGCTAAAACAGTGTTCACAAAATTGCTTTTGAGGTCTAAAACCCCCATATACCAGGACACTTTCATCTGTGCTTTGCAAAGATGCTGCAGCTGAAGTCGTGCTCTGCTGCTGTAATCTCTCGTCATCCTGTTCCTGCTTTTAGATTGGCATGAGACTGTTCTTATAGTTCAGGAGAGGGGGTTATGTCACCCTCTCCAGCATTATAGGCATGCGAAGGCGCTACATATACACTCTACTGTTTAAAGTTGGTAATTGTTTAGCTGTAACTTATTGAAGCTGCTGCTAAATAATTACATCTGGAGAATGGTAGTCTCAGATTTGAAGTATTTTGTTATGAAACTGTTTCAGCGCTGATGAGACTGTGCGATTACCAGGGTCACCATGGACATAAGCTGCACCATCTGGCTTTAGGTGCTGAGAGGATTTTAAAAACCAATAACTGCTGAAAACAAACAAACTGCATCAGTTATAATGTTGTGTATATAGTGTTTCTAGCCTTTAGTGTCAGTGCAGCATGCAGTTCATGTTGTCCTCTCCTGATTATGGTGATTTTATGTGTAATGAATGACTTGCCTGATGTGAAAAGTTATATAAGTCTTATCTTGTGCACGCAGAATGGACGGTTGGCAGATATACAGCCAAGTGACTCATTGACGTCTTTATTCATTCAGAGTGCAGCCTTTTTTCTCTGATGCCTGTAAAATGTGAACAAATAAGGACATTGATGGCACGCTCATACTTGTGCTTTTAAGTTTAAATAATGCAGTTAGCCTAGCTTAGCATAAAGACTGGAAGGCGGAAACGGCACCCGGCTAACCTTTGGAAGCACAAATTATAGCCATGACAGCAGAATGACCCGAGGGACGGCAACGTCGGTCTGTTGGTCAGTCGGCCAAACTGAAATATACTGGACGGATTACATTTTGTACAGACAGTCATGGTTCCCTTAGCATGAATCCATAATGACTTTGGTGACCCCCCCACGACTTTTCCTCTATTGCCATCTCTAGGTTAACATTTGTGGTTTTGAGTGAAATGTCTACAAAAGTATGGGATGGATTGCCAAAACAATAGGTACACACAAGCATATTTCCTAAAAAGGTCAAACTATTCCTTTCAGCACATCCGTCTTTGTCCCTCGTATGTTGTGGTAACTTACCTTGACAAACATTGTAGCTTACTTTGAATTTGCTCAAGGTCTTCAATCTGAAAATATTCCGGTCTCTAAGAGTTTTGCCTTCATTAAATATGATTCTGCAAAGGAGAACAAAAACATTACACGTAGCAATGTATAAAAGTGCAATGAAAACAATAAAAAAACACAGACAATAAAATCTGACTTCAAATTGCTGATTACAAACAAAGCGTGAAAAGAGCAGCAATAAACTGTCCTGTGACTCGACTCTCGGTTGACACCAACTTGGAAACACAGCAGTGAACCTGCATGTTGACTGGACTCTCGGACTTCTGACCTGACAAAACTAATGAGCCCTCCATCATAAAACATCATTAGACGATAATGTGCAGGTGAAGTGAGACAAACGAGCTGATTCCCCCCCCCCCCCCCAACAGAGATGTCGAACAGAAACGCGTGTTTGTCTCCACTCTGATTGTTTACATTTTGAAAAGCAGGCAGTGTCATTATTCTGCGGAGTGACGTGGCATTATGTGTGTTTAGAAACAGAGAGCTGGTGAAAACAGCTGAGGTAAGTGCTCTGGAAAGATGGATGGACACCAGAGGGAGACCCAGAGTAACAAACAACTTCAGCCACAATGTAAACCAAAATATACATCGAAGCATGCTTTTAAAAACTGGAATGAGCTGGTTAAAAAATGACAGCTTGCCCTAGATTCTCTACAGGCAGCAGTTAAAGTTTAATGTTGGTTGACAGTGTGTTTGCTTTGTTGGAAGTTGAGTGGAGAGAGCCGTTTGTTTTTCTTCTATTACAGCGACTAAGTCAGTTGGAAATGCTGTTTTTGCTGCAGTCTTTGAAGTGTCTTCATGCATCAGTGATGATGTCGGTGTGAACAATGAAGCAACACAGTGACGCGTTTACTCTTCAGAGTGTGTTAATGTGTGTGTGTGCCCCTCATACAGACCCCTTAGCTTGGTTTAATTGCATTTATATACATGAGTGAAGCAGCATGTGAACTGAATCAATGAAGTACTGAATCAGCAGTTTGTTTCTTAACTGACAATAACTTAATATAAACAAAGCAGGAAAAGAGATTTTATTTTGTAAACACTGTTGAAGAAATAAAACCTTCAACAGCATCAGAAAGTATTAATATCTGTGATTTAGCTGCTACAACTTTTGGAAGTCAAAGCAGCTTCCAGTCCTGTGTTTTGATGTCTTTTGGTGGAATTTAGTTCACATTCAGATTACAGACTGTGCCTTTAACCAATCACAAACAACGTCATGAAGAAGTGTTTGTCACAGAAGCTGGTTGCTCTGTTCTTTGCATTATTCAAATTAAAGGCAGCCTCTGTAACCTTTCATTAAAGGTGTCCTGTGGAGCATCCTGTGGACTTTGAAGCAATCTTTTTTTAGTTTTTTGTTCATAAGGTTGTTTTGTGTCCCTCTCCTCTGACTGACTCTCTGAGTTTGGCAGGCGGTGACATGAGATCACTGGAACAGCCTCGAAGCTGCCAGGCATAATGAAATGTGTGAAAAAAAACTCTGTCAAGACCAACTGAGGTTATTTTTTTTTAAATGGAAAAGGTATAAACGCTTCAAAATAATCAGAGTACTCCCCCTGTGTTATTCGCTGATGGATGGAGAAGAACGTTTACTCAGCATTATGAAAAGATAAGATCATTTAAATCAAGCAACAACAAACAGAAACTAGTGGGACAAAAACCCTATTTAATGCCATTATATCACAATGTCAGGAGGTCATTGGTGTTACTCATGAAGGAAATACCAACGAACAGCAGAAATCCCGGTTATACGTTTTATTTTATTTCCTCAAAACCACTTAAGATTCTGAGCAGATTGTTCTTGATCTAAATGTATAATTAAAATTTGTTTTTAGTTTTTGGAAATGTCTAACTATTGAAGCCATTCATGTCTTAAATAGATTCTCCCCATTAAGGACTAACAACGTGCTATATTGTTAAGACTAGACTAGACTATATGATATATCACAGTGACATGGTGAAAGGTGTGTGTGTGTGTGAGTGCGCAAGCACATATTAGAGTGCCTCTGGTTTTTGCAGATCTTCCTTTATTACCTTATACTTTGTAATCATGCTTCTATTTAATCTTTCAAATTCAGCCTCTGGCTTTCCATATTTTGTGTTTTTTTTTTTTTTCTTTTGCTCTGTCACTGCAAGTACACTGAGTCAGCATTATGCGCGCGCACACACACGCACACACACACACAAACATGCACTCAGAAAGAAAGATCCCTTTGGCTTTAACTATATTGGTCGTGACGGGGACCCATCTTTTTCCCCTTTTTTTTTTTTTTTTTTTTTTTTTTTTTTTTCCCCCCATTCGCTAGCTCACCATCCGTCAGCCAGCACTCGCTCGCACACTCCTGATGCTGCACGTGCTCGCTGCACTGCAGTGAGCCAGCATTTATTTCAGACCGGCAGGGAGGGAGATGAATGGATGAGATGAGGCTGACTGAGCCAAGAATGACGGGAGAGTAAAGGAGGGAGGGGTTGGAAGAGATGATGTAAAAACTGACAACACAATCTGGCTAAAAAAATCGCCTCTCCTCAACTTCTCTCACGTGTGTGCACACCCCCCCCCCCCCACCCACACACACACACCGAGGAGCCGTCTCTCTCACACACACATCCTGCTGTCTCCTGTTTGGCTCGTTGCTGCTACCTGGAGCAGAGCATCGTTTCAAAGGGTTTTTGCGCGTGTTTCAGTCACATGGAGCCAATGGTTCAGTCTGCGTACTGGAGTGGATGACGCCTGTTGATCGGCCTATAGATGCAGCACTGTAAGTCTTAATTAATACTGTTATGAGCCAAATATTTGGAATATCTGGTGTTTCAAGCTAAAATCCTTGCATGGTTATAACTTATTTTCTCTTGGAGTCATTTCATGCTAAACGGATACAATTCCAGTCAGAATTTGCCTGTTTCACGTCTGCCCTTCGCTGCGTGTTGGATGACAGCTCCATCCAGCAGAAATCGCTCCGCTGAGCTGGAGCGGCTCTGATTATGTAAGAGCAGAGCGTTGTGAGGCTGCCTGCAGCCCCTGTGCACCGTCAGCACCGTCAGCACCGGGCTGCTTCTGTTGTGGCTGTCTGCAGGATTTGTTCATTTCACTTTTATAATCGGTGTCGTATTTGATGCTTTGTTGATCTGCTTAATCTGGCCCCGTGGAGCTGGTGAATTATTGACATGCAGCCTGAGACCTGTGCTTGTGCATGACGTACAGCTACATCTTGTCACTCAAATCTCTCATTTATGACGCATTTATGAATGTGGTGTTTAGCCCTGTGCTGCTCAAATGTAAGGCTAGATTGTGATTGTTGGGGTTTTGTTGAACTCATTACTCTGCCACTACAGCAACTTGTTTCTGCTTCTCCAGCTTTATGAAGCGGACCTGAGCTGCTCGACACATAACTATTCATCAGCTGGCAGCAGCAAACACATTACATACCAGCCATGTGACGTATTGGAAACGTTGGTAATTGACCCGCTGACGGCATCAAAGCTTCATTATGACAGTAATTTTATCCACCGCTCTAATTTCAGGCTTACCAAATGACAACCTTGCAGTTGGACGCTCTCGTATCTGCTTTCAGAGAGGGTGAAAGAGAGGAGGATGCTTGTATAAAAGAGATTTTAAGAAAAGAGAGTGAGGGCATGCACCGTAGAAGTTCAGTCCCTGAGGGCTTTCCTCTCAGCAGCAGAGGTGGCCTGTTTCTGTGCCTGTCTTGAATGCGAAGAGACAATAAAAGCACTGACACTTTCTGTGTCTAAGTTGGCTGCCAGAGAACGTTGCAGAAATGTCCGACATTGAAATATAGGAGCCATTAAATGGATGTTCCAGATAAAACCGGAGAGCGAGTTAGTATGGTGCTGTATGGTGGTATTAAAGTGTTTAGTTTAGTAGGTTAAGTGTTCCACCTCTCACTGATGAGTGCTGAACACAGAGTGCCGGGCTTTCACTTTATAATCAAATATTTATCACTCAAAGTGCCTTTTTCATGAGGAGCATCCAGCCACAGCTGCAGCTCTGATTTACTCCGACTGTCTGCTACTGTGCTTGTTCCCGACATCGGGGTCGAGAGCCAAGCGAGATAAATCCTGCCATGTTTATTTTCACAGACTTTCCTCTTATCATGTAGGACGGTTTTACCTCTTTAGGCCTCTAACAACGATTTAGAATTTCCTCAGGCTGCGAGACTCCTCCACTCCACTTCATCCTCCACACTCCATCATAAAATAGTTTTGTTTTTCTTGTGGAGCATAAGGGGACTACAACTGGATTTTGTTGTTTATGTGCTGTACGGTGGCAATATATTAACCTTTTTAACTGGATACGAGAGTGAAAGATTGTTGGTCAGGAGCGAACCGCTAGCCGAGTGGTGCGGGCTCATACAGCATGGGCCAAACAGGCCTGAGCAGAGAGTCCTTCCCCTACTCTCTCTCTCTCTCTCTCTCTCCACATATCATGTCTTTCTCCACCTCCACTATTAGATAAAGGCATAAAATGGTAGCCAATCACTAAGCCAAAAAAGGTTTTCAGGTTTTGGATATTGGTACAGCTGTAGAGTCGGGATGACGTCAGGCTAGTAAAGACATCTTTTTAAGCCTCTGGGGAAGTTCTCAATGGATTAAAAGTTCATGATAGCGAGAGTACCAGTTTTAGTGAAATCACCATGAGCCAAGAAGTTTGGGAACAACCTTTTATCCTCTGTCAAAAGAGCTCCATCTCTGGACACACTGGACATAGCAGTCTGTCCTTTTAAAGTCTTCAGAGGAATGGAAATCCGTCTGCCGAGTAAAGATTGAGTGACGGCTACTAAAAAGACTTTGGGGTGAGATTATTGTTTCCAAAGATCAAGAATGGACTTTCAATCTCAAAGTTTTGACCTGTCACTCTCTTCACAACCTCTCCGATGTTGTATCTATTCCCAGGCTGACTGATGAGGGTAAAATATAGTCTGTAAATAAAACATAGCAGTTGGTTTTGAAGGGTTGTTTTCACTGTCTCTAACTTTAATACGTCTGCGTTTATGAGTTTGAGTTGAAGCCTGTAGTCGCAGGCGCTGATCGGTGCGTCTGTTTGTGCGTTTGGCATTTCCTCTCTCGGTGAGGGGACGGAGGGAGGAAGGCGTGTTGCTTCTAACTTTGATCTTTACAACCACACAGATTTCCACTCTCCTCCACGGCTCGCCCCTGCCCGTTTGATCATACGTCGGGTCTTGTGGCTGTGTCCTCGCTTTGTCTCATCCTCCCTCTGTTTCTCTCTGCAGGGTGCTGGGTAAGAGGAAGAGGGACTCCTATGTCAGAGTTTTAGGATGGCCACTGAAGGCGCCACTCTTCCCAGCCCCGTGGTCCGCCAGATTGACAAGCAGTTCTTGATCTGCAGCATATGTCTGGACCGCTACGAAAACCCCAAAGTACTGCCCTGCCTGCACACCTTCTGTGAGAGGTGAGTAGAGTTACCATGATGTTTTTAAGTGGAAATGTATTTGTTTTAATCCCGTGAATGATGTGTAACTTGATCAGGTCTCAAACTCAAAAGTACGATTAGCATGTTTTCTGCGAGAAAGGGATGCTGCTGGTAGTAGATGCAACAATAATACTCAATCAATAGTCTAATGCTTTTGTAAATTTGAGTATTGTTTCACATGACGCGCATCTCTGCTGTTAACTTGGGTGTGTTGGTGCCATGCTCTCTGACAACCGGCCTTTTGTTTCTGACACAAAAGAGAAACTGTGGACTGTCTCTTTTACTCTGGCTGCTTCTGGAGAGCCATTGAGCTGTCGGATTGAACGATAAAACTGTTTCTCTTCTGCTATATCTGTTTCACACATATATTTCTATAGTATCATTTTACTTTTCGGAAGTGTTAAGCGGAAAATGGTTATATTAAATACCTCACATTTAATTCTTTGGATCCGAACAGAGAACATTTGTTGTGAAGTTAAATTCAAAATTGTATCTATTTTTTCTTTTTCCGTCCTTGGCTTCGATTGATTTTTCTCTGCCTGATAGCAGCAACCTAAAAACTATATTCAACAATAATTTTTAATAATTGCAAAAGAGATCCAAGAGCACCTAAAAGCATAAATGTAATCTAACATTTAATCCTAAATGTCAGAAAGGCCTTATTACACACACGCACTACTTTACACCTCCCACGCCTTTCTCCAGGCTGTTTCTTTCACATAAATTTCTACAGGATGCTCCCACTCTAATAATCCCCCCCGTTCTCCTCCTCCTCCAGGTGCCTGCAGAATTACATCCCGGCCCACAGCCTCACACTGTCGTGCCCCGTGTGCCGCCAGACCTCGATCCTGCCGGAGAAGGGTGTGGCGGCATTGCAGAATAACTTCTTCATCACCAACCTGATGGACGTGTTGCAGCGGGCGCCGGACAGCCGCAGCCAGGAGGCCGCCGCTCTCAACAACATCACCGCTGTGGCTACAGGCCAACTGCTCTCCTGCCCCAACCATGGAGGCAACGTAAGACTCGTACACAGTCATCACATCTGAACATCCAGTTGTTGTTTGTCAAGTATACATGTTCATAGGCTTTTGGGTATTCGCAGAACATGGCTGGACGTTAGTTTAAACGCACAAACACTGCATAACCCGAAGCCATCCAGTGGTTGTTAAGATAATTCAGTCTGGACCAGAGTGGTAGACCGACCAATGTTGGCATCAGCCTCAACCCAATATTTAAGTCTAATCTTTCATTTGTTATATTGCTTAGGTCATGGAGTTTTACTGTCCGCCCTGTGAGACGGCCATGTGTCAGGAGTGTACGAGTGGTGAACATGGAGAACACCCTACTGTGCCTCTTAAAGACGTCGTGGAGCAACACAAGGCCTCGTTACAGGTCCAGCTAGACGCTGTCAAGAAGAGGTACAACAGCAGCATTATGTCGACTTCCTAGTGCAGAACGGACTTAATTCACATTACACCCAAGTAACAGCCATCGTAACAAACACTGTCCTCTTTTATGTGCATGCTCTGTCATGTGACTGTTGATTCAGTATGTGAAAAATGCCTCCTCGTTCCTCCCAGGTTGCCAGAGATTGACTCAGCCCTGCAGACGCTGTCAGAGATCTTGCTGCAGCTGACCAATCAAAAGGGCTCCATTGAGGACGGCATCCATACCACCTTTGACGAGTTGCAGAAGACCCTGAATGTCCGCAAGAGCGTTTTACTGATGGAGCTGGAGGTCAACTACGGCCTCAAGCAGAAGGTGAGGTGACGCGGCCTGAAACTAAGTAATTCGGCTGACACATGCAGAGTGTTTGGTTTAGACTTTGGTCCCTATAATGATAAGTGTTTGAGTTTTCTATTTGGCGTAAAGCACTATTCGGTCACTATCGACCTCTTATTCTCATAAAGAGGTTTTTGAATATATAACAAAAGGAAATAATACAGAAAGAAATGACCATTAACCTGATTATAATCCATTTTTGGAAAGCTTTTAACCCGTTACAGGCTACTCATCAGGCTGGTTTTGCTGATCAGTAGCCGGTCTGATAGGCAGTAGGGGGGCCGGGGGAGCTGGTGCACCACCCCCATCCAGACAAACTAATCACCCAGCCTGGTCAGGAGCCTGCTGCTGCCCCCCCCAATCACAGCTCCATCACATGGTTTGCTAATGATTTCCAATTCACGGGCTGGTGCGCAGCTAAAGCACTGGAGCCCAAGGGAAAGTCGGATATGTGACTTTCAGCTGTGTTGTGGTTGGTAGCTAGATGGAGCCAGTGTGCTGTATGCACGCTCTGGGTGTGTCATGTGAAGCGAGGAAACCGCATACAGCTCTGCTCTTCATGGGAAACCCTCTATACTCCTCTTCCTCTGAAGCTTGAGCTCTATTATCACAGTATGGACGGACAGTCTGCCAGTTTTCACAGCTTCAGAGTGTAAAGAGAACGAGATAGGTGAAGGGGAAATCTTTGACTCCAGGGATAAATGGTTTAATGGCCTCTCTTGTTGGAGAAGAAGAGGAGTGGGATGGTCAGATGAGGGTGAGTGTGTTTTGGTGCTTTAAAGAGGGCGTGGTGATGTCCCAGTAATGAGGGGGAACAGTGATAATCTGCTTAAAAAGCATTAGTAACAAAGAATACCAGAAGTGTGACATACTGAGAGATTTAATGATCTAAATGTGACTTGTATTAGCTCATTGTTAGCTACAATGGTAACACTTCCAAATGTTATAAATTGGTGATTTAACTATGAGTTTGTGTGATTAGTTGACACTAAATGGATCATTAATGAATAAGTCACTTTGTGCATTGGTTAATGTGTCTACTACACTGGTAACTAACAATAATTTCACAGTCAAATCTCTACAAGTCAACACAGGATGGCATAATAATATCTGATATTCATCTGTCTTCATGGGCAGCTGCTGCGTCTGAAAGTTGTGCAGAATCGCATGAAGTTGTGTTTACGCCAACATAAAACCAAATGAGCTCAGATCCCTCCTTCTGTAATGGTGCCAAGTCATGCAGTATGCTTTGTTTTTACGCAGTTGTTGATCTGCCTGTTTTCACTTACCGTCTGTACTTGATTTGCCTGTATGTAGAGGTGCTTTTTGTCAGTGTCTCTAACCAGAAGTTAACACTGCCCCCTGGTGTGTGTATGTGTGTATTAGGTGCTGCAAACCCAGCTGGATACTCTGCTGCAGGGCCAGGAGGGCATCAACAGCAGCTGTAACTTCACAGAGCAGGCCCTGAGCCACGGCACCGAGGCCGAGGTGCTGCTGGTGAAGAAGCAGATGAGCGAGCGTCTCAAGGAGCTGGCCAGCCAGGAGCTTCCTCTGCAGCCGGGAGAGAACGACCAGCTGGACTTCAACGTGGAGACGGAGGGACTGAAGAAGTCCATCCACAACCTGGGCACTATTCTAACGACTAACGCAGTGGCCTCTGAGACCGTGGCGACAGGCGAAGGCTTACGACAATGCGTGGTGGGCGTCCCCACCTCCATCACCATAACCACCAAGGACAAAGACGGAGAGCTGTGCAAAATGGGCAACGCAGTCATCACCGCCGAATTGTCCTCACCTGATGGTAGCAAAGGTGAAGGGGACATACTGGACAACAAGAATGGCACTTACGAGTACCTGTTCACGGCTCCTAAAGAGGGGACTTTTAACTTATCGCTGCGTTTATATGACCAACATATCAAAGGAAGCCCCTTTAAGATAAAGGCCACCAAATCCATCGATGTGTCGTCAACTTCAGACGGCGTCAAGAAGAGGCTGAAGTCTCCGGGCAGTGGACACGTCAAGCAGAAGGCCATCAAGAGGCCGGCCAGCATGTACAGCACAGGGAGGAGGAAAGAGAACCCCATCGAGGACGACCTCATCTTCAGAATCGGTAAGAAATATTTAATGTCAAATATGGACTCGTATATTGTATGTGTGTGTTTTAAAATTCTTAAAATAATATCAAACCATGCCCTTAAACAGTTTTGCCAAATTTAGCAATCTTGTTATTGAGTCTAGCTTCTAAAATGTGAGGATTAACTGGCTTCCATCATTGTAAATTTATAATCTTCTGGACTCTTGGTCTATTTTGTAGACTTTACAAAAAGATAAAAAGGTTGCAGCTTTTCACTACACACTTTTTCAGTAATAAATCAATGTTTTTCATGGCCTTTTAAACGCAGGTTTGACAGAAACAGACAAGAGGCATGACAGAGGCAGTTTACTAAAAGATGCTTGTGTAAAAATGAAGCCTTTTGTCACCTTTGTCTCTTTACTTACTGTTGCATCATGCGAGTAACTTAACTAAAGCTACATTTTTAATAGCTTGACATTAAGTTCGAAACCAACAAGTCACATCTTCAGTCTAATAAAGGAACGAACAGCTTAAACAGTATATACAGTGTCAAGAGATATCCAACAATTTAAATAACTGCAAACATACAGTCTCACCTAAACGCCAATACAAACACTGTAAAATCGACATGTATGCACAAATTCATATCGGTTAAAACATTGCACCTTGATTAAGTTCATGAATACATTCTAGTCTGTGATTTACCGTAAGTCCACTAATATATTTCATGTTTTTTTTTTAAGGCACAAAAGGAAGAAACAAAGGGGAGTTCACTAACCTGCAGGGAGTGGCTACCTCTTCTCTGGGAAAGGTGCTGATAGCCGACAGCAACAACCAGTGTGTCCAGGTACAAATAACTGTGCTGCAGCTGCTCTCAGCCTACAGATACAGCAGCATGGTGTATGTATAGTGGAGCACTATAACTTGTGCTCAGTTACCTTACTCAGTGCTTCCTATGCACTTTGCCATCTCTCTGGACATAAACTGTAGTAGGTCTTTTGTAGAGCCTTGTTGGTTTTAAAACAATAAACACCAAACGGATGCATTTTAAAATCTCTTGTTTTTATTTCAACATCTTTAACATGTTTTGTGTGATGCAGGTTTTCTCCAACGACGGCCAGTTCAAAAGTCGTTTTGGCGTGCGCGGCAGGACTCCGGGTCAGCTGCAGCGGCCGACCGGAGTGGCCATCCACCCAAACGGTGACATCATCATTGCCGACTACGACAACAAGTGGGTCAGCATCTTTTCAAGTGAAGGCAAGTTCAAGGTAAGTCGGGATTGAATGTTTCATCTTCATTTGATACTAAGACTGTCGATAGGACAAAGTGTTATAATATCTGATGTATAGTTAGAAAAGCAAAGTATCAAAGCTTGATCTGTCTGTGCACCCCTCACCACCATGTTGCTGTTTTACCAAAGGGACAACAATAGCAATGGGATATTACCACAGTGTTTGCTGCCATAAATACTGGTATTAAATATTATATCGTCCCTTCGACACCCCCTCTACCTTTTTAGAAATGATGAACTCTTTTGAATGAGATGTTGTTGTTTTTTATGATTCAAATGGCCCCCATTTGCAATTTTCACACCTGTGACAATGACATGCACATTTTCACTTCCCTCTTTAGTCTATTTCATAAATGCTAAAGAAAGTGCAGATTTAATAGAGAAAATCAACCGTTCTAGTCTTGTGCTTTGGATAGAATCTTGAAAATTGTCTCATTTTCCTACTTCTAGTCACTGCCGGGTTTAAATAACAACATGTAAAACACTGCCATGCTCCATTTAGGTCAGCCTGTGGTTTATTCAGTGAATGAAGCCACTGTTTATCTGTAGTCTGTGTATATATTCGTGGGATATCTCATTTTGCACTCCGTTAAAGTATACACATACAAACCTGTACTTTTTTTTTATTTATTTATTTTTTTTTTATAAGCAAATAATGAAAGACTAACAACTCTTAACTACATGTAAAACAAACTGGGATTTAAAATACATACTCATTTACTCCGATCATACTCCCTGAGCTTCCCACCATGAACTATGTGAATTAGAAAAAACTTGTAACAGAAATGTAAAATCCGCGACTTCCCCAGAACAAGATTGGCTCGGGGAAGCTGATGGGCCCTAAAGGCGTGTCGGTGGACAGAAACGGCCACATCATCGTGGTGGACAACAAGGCCTGCTGCGTCTTCATCTTCCAGCTCAACGGCAAGCTGGTCACCAAGTTCGGTAACAGAGGCAACGGCGACAGGCAGTTTGCAGGTACACTCAATGGTAATATGTGCACTTCCCCCGCTGCAGTCTCACTCCAACCAGCTCACACCTGCATGTGGAATGAAGACGAATGCTGAACCAGGAACCATAAAGTTCCCATTATCCTTTGACTTCTGAGGGGTTTTACTTAAAAACATATAACAGACTTTAATATAGTAATAACTCAACTGTACTCAAAAAAAGCATGTTCTAACATTGATCATGGTACAAAATATTTTTAGTCTTGTTTTATCATTAAATGGGAAATAATTCATTTGCATGTCAAAAACAAAATTCATTCACTGCGAGGTTATTTCCGAAACCGAACTGCCTGTTTGATTTGGACAAACGGCACAAATCTGAGACTTTGCCATCTGTTATTTTTAAGGGCCTCACTTTGCTGCTGTCAACAACAACAATGAAATAATTGTGACAGATTTCCACAACCACTCAGTCAAGGTGAGTGCAATATCAGAGCGGTGGAAGTGTGTTACAGTACGCAAAGACGATGATTAGTTCATACTGTAGTACTAGAAATGGTGGCTTGTATGATACTTTTCAGACTTTCCTCTTCTACTGTAAATTCTTAGTTTTTTTTTTTTCCCTCTAAGTGTCTGATCAAAATATTATCAACACAATTATTTAGTTGATGTATCACTATTTTTTTATTTTTTTTTTTTTTTTTTTTTTTTTGGAAAACCAAAATCTAGGTGTTCAACACAGAAGGGGAATTCTTGCTGAAGTTTGGTTCGAACGGCGAGGGCAACGGCCAGTTCAACGCCCCCACGGGAGTGGCAGTGGATGTCAATGGAAACATCATAGTGGCCGACTGGGGCAACAGCCGGATACAGGTCAGTGCAAAAGGTCTCGCCTGAAGAAATATTGAGAAAAGCAGAGGTAGACTTTTCCTCCCTGCTGCATTCACAGTTGTTTGGATTTCAGTATGCGTCTTTATGGCTGATTTCTACACTGTGCAGACCGTCATGTGTAATGTGATGTCATACAAATATCATTTGAATTTAGTTATTATTTAACTCTTGTGCCTTTTAAAAAGTTGCTCTGATGTCCATAGAGGACAAAAATTACTTTAAAAAAAACTACCATTAAGTTATATATTGTTTTCTACTTTCACTTAGTTTCATCTTTTAACTAACTTCAGTCCTGATCATAATGTATGTATGTATGTATGTATGTATGCATGTATGTATGTATGTGTAAATATAAAAAATAAATTTATTTTTAAAAAAATGTGTTCACAGCCTAGAATATGCCAATGATTGGCAACAACATGGAAGTCGATGCACTTCTATTTTTTGTATATAATTAAATTAAAAAGAGATATCTCTCTCTCTCTCTCTCTCTCAGGTGTTTGATGGCAGCGGTTCGTTCCTGTCCTACATCAACACATCAGCAGACCCGCTGTACGGCCCGCAGGGTCTGGCTCTCACCTCCGACGGACATGTTGTGGTTGCAGATTCTGGCAACCATTGCTTCAAAGTCTACCGCTACTTGCAGTAGCCCTTGTCTCTCTCAGCGCACAAACTGTACAGTGTATAGACACACACACACGCACTCGTTAGTATGGAGCGACCGGCAGATTTGCACTCACCCACCCACTCACCCTTGAATCATGCTGTCTATGTGCCATCTGTGTGATTGTGTTAGAGATAATTATTTGTGGTTTGAATGAAGTGAAGGGATCTATCATATTCACAGATGGAGGCTGCTGACTGGTGCTTTGAGGGGTCATTCATAACCTTGTTCACATTCCATCTTAATTACACTGATTTAAAAAAAAATAAAGCTTTAGTATTGTACATATGTTAGACCTTTTTAATTGCTGTGATGTGGCAGGAAAACTGGAAAAAACAAAGCTATTGCACTTGTTCCTAAAAAATCCCCGGTTGGACACTGTTAAGTGAGACTGAAATTTAAGTAAAGACGTATCTAAGTCACCTGAAAATTAACGGGAATTCTAGTTCCAGTGACTGCAGCTTCCTGTTAAATGCTCTTGAGAGTCGTCACATTTTGCCTGTTCACTATAAAAGAAAAATATTCCACCCACTATAGGTAGCAGGGTATTGTAGAGCATGATTAGGCATCTCTATGCATGTTGTTTTTACTAATAAATACCAGAAATACTGCTGTGCACAATATATGAATATGTTTTAAGCTGACAAAATCACTTAAAGAAACTTTGAATGGAAGAACTGTTTCAATTAAAATACTTCGATCTACTATGTGAAAATGACTGGTCGATGTAATTCGTCATCAATTTAAATTAATAAACTTGTGGTTATATAAAGTAAGCTGATAACGTCTGCTTAATTGTTTTTTTCTAAAACCACACAGTGCGTTTGTGTGTGCAAGACGAGTGTGATTGTGTTGTGCTCAATTAAGGGAACCAAACAAAAGCCACTTGATATGTTGACTTAAAAATTTGGTGTGATTATGTGCAAACATCTCGACAGCAGAAATGCTGAAAATAAAGTCAATCGTCGGACACATCAGTGAAAAGGTTTGTTCATCATGCTGCAATGCAGGTTTATTCCATTATCACCTTCACCCCTTTCCACACGCTCGTATGTCTTTTCAACATAAAATTAAAACTACTAACAAGTTGTATTTCAGTGAAAAAACAAACTATTTGTCTATCCTCAAAAAATGCAAAATGTAGTTCAACAGTTGAGGTGTGTGTTGTAAAAAATGCACTGTGCTCCTGTTGGAATTCAAAATGTGTTTATCCTAAAGTACTGAATTTGGTCATCCATTTTCTACACAATCCTGTTTAATGATTGGTTTTACATTGTTTTGTTTATATTTGTAATGCCAAATGGAATTAAAGTGCCCATAGGAAAGACTATTGTGATTGTAGTTGATTTTGTTGTGTACTTACTGCATCTTGTAATAAGATGCATTCATTATTAGCTTGCATAGCTGCTGAAAACACTGCGTTGGTTAAGATGATATCAAGCTGCTTTTTTTTTTTTTTTTTTTTTTTAAATAACGGACATTAATCATCAGAAATGCAACGTGCATGTTCTGGTATTTCTCCCTGCAGTGATGATTAATCAGTATTTTCAAAATAATTGCAGATAAAAAAAGTCATCACAGAACACTAATGTCTCCCAGTAAAACAGCAGACCTACTGAATGAATAACGTTTGAATGAATACGATAATAAGGTTTTTGTTATGTCATGTCCCTATTTAAACAATGTTTTTATTAGACAGCAGAGGGCATCAGAAAATCGTGACGTGACCTCAAACATCGCTCCTCCCCCTTAAAGTAATGCTGCCTTAATTTGCAGTCGGAAATTATGGCGACTCGAGCGAACACGACACTAACGATGGCAAACGTGACTGTTTTGCCCTCTTACAGAACATTTCAGCACAAATAATATATGTTCTTATTAGCTTTTAAAATATTTAAACTGAGCACATTCACCGTGGCAAAATATGTTCGTTATAAACTTACATTCCCATACTCAACACGAGAGCTGTGGAGTTTACGAGGATCACTGAAGGCAGCAAAAGCCCCGTGACAGTCTTCCGCGGGAATTTCAGTACTGGACGAATTATTTCTTTCCTATTTGGATTACAAACATAACAGCGCTACAAAACATATTGTAAAGCAAACCATTCATGCCAGTGGACGTTGCTGGCACAGCCAACGCAATACAATGGTAAGCAGACGTTCACCTTTACCCGCTGTTGATGTGATAGTGCTCTCACAGACAACCTAGCATTACCAAGCTAGCTCCAAGCTAATGCTAGCGTCAGTTAGCTGCTAACCGTAAATAACGTCACCAAGTTGATATTTAGAGTTATACACTGACGTGCCACGTGGACAATATTGACCGTAATTCAGGATCTGTATCGATAACAATACAATATATGTAATATTTTCCTCGCCGAGTACATTGTTGTTCAGTGCTGTCTCTGGTGGCCGGAAGCTGTATTACAACAACAATGAGGTAGAAGCACAGACGTGCAAATCTAGGAAAATCAACCCCTCACACAGTGTTTACTGCCACGTGCACATGTTTATATTGCTGTGTGATATAGTGGCATTAACCAGGCCTTATGTTACTTTAAATCTGTTACAGTCAAAGAAGAAAGGACTTAGTTTGGAGGAGAAGAGAACTCGCATGATGGAGATTTTCTTTGAAACGGTGAGTTTTCCCTCTGCAGGAGACCAGCTGAAGGTTTGAAGTAGGAACCACAATAAAAATAACCATATAAACCATAATGTTAGGCCTCAATGTCCCCTCTGTGCTGTGTCGGTTACACTGTGACTGTGGTTCAAAAGCTAATGAATGTACCCACTTGTCGGTATTGTTATGCATTTTATTTTCTTTGAAAAAAAAGAGCATTGATTTTAATGTCACTAATATTGAATGATATATTATATATATTTATATTATATTGGGCAGCCCTCTTTTTGTGAGGGAGACAAAAGCCAACATAGAAACAACTACTAAAACATAAACATACCTGTAATGACTTGATGCTTGAGAGAATCATTTTGATCAATTAACAACATATTAGTAATACAACTAAGTTAAAAAGTGCTCACTAAGTGTCACTAAAATTAGATAAAATCAGGCAAAAATTAAAAAGTACAGAAATGCACTATTTATTTTAGGTTGGTAATGAATAAAAAAATACTTGGAAAGGCATTCCATTACAGGCTTACAGATATGATTAGAGATAAGTTAAATAGTTTATTTCTGTACTATGATAAAGACAAAAATATATATTTTTAATGTGTTCTCCTATTCTCTTTGTAGAAAGATGTGTTTCAGCTGAAAGACATTGAGAAGATCGCCCCTAAGACAAAGGGAATAAGTGAGTAATGATCAACCGTTTTAGTTGAAACACATCAAGACTTTTTGTATGCTCTGTTAACTTGTGTGCAGCATGTCCGGTGTTCAGGTTTGCTGCCCAACAAATATGGGCCTTTTTGTGTGTTTCCCTCACTGGCTTCTACTAAATGTATTAAATCTAAAGGTTAGTAGAGACATCTCTCTATTTTAAGAAAAGAAAAACATGAATGTGGGAGTTGAGTCTGAACAGGAGCATAATGCACTAAAATGTCTTTTTTTTTCCTCCATGTTTTTGTTTTGCTTGCAGTTTTAGCCCATTTACCACACTGGTCTCATGTCATTGAGTTTGAGTGCCTTTTATTGTTGCTACACGTCGGTTGTTGAACATGAACTTTAATCTGAAAAGTCAGCAGCTGTACACCCTGAAGTGTCAGCCACGACTGACAGTCGACTGACAGTCGTGAGCAGTGTTTAGGATTCAGAGGCATCTAGTGGTGAGCTGGCAGATTGTATCTGAATACCCCTCCACTCACGCTTCCCTTTCCAAGCATGTGGGAGAACTAACGTGGCTTTCAGGTGATGTAGAATTGCTAAAGGCTCTTGCTAGCGCCAGTGTTTGGTTTGCCTATTCTGGGCTACTGTTGAAACCCGGCGGGCTCCGTGGAGAAGACCCACATGTAGGTATGAAGGGCTCAATCCAAGCTAACATTGCACAAAAGAACCAGTTTAAATCTTGTGTTCACCAGAGATGTGCTTATACATTTCTTGGAAATAAGTAATTCAGCATGAAACAACGCCTACTAATCGACTAAGAGGATATGAACTAAATAAAAACATTCAGGACTAATAAACATAGTTGTGTTGCCTCAATACGTGAACATTCATAGAAATAAAAAGTCAGATTTTCTTTTCAGAAGATTCTGAATAGAACCGTCGTGTGTAAAACATTGATGAACGCCAGCAGAACGCCAGGTGACATGCTTGCAACATGACCATGGCAGCCAGGCTTAGCTGGTTGCCATCTTAACTGTATTTAGTCTGTTTAAGCAGAACCAGACATGTCAAAGGCAGAAATCTCACAGTGCAGTTGAAAGCTTTTGGTTTCAAAGCAAACACATTCCCTCGATGTCAACGTGGAGACATTATGAGTATTGAAGGAACATTTATAAACAAATGTGGATTTTTAAGACCCGCAGAGGAACAGAGCTGTGTGTGTGTGTGTGTGTGTGTGTGTGTGTGGGTGTGGGTGTGTGTGTGGGTGTGTGTGTGGGTGTGTGGGGACTGAGAAGGTTTTTTAGTTTTAAAGTGGACATAACATTAATCAGGAGAAACTGGATCATGTTGCTGTGATTAGAAGCACATGTTTTTGTCCCCCTTACTTGGGCATGATGTAGTTACTGAGTGGTGGGGGGAGGGGGGGGGACAAGAGATCTGTGTTATGGGCACATTTTTCTGTCGAAGAGAACATGTGATGGAAAGGGGCCGTGGGAGTGATCTCAGCTAAATGAAGTAGAGAGTCGTAATAACACACTGGCAGCCATTAGAAGGCCCAAGTTGAAAATGGACAAAAAAAGCTATTTGAATCCCATTTAAAAAAAACTGAAGACACACACACACACACACACACACACACACACACACACACACACACA
>NW_022280058.1:2133387-2183603 GCF_004355925.1 Anarrhichthys ocellatus | reverse complement strand
ACACACACACACACACACACACACACACACACACACACACACACACAGGCTTTGGTTGATCCATCCAGAGTGTTTTTCATTTTGCTGCTGTTCAAACATCCTCTCAGGACTCCGCTCAGCTCTTTACGCAGCAGAGAAGCTCTTTCAGTTTCACAATGGACCGGCTGAGCAAAGCGTGTGGGAGTATCACATTTCACCGCTGACACTGTTCAAGATGGAGCTCCTGCTCTATTACATCATCTCACGCAGCGTTCTCTCAGATGAGCATGAAACGGCCACAAAGGCTGCAGATGTGTGTGTGCTCGAGTGCTACGCTTTGCCAGTAAACATGAGACCCGATGCTGACTTGTCGTTTTTCGATCCTAAGTAGAATGCAATATTGTATCCAACACCAGATGCATTTTACATCGCCTGAAGTCCTCCAAGTTTATAACAATCATACCTCTACTATGAATCGGTCATGCACAAATCAATAATCCACAAATGGCATCAACTGCTGGGAAGGCAGTGTAATAATAGCAACTGCAGGATTGTGGGTGTTTCATGTAGGAGGTGTGCTCTTCCTCTCTCTCTCTCTCTCTCTCTCTCTCTCTCTCTCTCTCTCTCTCTCTGCCGCTTTAAGCTCCCATGTCTGTGAAGGACGTGCTGCAGAGCCTGGTGGACGACAACATGGTGGACTGTGAACGAGTGGGAACGTCTAACTACTACTGGGCCTTTCCCAGCAAGGCTCTGCACGCTCGCAAGCACAAACTGGAGGCGCTGCAAACACAGGTGACAAACTCCAGCTGCAGATGTTGCCAAAGAAAACACGCTCGATGCAGATCGCGTTGCTCTGAACAGCCCGTGATGTACAGCATCTCTCCAGAGCTGACGATGAATTTTTATGAAAGACAGAGTTAAGCAGATTTTCACCAAAGGCTGCGTTTTCTCTTTCTGTTCTGACACGGCTCGCTGTAGTTTACAGTAAATGAGGTCAGCACGAATCTGAGAGGGCTTCTGGTAATAGAAAGCCAAGAGAAGAATGAGAAGTGCTACTGGTTCAACTATAGATGTACTTTTCATTTGATTTTCACATTTTGAATATTCAAAATAAACGGAGACATTCCCAAATACAAAAACAAAACAGTGATCCCTATTTCTAACTTGCAACTGAGACACTTGTCGTGTTGTGAGAGATGAGTTGACACAGAGAGAGACGCTGCTCTCGGTGGCAGACAGATGGTGAGAGGGCGGCGACTCCTCAGAGAGCCACGGCCACCGGACTTCTGGGACAGAAGCTAAATGATGTAGAGCAGCGATCTGATGTGTGACAAATACCAAACGCATTACAATATACAGTCATAGTGGACGAGCCACAGCAGATGATCATCGGATGAACCGTAGAGTCCTCAGGTGGAATGTGACGGTTGACATTATATCACCTGTTAACACCGCAAAGTAGATCTGAATCAATGAATGTTATTACTTTCGGTCTGTTGGCTCTATAGATGTAATTTACAAACAAATGACACAGCTTCCTTTCTTTCTGACATATTAATCATAGAGCATGCTTTAACGGTACATTTTACTGCACTGTAACTGGCTTTTAATGTCAATAAACCGATAACCTCTAATGAACCGGTGAGCAGTCGTGAGCAATTAAGATTTTAAGGTTGCATAAAGCAGTTCTAAGCTTTAAAAGCAAGATGGCTTCTGCTCTCTGGTCAGGAGATTATTAGTTGTCAGTAACTGTAACACTTTTACCTTCAAACATTGCATTATGGGAGAATACAGGAAAGCCTCTATTTGCTACATTTTGACTGATGTAAGACTCGTTTACTTTAAAGATTTCTGAAGCGAAGCAGCGGAAGTTGTCCGTGCAGAAAGCGGTTGAAAAAGCGACAGTGGGACGTCAAGATACAGTAAGAATATTTCCCACATGCTTCCACACCTCGAACATTAAGTTATAAAACATAAAAATGACAAATCCATGTTAATTACACCGATAAAATGCGTAGATGATCTGTGTCTGTGTGTAGAAGGAGAGAAGCTCTCAGCTGAAGGAGTTGCAGGCTCTGAGAGAGGAGCGAACTCAGCTGAAGGCCGAGGTGGAGAAGTACAGAGAATGTGACCCCGAGGTCATCGAGGACATGAGTAAGTACAGATACAACATCAAAGTCACCTGTGATCACTGACCAAAGACGCCTAGCTCTGATTAGTCTCGTGCATATCTAACGAGGTGGAATCAATTGATGCCGCTGGACCTACAAGCTTGTTCTGTAACATGTGTTTTGTTTGAGGCTTTGACAGTCGATAGAGTCAGCTGACGGTAAGCTTGTAGTTTGGGACTGTAGCTGAATGCTTAGAGTGGTAGACTCGTCAATGAAAAAGATGGAGTCCGGACTCCAACATCAGGTGGCTCACAAAGGCAGATGGTGACATCTCCTATTCAGAGGAAAGAGTTGCGCAACGGCCAAGAAACAAACAATCTTGAGCGTGACTCAAGCTACCCTGAATGTGTGGTTTCACACCCGATAATGAATACAGAGTTGTGCATTAGGAGCTGGTCTATTTCAGTGAAGCCTCCCACAAACTGTCAAATATAGGAGTGATAAAAATAAGACGTGGGTACAAGGCCGACATTAACGTTCTTCTTTTTAAATAAAGTATGCAGCACATTAATCATCCAACACTGGCATGCATGTACTCAAGGGACATGAATGGAAAGGATACCAGGAAAACCTCCCAAGAACCAGTAAAACAGTGAACATGGCCACCAATCAAAATCACCTTCTCATAGTGCTAAAAAAGAAACATAAGCAGGATGTGGGAAATAGCCTCAAAGTCCTTCCTCATATGTTATCTTGGATGTTTAGACGGCTCTAAATAAGGTGCAATAAAGAGATGCCGGGGTCCAATTCCTTTAGCTAAAAACATGTGACTACACACATATAATGTAGTATCATCATGTGAATGCAAAATGAGAACATAGTTCATTTGTGTCTCACAGGTTGTGACATGATTTTCGTGAGTCCTCGTTTCTGACGGTTCAAATCAAATGGAGGAAGTGCAAACTTTATCGCAAGTGGTCACTGGAGATGCATTTAAGCGCGCTGCTGTGTCAGTTTTTAAACTGGCGGCTTGAACCACACACTGGTTACATGTTGATAGAAGGCGGTACGTGTGAACAGCGCGAGCCTTCCTGCTGACACACAGACACGGTTCTTTTTTTGTGCTCTTTAACTCGCATGTCAGTTTTAATTGCGGTCTAAATTAACCGTGCAACCTCTGACCTCTCAGCTTCAAGGGTTTTGAGTTTTAAAGTTTATAAAAAGACGACGGCAAGGCCACTGGCCATCACTTATTGACACGCCTCTTCTTCGGTATGCGCACACAACGCCCCACAGCTAGGAGAGGTATCACAACAATCCTGTAGTTCATGTGACAGCTGACCTTTGTGTACACATGTGACATGTGTGGTGTCATAAAACAATATTACCTGCACCTCCTAATGTTACACCAGGTATGCATTTAGCCTGTACACACTTCTGCTGTTATCGTCCACTCCAACATAACGTGAATATTGTTTGTCTCCTGACAATCACGGCAACATGAAGGTAATAATTCCTGTCGTCCAAGTCAGATATTTGGGCTTTGTGAAATAAGTTGAAATAAAGTTTAATTTTGTGGCTCAGGTAGGCAAAGTTAAGATAAATGTTACAGGTAATTTACATGGTAAAATAAGTCTATGAAGACTCCTCTATAGTCCACTATGTACTGTAAGTACTACACTGAAGGCAGCTGGACTTAAGGATCCAGTATATTGAGCATTTGTCCCGGTACATCTATATTATTATGGCCAAAATCTCTCATAGAATTTAGCCATAAAACGTCTTGACTTTGATTTAGGTGTAGATGGAAAGTGAACTACAGCTGCTGCCACATGTGTAGCGACTAAATATTCTCTACACAGTATGGTCGATATGTAAAAAATGTTTTGTGTTTTTTAGCTCGGTGCCAAAACACCAGAGAAATGACTTCATGATCACATTGTCAGACCCTCTGCTGTAACTCTGGTGCCTGTGATCAACCTATTCACTGCAACAGCTGTTGGATTCCAAAGTCCAACCCCAGGAGAATTGGGGGGGGGGGGTGTTCCACTGCTATCTCAACAGAAAAACATTTTATTACCTTCTTAAATTTAGATAACCCCTTTAAATTATAATAATAATGCATTTTAATTAAAGGTGCCTTTCAAAGCACTCAAGGACACCTTACAGGCACAGTGTATCAAGACATTGAAATATCAAACAGTGATGCATAATAACACGTTAACCCAATAGCCGGGTAGGCAATCCTCATCAGTGCTAAACTCCATGTGGTCGTAGCCATTGCAGACGGAGTCGGTACGAGTCACGCTCGCTCCTACGAGTGACTTAAGTTGGATTCATCAGGTTTAAAATGTTTGACGATGGCTACTACTCCCATCGATACCAACAAGCTGGTGATGGTGGTACGGTGGAGTTAAAAAAAACACTCAGCCACAGGCATGTGCACGGCAGGTATGACACTATGTGAGGAAGCATTTAGAATTCTTACATGACTTGTTTACCAAAGGAAACATTGTTTGCGATCGTCTTTCCTTTCCTTCCTTTCTGATGCTTCCTTTGTGATGTATGGGTTGTAGTGAACCACCATGTGTTACACGGTGGCGTTATTTATCAGTAGATGTGTACTACAGTATTTTTTGCATGATATTTATTATGTTGTCTGTATTGATTTTATAGGATTATGTAAACGGTTGCTCTTTCAACATCTGGCCACGGACACCAGATTATAAAATGAGTCATCTCGACTTACGAAGGCCCATGATCAGAAGATATTTAACTCCCTCCCACCTGCAGCTGCTATCTATCAATGTGTGTTTTCATTGTTTACGTTCTCAATAAGTGCTGAAATGACCGAGAGTCAATTACATAATCACTGATCATGTCCTTGGACCAGAGCGCTCTTTGTTTTTATTTTTTTTGAGTGAGAAATCTGCCAAACCTGCTGTAAATAGATTTTAGGACGCGGCGGCCCAGTGTTTGTCGCAAAGCAGCCAAATAACTGTCCGTTGATCAACGTTATTTCCTTTTTTGTTCCAGGTGCTTAGCAACTTGTTTGTTTGTTACCTGCTGTTGTTCTAGGGTCACTTTAATCACTTGAGAGCGATCCAGTCAGAGCGCGTTGTTCGGCTCTCTGTGAGGTTTCTCGATGGGCTCTTTGTAAACTGTCCACTTGAGTTTAACAGTAAACATGTTCATCCAGTGTGGCTGTAGCTACCCAACCATCACGTCACTTCCCTCCATAAAGGATATTGTTTGCTGCTTCATTTACGTCCACTCTCCCCGTGTGTTTTCTGTCCCGTGTTCAGTTTACTACACAAGAACATATTTTCTTCTCTGAGGTCATCAGACTGTCAGCTGGGCTTTCACATTAAGTGCTTATTTGTTTGGCCTTTTTTTACATTCGCACAGCATGCAGGTCTTCTTTCATAAACACGCACATGCTGTAGATTTGCCATACAAGATGGACGTTGACGCTCTGTTTCTCTCATCTGTAACACGACTCTTTTCAGTCTTTACACACACGGCGGAATTTAGTGCAACTCATTTTACTGTTCATCTTTTGAAAGGGCTTCGTTGTCCGGTAGGAGTCTTTAAGCTTTAATCACAGACCTGAGTCGATGCCTTAATCTAAACCTGACCGTACGTTTACCTGATCAAATGAAAGAAACCATAACATTTTAATTGTAGTCTTTTTCCGTCCATTGGTGTAAATCATATTTCACTCTTGCAAAGTGAACACACAGACTGTATAATGCACATATTGATCATACGTTTTGTTTTGCAGGAAAGTCAAATGTTGCAGCAAAAGAAGCCGTTTCCAGGTGGACAGGTGAGTCCTCTTATCTTTGTAATGCACTTTCAATGAGTCTGCAATCGAGTGCCAACAATTAATCAATCATTTGATCGGCAACTATTACCGGTTAATCATTTAAATCCTTTCTCATGCAAAACATTTGATGGTTTCAGCTTCTCAAATGTGAGAATTTGCTAGTGTTATTGAATAATTTGAGATTTTGGACTGTCGTAAAGACAACAGAAGACATTTGATATTATCAATATATATTTATTTTTTACTGTTACCTGTTGTTTTATAGACCAAACAGTTGATTAATCAAGAAACTATTCAGGCAGATTAAACAATGATTACTAGTGCTGCAACTAATCTGCAGATTATTTGTTCCATTAAGCAATTAATAAACGGCAACAATATGACGTTTTCAGATTCCTTCATAGATATTCAGTTTAGTATTACAAATGACAAACAAACCCATCAAATCGTCACATTTGATAAGCTGGAACCAGTGAACATTTAAGATGTTTGCTTTCGAACGAACCTCAAACAATTAGTTTTCTGTGGATGGACTAATTGATTAATGATCTTTGCAGCTCTGATCAATAGTTGCAGGCTTGTTGCCTCTGAATATTCAGCGCTGGCAGGTCTTATTGCATCCATTACTCTTTAAAGCACTCAAGCTGTAAGGGCACTCAGGTGTCCAAAATGTCACCTCCCTGCAACACGCGGGCACCCCGTGTGCATTCATTGACCTGAGCGGCAACCTTAAAGACAACTGACCTTTTGGGGATCATGGTAACCAGCCGGGCCTGTGGTGTTTTGACTCTTTAGGGTCAACCCTGCCTCTAACTGCTCCACAAAGTCATGCTGTCAGTTTCCGTTGGCACGTGTTTGCTTCACTTCCATAGAATTATCCTCATTTAAAGAAAGTATGAGTCATTTCTGCCTCTTCCATGAGTTGTAATTCCCTCGTCTAAGGGTGAACAGGACTTCACAAATACAAGAAGTGTTTCCTAACAGCACCTTGTACAACAGCTGTCGTAGAACAAGTACAATGTGTACTTCTTTTAGTAGAAGCTGTAATGTCCTCAGCTGTCACTTACCACTAAAAGCACAATGTCATCCGCTGTGTGTCAATCAGCTGCATTTTTTAACACACTGGTGCATTCTCACCAAAATCAACACAGCAAAGCTTAATCTTCTGTTCATGTTGGAGGAAGTGGCTTTGTGTGATTTCATATAAAACATTAAACATGCACAGCTATAATTGCTATGTAGCTGGTGTTATTTCAGCTTCTGCAGGCTTCGAGTCACAGCCCCACTAAACGTATTGAACCGCCTGTGGCTGCAACTTTAAAAATTGAAGTTGGGCGGCTTTAACCTGACGCCTCGTCGCACTGAGACACACCCACACCCACACAGACAGGCTCACACACACAAGCACCCACACAGTTAATCACTTGCACTTGAACTGCATTTTGTCATATCAAAGCTGGATTACAGTGATCCAACAGGACTCAAGTGAAAGGCATTACTAATAGCGTAATTCAGAGTCTATTGACTTAAGATCTTGATAAGACTCGTGCTAACCTACAGGAAGCTTTTTGATTTATTCTTTAAACGAGTGACGCGTCCACAGCTTTCCGCTTGTCTCCTGATTCTCCACTCGTGGCAGAGAAACTCGTGTTAGATCGTAAAACAAAGCGTTATTTCTGATTACAGCCATGATGAAGGTTATCTAGGCTACTTGTAGACTTGATAGACTGAAATATGAGATTGGTTATGTACTTAATACACTGTGTTTTGAAGTTTTATGCTTGTATGACTCGACTTATATCGGATACATCGAGGTAAATTCACCATCATACATCATCAAATTCAACAAATATTGTACTCTAAATGATCTGCTTTGTACACACTTCATACAGTGTATCAGGAAAGAGCCGTCGCTGATTACATGCATTTATCATCAAGGATATTGGTTGAATCAAAGAAACTGAAGAAATGAATAAAGAAAGAAAATGAAACTACAATTAAGTCTCAAACAGGAATCTTTCTCAACACACAACAGTTCAGTTTCTCTTTTGACAGATCTACGGCATCAAGTCTGCACTGAGCACGATGTTAATGCAAACTACTGGTGCACTTTGCTTTGGTATCCAATGCCCCCGATCTCGTTAAGGCCTTCGACCACAATCCCCCCCAATCGCTTTAAATGATCTCTTAAATGGTCACTGGTGGGAAATGTCCCGTGTTCAGAAAGCAATAATCAAATCTTTGGTCAAAAATAACTCGGCTTTCACCAAATGAGCCACGAGACCGAGGATTTCTTCTTTGAATCAACCGTCCCGGACTGACGCTTCTATCTATGATACTGTAACACTGCATCCGTGTATTTTGGCTCATTAAACAAAGATTCTCATTTCTGTTTCCAGACAATATTTTTGCCATCAAGTCATGGACGAAGAAGAAGTTCTCCTTTGACGACAGCCGCATCGATAAAGCCTTTGGGATCCCGGAGGATTTTGACTACATGGACTAAAAGCTTTTTTCACCAGAGCTCATGGTCGCAGTAAGCTGAATAATACGTGTTAAAGCTTCAGTTTGAAGCCAGTGTACCTGGTCTCAGCAGTCATAGTTTATGTTCTGTGTGTTAGAGTGAAAACCAGGCCTTTTTATGGGCTTTGATTAACGACAGATACCGTAATGTTGCCGTGGCAGATGAACTTTATCAGCCGGCATGTTGCTTTGGTGCAACCGGAGAAGAGCAGCACCAAGCATGAGTGGCTGTGAAGGGTGAAGGGCTTCTGTGAGGAACACAACCTAGTAAGCCTGACTTTTGGGACACCTGTTGGCATGAAAACTGAGAGCCCCACTGTGATGATGGAAGGTAATCTACACCTAACACATCTGTGTAGCCAATGGTCTAATTTCAATGGCTCAAACAGATGGTTTGGAATCAAATCCTTGTGCTCTTTTCTTTCTGCCTTTTCTTTTTTCTGGGAGGAAAAAGGAAAAACTGCTTTTTAAGCAACATCCAGTCCTCTTTGTTTACAAAAAGTGATCAGGATAATTAAATTGCACAAGATGTGTTATGTGTAAAAATGCTGTAAATATTTAAAGTACGTTTACGTTTTGCAGAACCTCTTTTATGGTGCCGCAAATAAAATGTCCCCTTTGAGTTGTACAAGCTGTTTTATGCAGTTGTGTTCATTCTAAAACTTATTGTGTTTACAAATGTATTTACACCAGGCCTCCTTTCTTTTGTGCTTTCAAGTCTTTAGAAATGACCACTGAAACATGACCAAATGTGTCACAAAGGCACATTCTTTTCAGAGCTATGCACTGTGGACAAAAAAAGGAAAACTGTTGTCATGACTTGTCGAGAATGACTATTGCGCTGCTTATTTTCCTCCCTTTTTTTTCTCCGTCAAACCAGATCCCAATGCAGAGTGTTTACTCAGTAACCTAGTTGACAAGGCCAGTGTGTCTGGGTTTGTTGATTTACATTTCAAATGTGCTCTTCTCGTCTTACTCACCAGTTAAGGTTGAGTCATGACTTTCTTTTATTTATGATGTTGCCTAGCGCAAGTTCTTTTTTATCTGCAGGCCATCGAAGCATACTGCATGTATATAGTGTTTATAATGCTACCAAATCCATAAGATCGGTTATACATCCGGATAAGGATAATCTACTGATAACATGTGCAGTGTTCTTACATGTTGTTGGAAATGTTCTGGTGACTGGAGCAACAATGATCCAGAAAAAAAACAATTTGAAAATGCCTACCTGCAGTTTTGTTTGCTGCAACTGCCCCACCCACAGGAGAGCAACCCGAGTGTATGTGCATGTGTGTACCTGCCCAACCTGTCCTCACTGATTCATGTGTTTGACATGCCGAATGTTAGAAGCACTCCTAGAGGGTTGTGCATATGTTTTACCTCGCTGTCCCTCACTTAAAGACGACTGTTAATTGAAGCTTTTTGGCTGAACGTGTCTTGGGATCAACAATGCCATCATTAGGCCAAGTAAAGACTTTCACCCAGCCTAAAGTATAGGCCTAAAGGAAAGACGTATGATTATATACCACTGAACTGGTGCATACATATTGCATGCAAGGTATACTCACAGTTCAAGTAAGGTAAATATAGATTCTTACAAAATGATAAGTATATTATAAGTACCAATACAACAATGCAAGAGAAAGTCCTGCATTCAAAACCCTACTTTGGTAAAAGTATTGTCAGCAAACTGTACTTAAAATATCAAAAGTGAAAGTAATAGCAACTAAGTATTTCACACTTCTAGTTACTTTTGACATAAAAAAACATGATATTCTAATATGATAGGAAGCAGTAAAATCAGCTTTTATTGTACTGCATTTCCATGTTTGTATTGCATTTTTTTATGGAGGACTTATACTACTGTAACAAAGTATTTATATACCCTTTATTCTAAGTACAAGTATGTCAAAATTGTACTTGTGGTAGTAGGTAGTAATGCATCATATAATACAGGCATATAATGTGTTTTTGAGTAAATAGTACAGTAAAAGTATAAAGTACAATGAGATGGAAATACTCAAGTAAAGTAAGTACCTCACATTTGAGTGTTCAGTAACTTTCCACCACTGTAGTGTACGTTATACATTACATGTATATCTTTGCATGATGGGGCTTTATTTTGTTTTACCTTCAGTAACAGACACATAGCAGCATTGTTGCAAGTGTCAGTGCTACCTGTCCTCCCTGTCCGATGTGTGTGAGCAGGGAGGGAGTGAGGGAGGGACAGGAGGGAGGGAGCTGCTGCTGGGTGAGAGAAAGAAAGACCAGCACAGCGAAACACAAGGCAGGCTGCAGGCTGAGAGGGCAGCATGGCGGGGCTTCAGGACTTCCACTGTCACAGGAAAACGTGGATCAACATACTACTCGGAATACTGCAATTACTTTTACCCTGCGTACAGCACGGAGGGGCTCAGCTGCAAGGTTCGTGCTTTTGCCTTTTTATTTTCTCTCCGCTTCGGGGGTGTAACGTTAACGCGACCGGAAAAAAAAAAAAAATATGTCTGACTTGACAGTGGCACAAGCTAATTTGTACACATTTTGTATTTTTTAAATGGGGGGAACATGTTAAGAATGCATTTTTTTAAATAGCGACTCGAGGCATATTTATGTTTTTACCAACATGGGAGAGGTAATGTTTTGTCAGCCTGCTAGTTCATGCTAGCTTTCAGTTCCCTCTGCTGTTTGGTTAAACCAAATAATACCTCGTTCAGGAGGAACACTTAACGGGAACACTTCACGGTTCCAGCTGCCTCTGCAGTGAAGCTATACGTTGTTGTGAGCTGGGTGAACTGTGCCGTGTGTGCTGCAGCAGCAGAGATGTTTTCCAAGTTCGTTAGCCACTGAGCTAACCTTCCTGCTAGTGAAGCAGCTAGCACTCAGCCTTTGTGAGCCAAGGCGAAGTCATTTCCTCACTTGTCTGTGTGGTTATCGTCCATTAATTTGTTATAACCCGTAGTAAAAACGGGAGACTGGTAGTTTTCTTTCTTTAAAAAAAATGGTGCATTTGGAAGCGGTTGTTGTGCCCCCCCCCCCCCCCCATGTTGCCCAATTTCCAACCCAACAGCTCATGGAAAATTGTATTTCTTTGCTCCCACAAAGCCCTGAGTCAGATGTCCACCAGCGTGGTCGAGGTCTGGCAAGCGGAGGATGCAGACCCATTAGTCCAACTTCAGGTAATCATAATTCATTTCTTGCTGTTTGTATGGAGGAGGATTTATGTGCCAGATATGTATGGAGCACGTGTGGCTGGTGCATCCCCATTCTGTTTGGCTCCACTTTGCAGCCAGTTGTGCATATTACATTTGTTACATGTGAGGGAAATATCAGTGAACGTACACGACTATTGTGGTTATACTAATGTGAAAATGTTGTAGTTATCGAACTAGTTTATAAGTAAAAAGCAGAACGGGAGGCCACCTGCCATGTGGCTCCTCCTTATTTTCTTTTGTACATGGTGTCCATTGTGCAGTTCTGTCTGTAGTACACACTGAGCGCGTGCTATGAACGAGGAAGTCTTTTAGTACTGCTTTGGAGTTCTTTCCTGCATACTACTTTTAAATTATTTCCAGCTTCTTTAGCCTGCATGTTATGCGTTTCATGCTTTTTGTTATGTGTTTTTTTTAAATTTTATTTAGGATCTGAGTTATTTCCTAAACATGTTCAGGTAGCTAGCTGTGAGTCATGGCGCAAGACAAACACAAACAGTAGGAGTTTCTACTGATAACCTGTCATGACTGTCATGCTACCTGAGGGGGTGTGGCATTGTCTGCAGTCCTCTGTAAACAAACAGCTTGATTGTTAGGTTACTTTGAAAATAAGTAAACAAATATATATAATGATGCATGTTTCACCAAAGTTGGTTTGATCAATAAGTAAAGTATAGTGTGATGAATGGTAGGCTTTTTTAAAAATATATATAAAAGTCAGGTTTGCCTTCCACAAAAATACTTTTGTTATTTCCGTTGCTATGTTTCGCCCAGTTTTTGAAATACTTATTTTGCAATCTGCTCACAGCAGTAATTACCACAGACATGCCCAGACAGAGATAACACGAGGAGTGGATTCACCATCGAAGATCATTCTTATTTGTCGGATTGGTTGAAATGCCAGTGTTTGGACATGTTTTGTTTGTCCCCACTTATTTATACACTGCAGGTCCAATTGATAGATGGCAGAATTTTTGACATTGTTAGGTGTCATGTTTAGATAGGCAGTGGTGAATGGAGTAACTGTCTCAGTTACATGGGCTGTGTGAAATAGAGCATGACATGGGTGTCTTTCATCTGCATCCCAGTGCTGCTGCCGGTCAGTTGGATAAGTAGTGTGCTGTATGTTGCTGCAGGCACACTGAAGTGGTGAGGAAGGAGACAGGTACAAATCCAGATAGCAAATTTGGGCAGCAGAAATCCTAATTGAGCAGATGTCGTGTGCATAACTAACGCTGGTAATTGTTGCCATCTTCATTTCATGCCTCCTACTTGTGTTTTTGATTTGAGGATCATGTGGCTGCAAGTCTAAATATGTGAACTCCAGTCCCCTAGTGATTGTTAGATTACTGTAGTTCAGGTTTTCATGTCTTTCTTCTGCACATTCGATCATCCTGTTTTGTATACAGGCCCCTGTATCGTGTTTCAAATCCCCGCAATGGTTTTTAAAGTCCCTGCAACTAGAATCCAATTAATTTACAAATGGTGCTGCTTTTGAATATTCCTTGTGCTTTTTTTTTTATGGCTCACCTGCGGCAACGGCATATGTTCTGTCATTGTTGTGCTTAATCAGCTGGAAAATCAGTTTTGTCTCGTTCAATTAAGCCATCAGCATACCGAGCTTTTAAGCTGCTGGGGGAAATGCAGGATATGACGCAGGATAACACAAGCATACACCAGTTAGAACCTGTAACTTTTGCCATGTTCTGCACTGGCTTAATTCAACCAATGACATTTAAGAGTTAGTCGCTGCCTTTTGTAGAAACAATCTTGTTTTCAATCAAGGCCCCAGGTTGTTCCTATGGAAACTGTATGTTCTGCATGTGAAGAGACCGAAGCTTATCTCTGCAGACCATGCATGGTGCACATAACTGACTGCACCGTGGGTAACAGTGTTTGCACTGTTGTATTGTAATATTTAGTCACTTACTCGGTAATCCACGCTCAGTAAAAAGCTGTTTGTGTTCATTGGTTGTGGTTTTGATGCAGTATTGCTGGTGGGTGTATTTTGAAATGTTTAAAAAGGACTTCCTCATTTTGCAGACCGGCCTTATTACGAAACTGTGGAGAAGATTTACATCTCATTATCGCACAAATCAGGGTTTGATCCAAGCCACGCACTTGTGGCAATGAATCAGTCAGTTGTCAATAATAGCAATAATGCTGTGGGAGTTCTTGTCCTCACAGCACCATAACCAGCAGACAATTATATCATTAACTAATGAACATACTATATACAGTGCATAAAAAGTACCTAAAAAAACAGGTTTCATATCAACGTTTTCTAGTGCGGTGCAAATTGTAGCCGGAATACCAATTACAGCAAGTTGTTTGTGTAGTCACTGATGTTCAGTCAGGAATCCTCGATGCACAGTGTTGAGATCATGTACAACAAACTGGATGTTTTACTCTGAGACACTCCGCCAACACTGGCAGAAGTCGCTGCTTGCTGTCCAACCCGTGGAGTCCGGATGGAAATGATGAAATGCCCGTTTGAGTTTCCCAAGGCTGTTCCACTTATCTGCTTGGATTCCCTGGTTTATTTACAGTGAAATTATGCAAAATAAAACCTTTTGACTTTTTCAAAAACATAAAATGCAGATGCACAGTGAAGCGTGTCGGAGCAGTTGGTGGTGTTACAATCATCGTAGTAGTCAGAAGGCAGTTTGGCACACCAGTAGACATGCAACCCACAGAGCCTCCTGATGTTCTTCTCTCTAGGCCACAGAGTGAGTGCAGAATAAATAGGGAGCAGTTTGCTGTTTTGAACATATTGACTAAAGAGTATTTTCGTTTCAGGTGGAGAAGGAACGAAGAAAAGACGTTCTTCCGCTGGAAGACAGGTAAGCATATTCTTTTTTTTAAAGTTTCTAACTCTTCTGTGGTGAAAGCATCAAACAGATTCTCTTCTGCGGAGGTTTGTCACACATTTGTAAAGTATTACACATTCATGACAGCAAGCCGAGATGAAAAGGTGTCGTGGAATTTAAACCTCACTTTGCGCGTTCAAATAGTGGTCAGAGAGAAAGCCGCGCGTGCATCAAGCAGTTTCAAAAAGATTATTTAGAGTTGTATGAAGTTAATGAAAGGTTTCCACCTGTTCACGAGCGGCACACGGGATGAGACTTTCCACCAAGCCACATAATTACCAACAAACTCCAAACCAGCAGACGGATTGCATCGTACCGAAGTGTGTTCTCGTGTATAGTGCAGACTACAATTATACTGTAATACACAGAATGAAAGCAGGGCTGTGGCGTGGGCTTGTGTGCTATAGTACAGACAAGAAGTTTTTAATTTCATGTCAACATATTCAACAGACTACAGCTTATAGTAGAGCTCTGGTAAGTGGTTTATTGGATGTGCACAACTGTAGCTGTGGGGTGGCATGTTTCTGTATTCACACAGACAAAGGGAGAGGTGGCGTTTCAGTTTAATGGGACTGAAGGTTTCTAAAAAGGCTTTTAAAAGTCTTCCCCTGTATGCAGGCAATGTTGTGTTGGTGAGTGAGGAGGGAGGGAGGGGGGGGTGACGGAGAGAGTTTTGGGGGCGTGTGTTAGAGAGGCACAGAACCAAATTCCTGACTAAGTTTAGAACTCCTTGAAAGAAAAAGGAGGGTCGGTCTGTCTCTCTCCCCAGCTGTTTTTTGTTCCAGCAGAAAAATTGTTCGGAAAATAGACGTTTGCAGCAAAATAACAAGAATTCATGGTGTTATTTAGTACAAGCTTGCTCAGAAACGGAGCGACCTTTTAAGGCTTGCTTATCCATCATTAAATGTTTTTTTTTTTTTTTTTTGAGGCTCACATATTCTAGCGTTTGTACTTTCTTCTGCTCCTTGTTTATCTTTCTGGAGAAGCGATGCAAGTAATGGAAAGAAAGAACGCAGCCCTTTAAATACCTAAACCGGCTTCAAATGTTCCCAAAACTCAAGTGTTCCTGGCCTAGAGGTTCATACCCTTTTAAAGGAGCAATATACGACACTCAGAGCATTAATGGCAGCAAACCACTATTTGCTATGTAAAGATATAGTGGAATATTGTCTACGTGTGCCGCCGCTCTGCACTGCTCATATCCAGATACATTACAGTTTATAACGATGTTCCCCGTCAGGTAAACACTGTGAGCTCTGTCAGCACTTTGGCCGCTCGTTAGCTACATAAAAACAGTTTGGATGACTTGTCTGTGCCAGTTGTTGGTATTGCTGTGCTTGATTTGAATGGTATCTTACTAATGTGTTACCCCAAGACTGAACAAGTCTGAATAAAATAATGGATTATCTTAATTTGGGCTTGGAGACAGAAAGCCCGCATTTCAATCTAGGGGTGCAGAGTTTAAAAATGTGGTTGTTTACTAGCCAGGTATGAATGTGATATTAAGCTGTGTTATTATGGGAAAGGTAGGATTCAGTGTTTTTAGAGCGTGACCCATTTTTTTTACATTTGTCTCTTGTTATTCCCCCGACTTTATAAAAGGGCAATACTAAATTGCCAGAGTGCTCCTCTGAAGTGGCAAGCTTTCAGTCTTGATATGAAGTTCATCTGGGTCACATGCAGCCATCTGTTGCTGAACAGTGTGGGAATACGGCTATTTTTAAGGAGGTGAGAGGCAGAAGGAGGCTTCGTAGTGCCGGTTGACCTCCAGAGCTGTGGGCTGTGAGGCCTCTCCTGCCAGGGTTATCAGGCACTTGGCAGGCCTGCCAGCACTCTCACCCAGCCTAAAGAGCAAAGCAGATACAGGAGGTTCATGATATCCCTGTCTGAGTTTAGTCTTCTGTCAAAATGTCTCAACCAAATTAATTCCTTGTTCCTTCATTCTGGTGCTTTAAAGAATATCTACCTGACACACACCTCTTTAGTGTTAATACTGTGACACATATGGTGTTAATTTCAGAGTTCCTCTTATTGTTTCCTTGTCTTCCACAAACACTGGTGAAACCAGTTGACCTTAACTCTCCCCCGGAGCACGACTGAGGTCACTGCTGACATTGACTTTATTTGAGTTAGATCCAGGGGATCAAATAGCGCCAAACATAACTTGTTATTTTTGTGCTGTGCCTGTGGACAGAACCCCTTGGACCACAGCTCAGTGGCATGCCTGTTCTGAGGCAAACCTTTTCAGAAAGGCCAGCTGCTGTTGAATTCAGAGAAAACTGAACGCCCTCTTCTGCCTTTAAACCTGACACCGGATATCCAAATTAAGTTTTACACCTGCATGAAGCAGTGTATTGTATGCTGTCTTTTATTTGTAATCTACTTTGACTGAGATAAGTGTTTATGTGATGTTGAAACTGCTGACCTTCGATTTCAAACATTCCCAAATCTGCTTTTATTTACTGTGTGCCATCATACAGGACACCTCTGCAGAGGCAGACAACCTCATCTCCCCTTTCACAGTCGACCCCTCAGACGCTCACCAGTTGAAGCACTTGTGTAATAGAAAAGCGTCTCTCTTATCAAACACCACGGCCAGCTTATGTGTTCTTTGTGTTGTAGAATTGCATTTTTTATCATGGGCTAAATTCACTTTGCTTTGCCCGGCAGTTGGATTCAGCGGAATCGCATATCGCACAAAAACCCACCGTGTCAGTCTATAAGTAACCTAGGAGCTAGGTGTGTGCGAGACGACACAGAGAGGCGACTGTTTGTTCAAAACAACAATGGTGGCTCCCGGAGAGGTTAGCGTAGATGCTGCAAAGAACGGCACTGAAGGCTTTTCTCCATTAAAAGATGTTTTTTGTTTTACTCCAGATTCACTTCGGTAAGCGTTTGGATCAACCATCTGTCAATCAATCACCTGCCACAATTTTGTTTTGTCAAGTGCCCCGCCCCTTTCTAAACTGTTTTCAATGGCGGCTTCTCAGTTGGTTCTGTGGAACAAACCATCTGTCATGTCAGGTTATAAAACTACAGCAGGGAGAAAGAAAGTGAAACGTTTTAATTTCACAGTATGCAAACAAAACACTGGATGCTCTCCTACCGTCCTTATGTCTCGCTAGTTGGTTCCACAGTGAAACATCGTATTAGCGTCACAGAATTAAAAGGACATGGAAAGGATTTTGATGTTTATTTCATTCAGTTTTAAGAGGAATAAGAGCAAAATGTCATCAAATATTTAAAATGCATCTGTCTCAAACAAGCGGATAAAAGCATGTTTACTTCCACACTGCTTGTGTGATCTACCCGTCTGTCATAATTATGCTTACTCTAGATTCAACCTCAATTAACTGAGATACCCTGGAGAAGCTGTTACTTGTTAATTCTTAATTATCTTGATACTTGTTTGGACACTGAAGCATTGATTGGCCCAATTGGAAGGTAGATAAAGGGTTGCTTGGGGGTTTTTAGTCTTTGTCAATCCTTTTTCATTTATTGGTTTATTTCTGCTGACTCAGCATTGACCCCTTTTTTCTTTTTTTTTGCATCCTTGTCAATTTACCACATAGGCTGATCTGCTGCTCAGAAAGTGATTCAGTTCAGTAGATCTTTGGCAAAGGTGGCGAGTTAACTGAAAATACAACCAGTAAACTGTCGCCATTTTTAGCTTTCCTCTGCAGAAATATCTCTCCTCTGAAACCTACACCACCACTAATGAAAGTGTCCTCTTTGGTAGTTTACAGAACCGTACACAATTAATTGTGCTTGACGCGTCCTATTTCTTTCAACCGTTGAGAATGTCAAGTTCCTAATTTTATCTCCCAGCTGTAGGCGAGTTAAGCACTAACCAACACAGAAAATACATGTTTGTACAACACCGTCAGACCTTCCTGTAAACTGGCTGTCCCTACTGTTCACAGATTGAACTGAGATCAGTCTGATATCCTGCACATTGACTTCACACTATCTATCAGCTATTATCAAGTGCTAGTCTGTTATATAATGTATGCAAACAGGGTTATTATACATAAGAATGTTTATTTCTGGGAAACCACAACAAATATTGTAAATAAGATTGGCAAATTTAGATTGCTGCCGTAACAGGAAAGGTACACTATTGTATTGTACTCCTCTGTGTTGTGTGTGCATGTTAAAGGTTCTGTATTCGACATTTAGAGCGTCAATATAGCAGCAAACAACTGTTAACGACGTAAAGATATAGTGGAGTAATGTCCACCTGAGCAGAGAATGAAGTCGCTCTCCCTCTGTGTGTTGTAATCAGGGTTTCTCTGTGTTTTGTTTACGCGGCCGGGTCGGCCGCACATACCTTTCAGTGCACGCGAGCGTGCCCCACTGGTTAGCTCACGGCTAACTGTGCTTGGTCCGATAACAGATTCATTGTTTCACATTTAGAGTGTTACAAATCCCAACAGCTGCTTCCTTCCAGTTATTAGGAATTGCTTTATGAGACATGTCCCAGCAGCGGGAGAACGTGTCACGAATCGTTTATATTCATGGTAGAAACTGTAAAATGCTCCATAAGAATAGTCACATTTAGCTGATTTTCAAATATAATAAATAAACAAAACTAAAATATAAGTTGGATATGTCACGGTAGGGTTAACATCAGACAGAAGGCATATTTAATCAACGTATTAGATGTGTTGTGTAAAGTGAGGCGCTTTAGGGCTTCTGAACAAAATTCTTTATGACTGATCATCATGCAAGCTTACAAGACTAGGCCTGCACAGCTTGCATATCATGTTACCAAACGCTCGACAGACGCTTTGTGTCTAATGAGGGAAACAAAAAGCACTTTCACTGCAATTAGTTATGGAGTTTGTATGTTGTGTAAATAAGATTAACTTGATACTTGGTATGATGCTTTGATCCAGAGCTGGAAGTTAATGCTGACAGGAGTCCTAATCACTTAAAAGTCTGTATGTGGCCTTACAGCCTAACTAAGTCTTTGAGCGCTGAGGTTCTCTTTCCCGTTCACTTATAAACCCAGTTTGGTTTTGTCTTCTGGTATATTTTTAATTGTTAGCAGAGTCTTAGTTTGGGGAATGTTAGTCAGTCAGTCTGTCTTGAATTAAATCAATTTCCCCTTAAGTTACTTTAAGAAGGCCACAATAAGACCCAACATGTTATCAAAACAGCTCAGTGTTATAGCTGATCATCCTTTTAGTCCTTTTTCACATGATAGTTTGGTGTAGATTATTTTTGGCTTGATTGTTTCATTGATAATCCTGAGTTTTGATTCATTCTTTAATTTTACAATAGGTTGTCTTTTTCTGGGCTGTCGCTGTCGAAGTGGGCAAGGAGCCATTTAAAGATATAGGCTCTGTGGAATAGAATGAAATATAACACAACAGAGAATTGAGTCCTGTGAAGACATACAGAAAAGTGATCCCCTGAAAGATGGCGACATGAACTCTTGAGCTGTTCTCCTTCAACCTGCTTTCGTCAGTTGGTCAACAGCTGTGCGAGTCTTCTGTCAACTCGGTCCAGTCTTGCTTTCACTCACACACGCACACACACACACAACCTCGAATTAGCTGCTGCTTCTCTGCTTCAAGGCACCAATTCCCAGAGCTCATTAGCGCAGGATGACACACACACACACACACACACACACACAGAGTCACCAATAAAACACAGTGGAGCTCCAAAAGTAGCTGCTGGAGAAACATCGGAGAGGAGAGTTTCCTGTTTTAACACTGACTTGTGGTTGGTTGCTTGTATTTAGCGTTCCCTATATGTTGTGCACAGCGGCATAGATTGTATATGCACCTGCTATATTGGTCGAAAGTGGGAGGTCCTTATATGACGGTGATATCAGCCTGTTTTTGAGTTAAGTACATCCAAATCATTAAAAATAACCCCTTTCTCAATCTGCATGGTTTTCTTCTGTGCTGTTTATAGTCCACAGTGTTGTGGAATCTCCATGTAGAGATATTGTCTCACTGCTGTTGAGTTTGAAGGAGTCCAACAATGTCGTGTCTTTGGCTGCAGCTGCAAATCTTCCCTGAAAACCATTCCAACCTTTCCAAGTTGGAACAGATGCCACTGACAACACAGGGACAGTGAGGGTTGGCTGTCCCACAGGCTCCATGCATCATGAACTGAGACACCAGCTCATACAGCTCTGGTCCCCTCGGGTCAGATACGTCTGCCCCGATGGTCTGATCAATGTTGTCAACAGTCATTGAGGCGTTTATCCAGACCCCCTTTTCAAGACCTTTTGAGAAAAAAAATCTAAATTTATTTGTCTTGGATTGAGCAGCCATACACGGAGACTGCTCGTGTCGGCCGCAAGAAGCATTGCACACAAATTCTGAGCTGACTAGCGTGCTACTTTATTAGCATGCAAACGGTGAATCAGCAATATCCTGCAGAATTCTTACCTGACTTCTCTGGAGAGTCACTGCCTCGCATTAATACTTTGGCATTTGGCAGCATCTCAACTTGCCGACAGCCATTTGCGCTTCTGTGTAGGCATGATGCAAACATTTTTAGAAAATGTAGAAAGGTGACAGTATTTCGCTGTGGGTGTTTATGTAACATTAAAAAGGAAGTTAAAAATCAAATGATGACATACTATGTTGAGGCCGGCCCCTTGAACCCTTGTTTGATGATTTGTTCAATATTAGTCATCGTGTCAAATTAAGTGTTACATAACAAAATTGAGCCATTTGTTTGTGGTTGCAAGTGTGTAATAACTTTCATATGCAAAGGCTTCATTTGAATTATTGACTCCCCTTTTTGTTTGATGGTTATCTCATTTCTGTGCTGGCATGATCGTCGTCCCTTTGTTAGGGAGGTTAGTTCACAGTCGGAACTGTTCCTGCCCCGCGCTGCGTCTCATGTCACTGTCACATGCAGGGTTGGAAAGGGGACACACTGTTCTTGTCTTAAGGTGTTACAGATGTTTTTTCTTCTCATAATGAAACGGATGACATTCAAATACTTTTCCTTTGGACTCATGTTTTGTGCTTTCTCTCCTCCACCAGCTCCTCTCTATATACACGGGAGAATGGGAGGCCCTTGCATTTTCAGCCCCCAGCGTTGGAGTTTGGGAAGCAGTAAGTTCTGTTCTCACTTCCTAGTTTTAATATGTCGAGCCTCAACAAGCATAGGTGTTGTTCGTTTCCTGGAAATGATGAAACCCTTTATTATATGCCCCAATAACAAAATGTACTTCATTTCACCATCTCTGTCTTGGAGTGTGGAAAACACTCCAAGACACTCAAACTCCACTGAGTTAAAATAAGACGGGCGTCATAGCAAGTGACCTGTCGCTGTGATGAATGCCGCAGAAAGGGAAGATTTCATAAAGCAAGGGGCCCTTCCGCCTTAAAGAACAGACAGGATATCCAAGTATGGCAGTACGCTCCCTTTCCCAGCATCCAGACACATACTGGAGAGGGTTGACCCCAGTCAGAAGGGTTAAGAACGTCACTGTTTGCCACCGTACTGCCAAAACAGAAAGAATATCAGACTGTGGTTGGACTGCAGTTGTTGCTCCAAACAGTCAACACAAGGAGCTCCTATTATAGTACTTTGTGTCATACATTTGGAACGTAGAAAGCAGGCTAATCCCCAACACTCCTCGTATTACTGGATAAATGTTTTGAGACTGTAATACAGCTTCAGGACATTTGCAGTTGAGCTCAAAACAAGAATATGAATATAAGCATCCTCCAGGTCAGTCTGTGGTTTCCTTTCTTCTGTGCCTACGTGAGCAGTCTTTTTATACTATTCAACTACACCAGAAGTGTTGAGCAGTAAGTATATGATACATGTAATCCTGAAGATCTGACTGAAGTGTCTCATGTGTTCCATTTATTGAAAAACACGGATATAGAAATAAAAAACTAAATATTAAAAGATCTACAATGATACAGCTGATGTATGTAACTAAACACTACAAAATAACCCTGTATGAAAGGTCAAGTTAAATGTACAGCAAACCACTGTGTCGGTCTGGCGTGCTGGTGTTTTTTGAGTTATTTTACAGACGATATCTGCAGCAGACTGTGTTATGATGTGGTTAAGAACAGATCCTGTCTGCTCATGTCCAAAAATGTGTTTGTGCCTATTAGGCAGAAGCGATGCAGTGTGACATTTATTCTGCAATGCTGCACACTCGACCAGACTGATAGCTGGGAACTATAAAGTAGAAAGTATTGATTAGACTCCTCTGATCTAAGACCTTAGACCATCTCTCGCTCTACTCTGGTGAGCATGTATCTCTGTGGCTTTAAGTGAAAGAAAGGTGAAAGTCTCACAGACAAACAGGAAGTGAAAGAAGCATCAGTTGAGGCACCTCAACCGAAAATGTCAAGAATGTGCTATATGTAGATCTTATGAATTTAAGTTTTACCAATTATTTAAATAAAGTTCTCAAATTAAAGCTGAAATTTGCACTTGCATCTTTATATAATTTTATTTTCAGATTATTACACTCTACAGTGTACAGTTACATTGTGGATAACTATATATAGATCTCCAAATGGAACTGACCGTACTCCACATTAAAGGGAAGCAATCTTAGCGATTATAACTTTTATAAAACACCCTTCATAATCATGGGCATTAAACTATTATATTCCCCTTGTGCGAGAACACAAGAGATGTATTAGTTGATTTGGAAATATAATGAAATCATAAATGTATGTGCAGATTATGTAATACTTGGTTGCCTTACTCAAGAAAAGTGCACGCTGCACAGAAAGGCTCCTCTGCTGTTTGTCTCTTTTGAAATGCTCGGACCAGACGGGACGGGTACAGGCTGTTGCTTCAGCGCTGCGTGAGCGCTTGTCGATACTCGAAAACGGCGCTGACGTGACATTTGCGGTCTAGACCAGAGGTTAGTTTGGGTGTCGCCAGGCAAAATATGTTGAGTGGCAACATGTCACTGTCAAAGATTATAGCAGCAATGGCCAAACCCAGAGAGCTAATCTGTGTGCTGATGTAACCCAACGCTTTATCACAGCCTCCATTATGTCCTTATTTGTATATGTTGTTTCACTTCTGACACTCGGGCCTTTCTCAGATTAACTTTACATTTGTTTCCCAGATATTGGGCAAGTGTCTGATTTTCCTCTTTTGGCTTTTGAATATTGACAGAATGCAAAACACTAGTTATTCAGTGACTCGGATGATGTATTGCAGTGAGCAAATTACTTGGCTAATCTCCAACCTTTCAACACTGATACAAAGATAGATTTAAGGTGGATTTAAGTTTCATTATGTCATTTTTTGCCACCACAACCACTGCGGTCTTGATGAGCAGCAGAAGGATCTAATCAATTTGGTATAAGCTCCTTGGATGCCTCATGAATAAGCAAACTCATAGATAATTGTGTATTTACAATATGGTTCCCTTCAAAGCGTGCCGTGGTGCTTCATGGGTAAAGGTTGCGTTGAGCGCCCGTTATTTATAATGCTGTTCTGTCTCTTTACAGGCCGCTGGGGCTGCCAAGAGCTGAGACCATATATGTACACAACCCCAGCCAGGAAGTTCCTGTGACGCTGCTGTCAATGTTTACATCCAGCAGTCAGTTTTACATACCTTTCTTTCACAGAAGAGTAAGTGTATATGTATGCATTCATGTGTGTGCGCAGCTGCACTATACTGTATATTCACAAGTATTATTTCTCTGTGTGCCTCAGTCCTTGTAGAAATGTCTGATATAACTGTTTCCTCTCTGTCTTAGGTGATCCCACCCAGAGGGAAGGCATCTTTTAAACTAATTTTCCTCCCGTCTGAGGAGGGCAATGTAGAAAACACATTATTTATAAACACATCGGCCCATGGGCTACTGTCATACCAGGTCAGTTTCATTAATACATCTCCTGCTGTATAGTCTCGGATCACGTTCTGTTGGGATAATGTGGTGAAATCCCACCTCGTGGTCCTTCTTCTCTCCAGATACTAGAGTGAAAGATACTCGCATGTTGGAGGTGTTGCCTCAATTTGCTATGACGAGAGTTTACAAAAGAAACCTTTAATCACATCAAACTTTGATTTATTTTCCATTGTGATCCAAAATAGCGTCATGCCAGACTGCTGCTCAGGACATAACTGGCATCCACCATGTTTGTTTTCACTTTCAATCCCACGTGCACAAACTCATAAAGAAAGGAAGTCAAAAAACGCCATTGTTTAGGGTATTTGTAAATCATGTAAATGAACTGCCCTTGCTCTCATGCTCTCTGCATGATCAGGACCTGAAAAGCACATAAATATTGTCACAAGAAGATCACTTTTAAAGTAGGAGACATTATGCGGAAGGTGTTTCACACAACTAGTGCTTTTGTTCTACAATTTTTATTGTGACATTGTAAATGCTTTTGCTTTTACGTCACTTTAGTAGAGCCATGTAGAATAATAGGAATGGAAATCTGCATTCAAATTCTCCAAGCTGCTGTGTCCTCTTACTTGCACTCCAGTCCCTGAGTCTGCCTTGTGGTTCCGCCCTAGCTGGTTGTGCTACCACTTAGTTTGTCTATTCAGCCGTTAGCTGTAGGGATTTGCTCCAAATACATTTGAATTGTGTATTTTGTTGTCGTGGTGAGTTTTGCCAATCTCACATTCAACGAGCACTACAGTGTTTCTCACATATAGCTTATAAATGGCAAGCAAACACGGCCAGACATGCAGACACTTGGACTCCAGCAGTGCCACTCCCTTCACGCGCCTCAAAGACATGCAAATGTTTCCGTCATTTGCCCGTTGTATTTATGTTGCCAATGAAACCAACAACACAAATCTTGTGGGCATTTTTCTCCACACGCATATAGACTAGTCATTATCTTTCCTTCCATTCCATTTTCTGCACGATTGTAATAAATGCGCTATAAACCCCTTGTTATATGGCTTGAATTGAATTTTGTGCTCAGTACTGTGGTGAGACACATGCTAATGACTGAGGAAATATCAGCTACATGAATAAGCAAGAGTTGTAGGGCCTAATGTCTGCCATTTATGCTTTATTCAGCTTAAATGCAGGCCAGTTTATATCTTGAATACAGTTAGTATGGTTCTTCGTCACCATACTCTGACATGCTAGTGTCACAAGGTGCAAAAAGTTTTGTTTTTTTAAATTTCTCCTGTCCCATGTAGCATTTGTTAGTCCTTTGTAATGTGCTAACTTCACTCTATTTGTTTTTTCTTTAAAAAGCAGATGAAAACCAGTCAAATGCATTTTTTGGGGAAATCCTTTCTGCTGCTACATTATGAGCATCTTACCTACTTTTACTTCATTCATAATCACAAAATATCTGCTTCCATGTTACGAACTGCTCAGTTAAGAACCACTAAACAACACTACTACTTTTTATTATGTGCATGCTGTTGAGAATCCTTTTTCTAAGCATGAATTGTTCCTTTTCCAGGTATTTGGTGTGGGATTTCACCAGGGTTCATTAAAGTCTGTCCAAAGAAAGGATAGTCGGCTAGTATTCCCTCACATCCAGAGCATTAAGCTGACCCAAACTCAGGTATGTATTTAAACGTCTTTGTTTGTGCAGTCCGTGCGTAGTAGCGACTAACAGCTCTTCATTGGAAACAGCTGATTTCCCTTTTCCTGCCACCCTGATAAACAGATGCCTGCACACTAACACACAGAGGCTTTGTGATACACACTGACAAGCTCTTGCTGTCGTCGATCTACTGAATGTGTGTGCAGTCGGCATGGAGGAAGTCATGCAAACAATCCCTTTTTTTTTTTTTTCATGCTTAACAATGTAAATGTTTGTTTATAACCTCCAACTATCCATTTTAAATGACGCATGCTTTGTACAATGATTCATTCGCACACATGTTTCAAAGCCATGCAAAAACACTGAACACCAATGACAAACTCGTGCACGGTTTGAGAAGCACTGAAAGTGTGAGAAGCTGTCTGAAAGGAGGCCTCGCCTCCACAACAGGAAGTACAGTTGGCAGTTGCAAAATGTCAGCTTGCAGGGAGACTGTAGCTGTCATATTCACTCAGACTGCTGCTTATGCTGAATGCAGTCTTTAGTCATCTCACCACGCTCCCCGTGTTTCAACATATAGTCAACAAAACGTCCTCCACCTTTACAGTATCGTTATAATCAAGTTGGTACACTTTCTCCAAATTTATACTGTTTCAGTTTTCTGTCATCTTTACATTTCTGCTTCATTAAACATATATTTTGAATCAATATATAATTTCTGATGTTTTATTCCACAAAGGCTGATGACAAGGCTTTGTCTGTTTGTAGGATTTCTTTTTTTAAAGTTATTATAAAATAGTTGTGATGTGTGATCAAACTATGAAGCTGAAAGAAGAGGAAGTCCCTCTATTGGTGTTCAGTTCAAAATGAAATGGGGAAATGGAAAGCTCAACCTACTTTAGACATACTTACCATGCCAGTTATGCTAGAACTAAGTACTGAGCAGCCATAATAACCACAGACCATATCTAGAATGAATTGCTGCATATTTTTTGGGGGTCGAGCAAACAGAATTACTGTATTTTCTCCGCTAAGAAGAAAATGGCTATAAAATGGGACCAGAATCAACAGATAGTGTATAAAAGTATTTCATTTACTGACTGATAAAAGTGCAGTCATGTACATTTGTGGGGTTTTATTTCATATAAAACTCAGCACTTAATTTAATTTTGTTACTAATAGATGTTACTGAATTTTGAATTATTGTCGATGTGGTAGAGACTTTAGTGTTACACCCGACAGCCTGCCAGTTTAAATGCAGATGTACTGAATGTGAATCCAATATTACCCCCCTTGCGAGGTCCACCATGACCCGCATTGGAATTAGGGATTCCCTGCACAGTATTTAAACCACGTTTAAAAATTGCAGGAGTTGACACCCTCAGAGTGTCCAGTGGTTCAGTGGTCTGTGTTTGCAGACCTGTGAGTTAAGACAGAAGCTACTCTGGTTCTTTTAATTTGTCCAATAAGTGACCAAAGCTGCTGTTTCATTGTATTCCTATAATTTGTAGTGCATGGCTAGCACCACTAGAGTTCAGTCATGTGTGGCTTTGTAATAGCTACTGATCACTAAAGGCCTTGTATATAATAGAATAAGATGTCCACCCAACTTGATGGTATGTGTGTGTGTGTGTGTGTATGTATATATATATATATATATATATATATATATATATATATATATAGTTCTTTAATGCTTACATTAATCTTTTAAACCCCCGATGGTCTGTCATGCTGTTTCTCCTGCAGGAAGATGCCTCCAACATCACTATACTGGGTCTCCTCCTGGAGTGCAGCTTACCGAAGAGTTTGTTCAACAACCCTCAGGTACTTATTCAAAGTTGTTCAAAGACGTATTAAAATACTCTGCTTGGACTTGTTATTTGTGTCTTATATGGTTTTGACACTCAAAAATGTCACATGAAAATTCTTACAACTACACCTGTGAATAAGCCCGTATTTATCATTTCAACAATATTAGCTGCTGCACACAATATGTCTCCTACTTTACTGTAAAGTCAATTCTCAGTGTTTGTGCACTGAAGGGTAAATTGCATACTGGACCACAATTGGCTAACAAACTAGTTGTGATGTCGTTGAGACGGAGAGGAACTATTTCACCTCGATGCTCCACAGTCTTGTAACAACAAGAATTGTATTAATTTCTCTGAATTATACTTGTTAATGAAACGTTTTGTGAGCAGTCGGAGCATGAGAAGGACGGGCAGAGGGTAGATTTGGTGGAAAAACACAGAAGTACAAAGGAGAGCATTTAATCAGATTACTTTCTGTGATGTATGATCCTGACACAGTTTTTAGCTCGTTACTACTTTGTAGTGAGTAGTGATTATTTCTCGCTGCTGTCGTCACGCCCTCTCCTCTGAGCAGAAGGCCAGCTAGTCCGAAACTTAAACAGACAGCCGGGCTTGTCATCGGGAGCGCCTTCGGTTTCCTCCAGGACCCCTGAAGAGGGTGACATTCCATGCCAGACTTTTAATTGCTCTCCCCAGAGACGCATAATTAATGCAGGGCTCCCAGTGTTCATGTGGCGCAATCGTATGATGCAAAAGGCGGCTGCAGACAACCTAACGATATTGTCATAATTATACAAACTGAAATCGAGTGTGTCGATACTGCTCTCAGATTAAATGAGCCTTACAGGAAGTTAGCAGTGGGCTTGGTTTCAAGGGATTAGGTTCGGTATTGCATCCGTGAGCCCCGGTGGCACCAAGGCAGGGTATCCGTCTACAGGTCGTCAAGTGCTGATTCGTCCACTGAGATGAGCCCTGGTTTTCGGGGAGATTGTCACTCTGCCAGTACTGACCTGTGAGCTTAAAGAGGGTGTTAGTCACAGGGTGCGGGGCAGTAGTAAGTTACTGCCTGCGTGTTTCTGTCTGTTAATGTACAGCAGGTATCTGGTTACTCTGTCTGTCACGGCAAAGAAAGGAGAAAAAAAAAAAAAAATCGTTTTTCCACCACTATTTGTTTTCTTTCCACCATCTCCTCATCCACTCGTTCATTTGTAAAATGTATTTCTTCAGCGAGGCTAGAGTCACGCCTGGATATCTCCCATTATTCTGGTGTGCTAGAGTGCTCGTAGAGGAAACATCTTTGCTTATTCATTGGCTGTAGTCTGTTGTGACTCAGTCAATCACCAACTCGGATACATTACACTTCTGGCGGCCAGTGTTTATTCCACACAACAATAAAAAAGTGTTTCTTCTTCGTCTCTTAAACAACACATTTTCTTGTGTGTTTGTCTTCTTTATCTTTGTTAGTTTCTGTTCCCTGTTTACTGAATTTCTTCATTCTCAAACGACTCCTCTCTGTTATCATGCTTGTCCTTCTGTTTGGTGCATGACTGGTATGTTTTTCCTGTCCCGTCCCAGGGGTCCTGCCTCCAGAGCGAAGGGCGCCTCAGTCTGCAGATTAATCTGTCTGCGCACAGTGACCGGCCCACTGACCTGGACAAGCTCAAGCCTTACGTCATTGAGCACATTTCGGTGCTGCTGATGGCCCCCACTGCTGGGCAGGCTGCAGTAGGTGGGTTTGTTTGACCAGTCTGACCCAAAACAAATTAGCTGTGGGAAGGTGCCAGTGTTGCGCTGACACTAGTGTATTGCTGCTGCTTACAAGGCTAATTCTGTCAGCAGCAGATGGTGACTTGTCGTATTGTCTCGTTATAACTTTCTGCTAAACTATGTGACCATGGAGGTCATTTTTAATTTTCACTTTTTTATCATAGCTTTGCTCAAGAAATCGGTCTCTGCCAAGTTCTCTTAATGACTCCTAAAGAATGTAAGGGAGACCTTTCCATACTAGGAAATGTAGATTTGTACATGCATCAGGATCAGATACAACTGTGTAAACCAAGCCATACATTTAGTATGTCATACTGCACATATGTACACTTTTTAATTGTATGACTTATTTTTTATTTTTTACAGGGGAACCAAAAATAGGAGTTTATATGTTAAATTCTGGAGGCAAGAAGCTCTGTGTAAAGGTGGGATGTTTTTCGTGGTTTTGCTATATTATGGGGTTTATAGGTAGCAATTTATAGGCTTTGACAGGATTATTTTCTCCCCAGGACATGCAGGTGCTATCAAAAGTGGAGGCCAGCCTGGAATTTAATCAGGTTCTTCTGAGACCAGAGGCCAAAAACTTCACTGAAGTGGCGACACTTGCCTGCAGAGGTGACCAGTCATTTCAAGTCAAATAATTTCTTCTCAATTAGCATAATTTGACTTTGGCTCAGTGGTACAGCAGGGTCATGGCTCTGCTAGTGCATGTCGATGTGTCATTGGGCAAGACACTTTACTCCAAATTGCTCCCGTGGTTTATGAATTGGTATGAATGGTTAGTTAGTCCTGATGGGCAGGTGGCACCTTGCATGGTCGTGCATGAATGGGTGAATGATGACATGTAGTGTCGTTGCGCTTTGAGTGGTCGGAAGACAAGAAACTCGCTGTACAAGTACAGTCTATTTACCATTTATAATGGTGGGTGGAGGTAATTGCATTTAACCTAAATGTCCAGGAATTTTTTTGTCAACAACAGTTCTGTTTCATATATCAGGTGCATCGCCGGGCCATGACGGGAAATGCATGAATCATATCAGTTTAAAGATTCTGGGAAACCGGACAACTTACAGCTTCCCTGGACTACATATCACACACAGGTAATGTCATTTCACACAAGTTTTGCTAAGAAACTGTTAGAATTAAAGCCGAGCTTGACTGCCAAAGCCTGATTGTTTGAAAACACTGTGGCTGTAGCCAATGACAACTTTTGTCTGGATAGCCACGCCCCTTACCTTTTGTCTGAGGTGTGTCCACATAGTAATTAAGATAAATCCGTTACAGAAATTGTTAAAACGCGTAAATGATCGGGAAGAGCCATTAACATGTGATACTGGGTATCATGGTGTCATTTTGTTGTTTCTTTCTGCAGAAGGACCGTGGGGGATTTTTTCAGCCTGTTCCAGGTGAAACAAAGAGATGCGGAGCAGGTGGATCTGTGGCTGACCAACTCCCTCCTCTTACCTGTCACTGTGATGAATGTCAGCCTCTCACAGAACCTGCGGGGAGTAATGAAGGTATGCATCGTTGCCTCGAAGAATGATAGGAAGCAGATCTGATTAGACGATGATAAAATGATGATCATTTAATGTTCTCTTACTTTATGCTAAGTGTATTCTGGCACACATCACCCTTTTATCATAAGGATCCCAAGTTCAGAGCAGGACTTGACACGAATGTCTCTGCTGCCCCCCGTCTGTCAGGTGATGAACTTCAGCGCTCCACTGACGGTTCCTCAGGGCTGCTGGCGTATCCTGTCCCTCCAGCTGCTCAGCAGGGCGCTGCCCGTCAACCAGGTGTTCACCCTGAGTCTGGACACCAGCCTGGGCACAGCCCTGCACATTCCCCTTTACTTCCACTCTTCTCCTTACAAGGTAAACACGAGCCCCAGTAGCTACAGTAGTTAGTACAGTGGAAACAGATAACAGCGATCAGGGGTCCCATTTAAAAAACAGTGCGTAGGATCCACACTAAATGTTTGTACGTTCAAAGGAGGAAATGCAAGTCCGCCAAAAACTATTCAAATTCATAAAACCTTGCGTAAGCGGACTACATGATTACTACAAGCAAATCATTTAAACTGCATTTGTTTAGGAATGATTCTCCTCCAAGCTTCTTAATCCACACAAGCGGTTGATCACTGTAACAGTGATCACTGTTAGCGGTCTTCCACTGTAGTGTGTTGGGTTGTGGACCAGTATGCAGGATCAGATGTGGTAACAGATGATGTTTCTGTCAGCAGGGGGAAGTGGTGTTTGAGGGGGAACCTGACTGTGGACATCCTTGTCCTGTCAGATTGTCTGAAACAGGTGAGACGCCACTTTAACCTCTTGTGTGAGAGAAAAAGTCATATTGTTTTTAGTTATTAGAGTTCATATATTAATTATTAATTTTCCGTCATGTCCTATCAGGGCTTTCAGATTGGCAGCGTACCCTCCTCCCCGACTTTTCCCCCTCGTCTTGGGCCGTAGACAGCAAACTGGCTGCTGAGCTCTGCTCTCGATGGCAGAGCCACAAAGACAAACTGTCTTGCAGGTCAGTCTTAAACGCAACACGCAGCTTACTCTTTCACGCCATTATGTGTATTATAATCCATCATTACCCACCATTAACATCATTCATCTTGTAAATCTTTTTGTCTTCTCAGGTGGCCCAGACTCGCCGTAGAGACGTCCTTTCCTTTGGACTTTGGCGCTACACCCGTCAATGAGAGCAAGGTGGGTAACACGTAATGACTCCTCACTAAAAATGATGTTCATATATATATATATGAACATATATATATATATATCATATCATATATATATCATATGTATATATAGCTGGATTTAGAACATTTTTCTGCAGCAAAAAGATAAAAATGTTTCTGTTTCAGGTGAAAACATTCATGCTGAAGAATCCTTCGTCTTCAGTGGTTTCTGTAGAGATTCGGATCCTCTCCCTGTACCCGGCCCCCCTGGAGGCTCTGGACCTCTTAACCAAATGGTACGCTCAACTACAGTGGTTTTGTGCCTCGGTTGTTTGTAGTATTGTACCATTGTTCCTCCAGCACATCCCTTGAGATAATTTGTCAAACTGCTTTCTCTGTTTTGATCGACAGGTTTAATATCAGCCCCCTTTCTGTCAACATCAGCACCACAGAGTTTTCTCTCTTGGCTTCTGCCCCCAAGGTAAGTCCTGAGAATGTTCCCAGGAAATAAAGTTGTGCCACGTTTGTCTGGTGCTCTTTTTCGTATTTACTCATTGGTTTTTGGCTCCTTACTTGGCATTCTTGTTGTGCTTCAGTGTTGCCTATTGTGCTTTCCCTCTCAACCTTTTTCCCCTCTTTCTGTGTGTTTGTGTGTGCAGGCGGGGGAAAACGTGAAGGCCATAACAGGAGAGGGTGTCCTGCGTCTGCTGCTGCAGCCCTGGGAGGCCAGAGAAGTTGCTGTGGTCTTCACTCCCTCTGAACACAAACCCACCACCACCATTCTCATCATCAGGTACTGATTCATATTAGTAGGATGAGTTTGTTCATGTTCATATGTGTATTTAGGTTATGTACTGGCGGAGGATTTTGGAACTTTGGAAGAGATATTCGCAATAGTTGTGAATTTCATATTTTTTTAACGGCAGACATTTTGACTGAGGTGTCGTCATGCACAGGTGTTACTTATAACATTAAATCTTGGTTCGGTAACATGAAAGAAACCAGCAAAGGTGGACTACATTTTCCAGCTGAAAAGAAAGTGTAGCCAACTATTTTCCAATTAAAGTAGCTAGCAGCACTAGCTCCAAAAGTCCCTAAATCTAGCAAGAAAGTTGCCAAGTGGTCAAAACTGACAGACGGTCCGTTCAGGCGTCCCTCTGAAGCCACTCCCCCAAAATAGTCATCATGGACATAAACAACAAATGGCTACTGTTGGTACTTACAGCTGTTAGCTAGCAGAGTGTGCAGGCAGGCAGGTAGACGGACAGGTGGGCCAAACGTCTCATTCGGCTCCAATGATTGGATGGCTTTTCTGTCAAAGCATTTGATTTGATTGATTGCTGTCGGGTTGTAATGAGATTTTTAACAAATATAACCCAAATATATTTTTTAAATACATTACCCACCTGAGCTGTAACGATGGCTCTGTTCTGTTCAAGTTTCCCAGTAAGCCATGACAACGAGCAGGAACACACAGCACCAGGACCTTGAAACCAAAGCAGCTAAATGGGATTTGTAAAGGAATGACCATCACCAATATATGTTGGGCTTTTTGTGATATCTGGAACACTTCATTTTATTACTGACGTATGTTTTTATCAAGCATATTGAGTGCAATGTTCTGTGAACCATGGTCTTTGTTTGTCTTTTTAACCCGGCTACAGGAACAACCTAACAGTGTTTGACATGATGACGGTGCAGGGCCACGGGGCCAAAGAGCTGCTAAGAATTGGAGGCAAACTGCCCGGCCCAGGAGCCTCTCTGCGCTTCAATGTTCCTCAATCAACTCTAATGGAATGTAGTGATGGTGAGATCAATTTTTAACCTTAATATCACTACATGACTTGTTTAGTAATAAACTTTATTGGTACATAGTCACTTTTAACAGAAAGATAAGGCAAACAAACGAACAAAAGTAAAACGTTCCTACTCGTCTCTCCCAGGCCTGCGCAGCAACAAGCCGCTTTTCGCCATTAGAAAGAGTTTCCGGGTGGAGAATGCAGGAGAGCTTCCTCTGACGGTCATGTCAATGAATATTAACGGGTATAAGTGTCAGGGATTCGGCTTTGAGGTCTTGCAGTGTCGCCCCTTCAGCCTGGACCACAACACCTCCTCTGAGATCACCATCGCGTAAGTTGTCACTTAGTGTTTGAATATTATCAGTTAACTTCTTCATTGCTATATATAAAATGGAAAATGAGTTCAAATGGAAAATGCTTTTTTGGCTGTTTGTTAGTATTATATATAATTCAACCATAGGCAGTCCCCACATCTCTTATCTCTTATTCTGCTTTCTCTCTTCCTCTTTTACTTCCTCATTATACCTTCCTCCTCCTCCTCTATATCTTGTTGTTATGTCTCTTTTTTTACCTTTGGTTACCTCTCTGTGTCCTCAGCTTCACCCCAGACTTCACCTCATCCTGGGTGATCCGGGACCTCACCCTGGTGACATCACGTGGCACCTCTTTCCCTTTCACCCTCAACGTGACGCTGCCCCACCACATGTTGCCGCTCTGCGCTCAGGTGGTTCCTGGCCCCAGCTGGGAGGAAACTTTCTGGATGATCACTCTCGTCTTCACATGGTTAGTACCTTTTAAGTCATTTTTACTTAATACATCCGTGGCCGGATGTATTATGTTTTCAGGTTGTCCGTCGGGAATGCCTGGAGGGCACGAACATCCACTTGGACTCAAGAAGAAAACTGATAGTCAAAGGCCATCACATATCAATCAGAAGTATTGTTTTAAGAAGGGGCCAGATTAAGGTCCCAGTTATTTTCATTAGATTATTCTAATTATTCATAGTAATAAGTCATAATGTTTTCTAGTTTTTGGGTACGTATCGGAGGTGTAACTCATTGTCTGCTGTATCTGTTTGTGTTTCAGCTTCTCCCTGTTTGGTGTGTGTCTGATGGCCTTCCATCAGGCCCAGTATATCCTGAGTGAGTTTTCCACACCCACCATCAGGAGCAACCACAACTCTGTCCTGTCGCGGGATAACGGTCCAGTCAATAATATGGCACCTAATGGAGTGAAGTAAGTCCAAGTGTCTTTCAGTAGTATTAGGCACATTGTGAGACTGAAACTCTTTGCATAAAGACAACTATTGCAAGTGGATTAAACAACTTAAATTTGTAATTTTTGTGTCTTGTTTGTGCAGTAAAGCAAAGGGCAGCTGTAAGAGCTATGTGGACATCTGTCACACCTCAGACAAAGGTAAAGGGCGTGGCTCTCCAGCCCTGGCCAACATCCCCACCCCTCGTCCTCAACCATCCTCAAAGAGAGGCTCCTTAATCACCCTGTCCCAACCGCAAAAGAAACACAAGGTTTCACTCTATTACACTAAATACAAGGCAAGCTCGTCCACAGCAGTGTCTGATGCTATGATGATGGATGAAGACCATGAAGACCTCACAGCGGATCCTCCTCTGACCCCAGACCCTGACATCTGCAACAACAACGAACCAGCTTTCATCAGTGTGCTGGATAAAAAGACATCCGCAGACTTTAAGGAAGACCCCATAAGCACTGTAGAAGATAGAGTGCCAGCAGCAGTTATGTTTCCCATGGAAATTCCTGCTTGTTTCCCAGATAACGTCATAGTGGGTCCAGGACCTAGACCAGGCCTGTTACTGTGCAGTCCTGTAGAGAAGAGCTGCACTGAGCACTCTGCGGAGAAGATCGGCTCTGAGAAAAGGGACAGATCTGAAATGGAGGTAAGGAAGGTGCTGAAATGCACTGTGCCTGTATTCATTTAGATTTGATGTCTTTTGCAAAGCTTATAATCCTAATGACCATCTTCACTTAATGTTCTTCTGTCTCCAGCTGAGAGAAGATAGCAAAGGCCAGAAAAAGAAAGCACAGTGCGCAGAGACTGGCACTGCATCAGGAACTAATAAGGGAAAGAGGAGTCGCAGGAAGACAGAAAATGTCTCCAGGTAGACCTCACGTTACCTATATTTTCATCCATGAATCAATTCATATTTATTCTGATACTCCAGAGTAAAATACCTTAAAATTCAGGTCTTTGTTCTGTATTGTTTAAAAAGTGAGCAAAGAGCATTGAACTGTAGTGAAACTAACTGCGACCAACGCTGTTATAAAGCACCAAACGGTAAGATACGATGTGTTATAATTGTTTGTGTCTGATTACTGCCCTAGTGCTCCTGAGCACAATGTGGTAGTGATACCGGAAAGGGAGAAAGAACCTGAATGGAAAGCAGGGGACCGTAACCTCAGTGGACCCCGCAACAGGAACCGCTGCTGCATCGGCTCCAAGTCGGAAGCACCAACGCCTGGACTGAGTGTTGAGAGCCCTCACAAGCAGAACGGTGGGCATAACCCTGACCTGTCACACACTTCTCTGCAGCTTTACCAACATCCAAGCACTTGATTTTAATCTCACTGGCCGTGTTAATGTCCGGCAGGTGTGTGTCCTGTTCGTACTCGCCGGAAGTGTGCTACAGAGCGGCGCGGTGGTGGAGTGTGTGAGTCGGGCTCGGACTCCGGCAGCTCGTCAGGCAGTGTGCGGGCCAGCAGAGGAAGCTGGGGCAGCTGGAGCAGCGCCAGCAGCATAGAGGGAGACAAAGACCCCAATGCCCGAACACACGGCTGCACTACCTCATCCAGAAAAAGTAAGGGACACTTGATCATTACTTATCTAGGAAAACCAGAACTATTTCTAAACTATTAAGTTAAATAAAGCCCCTACAACAAAGTGCATAATCATCATGGTTAACAGACTGTAGCTGTATTTTTGTCACAGATGAGAAGGGTCAACTACATTATTTTGACATTGGTGCAAACAGATTTTTATTTTATTGTTTTTTACAGGGGACTCCATGCAGTACGGCGTCTACCCAGTAGAGAGAGACTGCTACCACACCGTGAATACAAACTACAAGGCTCTCAGGTACCTCAGCAAAACATATGCTCTAAAATTATACAGTCATATGTTACACAACTGTGTATTCATTCTATTCTATTAGTGTTTCTATTTCCACAAAATGGTGTCAGTGTTAGATTTGACCAACATTGTGTATAAAAGAGTAAAATCTGATGTTTCTATGTATCCACTTTGCACCGCCGTCAGGCTACTAATGAGAAATTTCAGATTATGATGAGTGTTGTTTGAAGAGAACTTTTCATCTGTTCCCTGTTTAACTTGTAACTTGTGCCTTTTTCCTGTTCAGCATGAACAGTTTGTACCGCAAAGACACGTGCCAAAGCCCCGATCCCACAGCGTCCAGCTTTGCCCCAAGTTTTGCTGCTGTTGCTGCAGGAGTAGAACGGAACATGGGTAAAGACATTCATAGTGAATACATACTTTATGAGTCTAAAATAAACACCTGTCCACCTCTTAACAAGTAGTATTAGTGCATTACGTCTGATTTCTAACGAGAGGTTGTTGTTTGCTTCCTCAGACCTGACGGGTCAGTATTTGCCTGAAGAGACGTGGTCAGCTCCATCCATCCCCCTCACCAACGAGTTTAGATACAACACCACCGAAGCGCTGCCCTACATACCTCAGCCAGCAACCACCGCGTCGTACAATGGGTCAGTGTTTAAATGTAGATTTGTTCAAATTCTAAACATAACAATTTTTATTTATATTGGCAATGAATCAAATAACGATCTGTAATGTGAAAAGGGTCATTTTTAATGAGAAATTCATCACCAAACTGCACACATGCATGTTCAGAACAGAAGAAAGTTGGACATTAAATGAAGGGGGTGGAGACTGAAGCGGAGCTAATAAGAGAGCGAACGCTGGACAGAAACATGACTCCTGCCTGCGTGCATGAATACTAATGCTGTTGTCTGCTCGATATGAATATAGGAAATTGTTAGTCACAACAATGTTGTTTAATACTCTGTAACAGTTCACTGTTTGTGTCATTCATATAGAAACTACTGCCTATACTCTGTATATCTGACCTATAGTGTATACACCGTATTCCTATCATACTTGCAGCTGTTTATTCTGTATATATTGTCTCACTAAACAGATATCTGCATTTCAATGCAGAATTTGTAGGCAGCGGGACAAGATGTTTGTATGGGAAGAATTCTGGTTTTCGTTTGTTTTACCATATTTATACGATTATAACTACTTCTCTGCAATGACAACGAAGAAGAATCTAATCATAGGAGGAGAATGTGTTACATTGTTCCTCTTTTTTTTTTTTTGTGGCAAAATGAATCCCCTAAATACAAATGGCGGCTGCTGTGTGCAGTCGTCTGAAAACTCTATTACTTATATGCCACTTCCCCCCTCTGTCTAAACAGCCTTTATAACTGCTTAAAATAGATTTTTTGGTAAGATACTGTGTATCTAGTGCTGCAGTAATGTGTCATTGTGTTTCATTGTTGCAGTTTTATCTCTGTTGAAACCGTTGGATCAAATGTTTCCTTGTTTCCCCGCAGGTTTACCTGGAGTAGTGCCAACAACCATTGCAACAGTCCCTACACCTACTGTGAGGAAAGCAACTACATAGGTACAAACTCATGCCATGGAGTTTTCTTGTACCGTAATCCAGTTATATACTCCTCTCTCACTCTGTGTAGTCCAGTTATATACTCCTCTCTCACTCGGTGCAATTAAAACGTATTCACTGAGTTACTGGAACAAGCATTGACAAGCATGTGTTTGTTCTACTCATCTTGCAGGTAATGGAACATTTCAGAGTGGTTTTCCCAGTCAGGAGGCCCAGCATGCACACAGCAATCAGACCAGCTGGAGTGAGGAGCAGCCGCAGGAATCAACCTCGACCTGGGACACAGCAGCCTGTGTGGGCAGCAAGGTGAGGAGTCACAACAATAAACTCAAATGGGGTTGATCGGGACCAAGTGGTCTGGCTGCTCTCCTGCTGCAGCTGAATATTAATAATCATAGTCATAGTGTAATTTGCTAGAACCCTCGGGGATATCTTCAAATATCTTGTTTTGTTCGATCAACAGTTCAAAATCTCAAGATATTCAGTTCAACATAACGGGTTTGTAGAAAAGACTCAGCACTCAGCCCTCGAAAATACAAGCTTTTCTCTTTTTCAACTGTTCAGTTTACGATCATCAATGACTCAGAAAATCTTCAAATCCTCACATTTGATGTTGAAACCACCAAATATTTGGCATTTTTTCTTCGATAAGGCAAAAATTATTGCTGATTTCTCAAATAATTGCAGATCTATTTTCTCTCGATCAATTTGTTGAAATTCTCATTACATCCTGACAGCAAGCAATAAATCAAATGCTCTGATTTACTCTTGCTGGTTGCTCTAATTTTACATACCCACGCTTCTTTGCAGCTCGAGTATGTTGTGGCGCAGGTAAAATTACTTTTGCTGGTCTTACAGGCTGCATGTTCTGAACAACAGGGCCTCCACCATCAAGGCCATCAATATCCATACTTGTCATGATAAATAATGCAAGAAAACAAGAAGTTAATTTCACGCAGTTTCACTTCAATAAAGATGTACAGGGATGTGGTTAAAGTTGTGTGATGAAATAAATCCCTGCAGTGGGTTTACACAAAAATGATGTAAATGGAGAAACGCAGTGAAATCACAATCTTTAAAAGTTGCACTGGTCTTACTTTAAAGCTGTGTGCAACATGAACCGGGCCAATCAGGGAGCAGATTGCTGCCGGAAACCTGTGATTACAATCAAAGAATGTTATTGAGCACCAGAGCACCTGTGATTCACATTTAATGTAAAACTGGATGTTTCCATCTGTTTGAACAGCAACACACACACACACACACACACACACACACACACACACACACACACACACACACACACACACACACACACACCATAAAGACAAAAGTGGCATCTCTCTTGAGACTTAGAAGGAAGTCATTTCATTTGCTGTACTTGTCAGAGCAGAAATGAGGAACAAAATCGTCCGGTTTAATCGACTCGGTCTGACTGAAATAGTTATGGTTTCTATAAACTTCTCTTTCATTTGCTGCTTCTCCTTTTTGTGCAACTGTTGTTTAAAGATACACGCTTGGTATCGGTGTGCACTTTGGCCCATTTGCAAAAAGAAATTGCAGCGCACGATTGTCCTATAAGCAGAAAATGTACCTTTTGATTATTTATATTTTATTCTAATACATTTTTGTTGCATTTTAATTGCTGTTTCTGTCGTAATTTCTCGTTCAGTGTGGTTTTTAAAATGAACTATTATATTTACTGTTGCTTCGAAGTTTATTGACAACTTTAAAATATACTGCCTCGGGGAAAAAATCAGTTCAACCAAAATTGAGGGATTGTGTGAAATAAAAGGTAGCTGATGTCAGATTAAAAAAAAATACCTTCATTGTTATATGTTTGAATTTCCATCCATCCATCCATTTTCCACCGCTTATCCGGGGTCGGGTCGCGGTGGCAGCAGGTCAAGCAGGCCGACCCAGACCTCCCTCTCACCGGCAACATGTTCCAGCTCATTCTGGGGGATCCCGAGGCGTTCCCAGGCCAGCTGGGAGATGTAATCTCTCCAGCGTGTTCTGGGTCTTCCCCGGGGTCTCTTCCCAGTTGGACGTGCCTGGAAAACCTCCAGTGGGAGGCGTCCAGGAGGCATCCTAATTAGATGCCCGAACCACCTCAGCTGACTCCTTTCGACGCGAAGGAGTAGCGGCTCGACTCCAAGCTCCCTCCTGATGACCGGGCTCCTTACCCTATCTCTAAGGCTGAGCCCGGCCACCCTACGGAGGAAGCTCATTTCGGCCGCTTGTAACCGCGACCTTGTCCTTTTGGTCACAACCCAGAGTTTGTGACCATAGGTGAGGGTAGGAACGTCGACCGAGTGGTAAATTGAGAGCTTTGCCTTCAGGCTCAGCTCCCTCTTCACCAAGACGGTCCGGTGCAGCGCCTGCTTTACTGCTGCAGCCGCACCGATCCGTCTGTCGATCTCCCGCTCCATCTTACCCTCACTCGTGAAAGACCCCGAGATACTTGAACTCCTTCGCTTGAGGTAGGCACTCCGTCCCCACCTGGAGGGAGCAATCCACCGGTTTCCGGCAGAGCACCATGGCCTCAGATTTGGAGGTGCTAACTCTCATCCCCGCCGCTTCACACTCGGCTGCAAACCGCCCCAGTGAATGCTGGGCCTTGTTCCACCAATGTAATGTACCACAGCTTTGCTTCATACAAAACATCATCACGCTGGATTAAACATATCAACAAAGAAAAATGTAATGTTTCTAGCTCAGGTAAAAACATTACTCTATAGAGACATCTGTAAAAACACTTCAGTAAGCACTTCAGTTGCAGCCGAGTGTGATGTTTGAATTTTTTACTCTCAAATACTGGTCTCAAAATGACAGGCTGAATCCTAATACCATGAAGTACTACAACTATGTACTGTGATTAAAAACACACCTCAAACTAAACTACGATCAGCGAGTACCTCTATCCAAAGATTCATAAAACAACTGCTCAAGAGAATACTTTGCAGTAGCATGTAACATCTACTTATAGTGTCTTTACAACAAAGACATTTCTGTTTTTGTGTGTGTTAGAAAGTGTAGAAACAGACAGGAAACCAAAGCTCTGCAGCCAGAATCAAACAGGAGACGTTGCTGTTCCCCGGCATGCGTCTTAACCACGAGTCACTACGACTCCTGAAGAGATTGCCTTTTTCTTGTTTCTGAGGATTGAGGGAAACTAGAGCGGGAAGGTCATTTTACTTTAGCTGAAAAGGACAGACGCTAATGAAAAGCAGAGCAACGACAGCCAGCTCATCACTGCAGGGAACAGACAGCCAAGTGGCCCCACGGTAGCGAAGCCCAGTGACAGGTAAGGTCAGAATATGTCACGGATGTCCAATACTGGGATATAACTTTGGACAGCACACAAAGCAGCTCCAAATATCAGGAAAACAAGTGGTTGAACAGTTAACATCATCTCTCTCTCTTTCTCTCTCTCTCTCCGCCCTCCACAGCCATACTTCTCGGGTACCCGCAGCCTCTCCCCCATGTCCAGTCTGTTTGGGTCCATCTGGACGCCTCAGAGCGAGCCCTACCAGAGCCACTTCCAACCCGAGCGATCGGCCCCGATGTCCCCCGTGTCCCCCGTCACCCCGCCTCATTCTCCCTTTATCCGGGAGCCAGAGGTGACGTGCGCACCGATCCAGTACTCCAGCTTCAACCCCTTCGGCCCCCACATGAACCTGGACATATGGAACTCTTCCTCCAACCGCAGCTCCAACTCGCAACTCTCCAACGACTCTGGCTACTGTGGAGATGTTTAAAATTAAAAAATAACAAAGCGGCAGACCATAACGATAATTGCAAACATATAAAAAAACGTTGATATGTAAAAGAAAGGAAATAAAAATGAATGTTCTTTTATCATTAATGGGGAAAATGTGAATATTCCTTCTCTTTTATGTTCCCATTTTCAAATGTTAAATGTTGTGAAAGGTTAAGCATTTGTTGTATATTTTTCTAGATGTTTTGCAGTTTTGATCATAGAAAATAAAAAAAAAAGGTTTTGTACTTCAACAGGATTTCTTTAATTACGTTAATGTAGTATTTAACTTTATCTGTCTATCGACGTCTGTTTTTCTTTCTTAGCTAACCTCTTTGATCATTTCAATCACTTGTCAGAGCCCACAAGTCCATTAATGTCGTCGTTTTAGTTTCATCCTCTGCTTTATTTTCCACAGAAAACGGGCTTAAAGCTTGTACACTTGTCCTTCCAGTGGAGAAGACGTGACGTAGTGCCATGTCGACTGCCCTACATGATAGAAAACGCTCTGCTCGCTGGTGCCACACCGCATGCAGCCAGTGCCCTTCGTGTCACTCGGCACGTTCGAGGCATTATGTCTTCCAGTTGTTTTGTCCGTCCGTCTCATTCTCAGGAACGCATTATCTCAGGAAGGCCTTGAACAAATGTCTTCAAATTTGGCACAAACGTCCACTTGGACTAAATGATGAACCGATTCGATTTTGGTGGTCAAAGGTCAATGTGACCTCACACATAACTTGGCCATAACTCAATAATTAATATGCTCATGACAGTTTCACACAAATGTGTAATTAGATAAAATGATGACCTTTTTTTGGACTGTCGTGCAGCTGCAACTTGACTGGTACACCAGCAAGGTGGTAATGATAGTCCACCACTGGCTGTGTGTATGTATGTAAATATTAAGAAAACTAAATAGGAAATAAGAACCAAAAAGCACAGACTCGAGCCAAGAGTTTCAATAATGTTGCTCAGAACCGTCTCTCTGCCTGGTGAAAGGCCGTGTTTTTTAAACTACATTCATTACATCAGAAATGATCTTGATGTGTAAAAGGGATGATTGTGGAGTAATTTATCCTCAGGGGAATATCAACAGTAAATTTCATAGCAAACTGGCTGTTTGTTGTCCAGATACATTTTGGTCAAGGAAAGTGGTTCAGATACTTTGTCTCGTTCTGGACTGACAGACATTACTAATCTTAGGCCTTGTTGGCAAACAAATGACGTTTGCTTGGGAAAATGCTCGTACCAATCCGATCGGAGAGAGCGAGTTTCATCCATAGTATCTTAATACTGTGTACATCCATCAGTCGATGCTTTATAATTATTCTCCCTGTGCAGAGTCAAAGGGGTGCTGTAGCTTTCCCCAGCTATCATTGGACGAGGGGTGGTGGTACCTTCTGGACAGGTCACAAGTCCTAAAACACGTATGGACAAATTCATATTCACAACTACAGACAGCTAAGAGTCTAACTTGATGCATCTCGTGAGGCTGTTACTATTTCTCTCTCTGCCTCAATACAATATTACAATTATTAATTTAAATTAAATTATTAATTACATTGTTTTCATTATTTTCGCAGAGCGTTTTGACAAATTAGGTTCATATAAAAGAGACGACTTCCCATAATTACTGTTGCTGTATTTCTGAACGTGGCGGAATATATTTTAAGATGTGGGAAGTATTTAGCAAAGTAGAGAAGTGAAAACATTTAAATCAATGAATGCATCTTTCTGTCATGCCACGGTGAAGAGGGAGAAGTGATTTCAGCTGTGACACGTCGAGACTCAGGGTATTTTCTCTTTAATTTCAATCCTATATCATGTTTTATGGAGTGTGCTGCTGGAGTAATAAGACTTCTTGGATAGGTGATGTACTTTAATGGCTTTTAAAAATGTATTTATTTAATTTGAGTTAAAAGGATGCATTCAAAGAACCTTCGTGGCTGTTTTATTTGAGCAACAAGTACTATATAATAGATGAATACCTTTTCATTGATAAACACAAATTAAATTTCAATTCTGTCGATATAATTGACCGTACAACATGTCGGTATCCCTTAAACACTGAGAAAGCATAAAACAACTTGTCACACTCAATAATTGGTCTTTTTCCTGGACGACAAGGACGAGTAAGAAAAGCCCAGGTGTGCATAGTATAAATAATGATTGCTGGATTCTATTTAGGGTCCTGGTATTGTGCATGTCGGCTCACTGTCGCACTGTCGAGGCTTACTGGGACACAGAGCCATCATTAATGGTATTGGTAGCTCCTGTGTTTTTCCTACTATGACAGGTGAAAATATCTGCTGTGAAAAACTCCTATAGTTTAGTGAATAACAGTTTTTCCCCCCAAAAAATATGGCTTTTCTTTGTTTATATTTTCCAAAATGCCTTTTGGAGGGAACTAATTTATTAGATGTTTTATTTAATATGTATCTCAGATGATGGAGGGGCCGTTTGATAAATATGACCATGTGTACAGTTTGTCAGTTCTAGCCACAGTCAACAATTCTAGTTTGTATTCTAAGAGTGTGTTGGGACAACACTATGCAAGGAAAGGCCTGATGGGTCGCTTTTCTTTTCTTCTGTGTTTTATAGGAACTCAAGATGAGAATCCTGACATTTCTCTCGTTCGTCCTGCTGCTAATGCATCAAAGCTTCTCACTCTCCAGAGCACAGTGTCGCAGCTGTGAGCAAACATCCTGCAACTGCTCGGGACAAAACCTGACCACGGTCCCTGAGGCTCCTTCAACGCTCATCACTGAACTCGATCTCTCCTTCAACAGACTGCAGACGATAGTGAAAAATGACTTTGTTGCGTTTTCCCGTCTGCAGTCTTTGATCGTGAATAACAACAGAATCCAAAAGATCCACGACGAAGCATTTTTCCCGCTGACTAATTTGGAGAAGTTGGACTTGTCCTTTAACAGACTGAAAACATTGTCTGCTGGATGGTTTGAAAACCTTTTTTCTCTTCGTCACTTGAATCTTTTGGGGAACAAATATAAAATGTTGGGTCAAGGCAACGTTTTCCAGCCGCTGAAGAGATTAAGGACCTTACATTTTGGAGGCCCTGACCTTCAATCTGTCCGAAAAAGTGACTTGTCTGGTCTCAGTGTTCTTGAAGAGGTTGTTTTTGATGGAAAGAATCTGCGGTATTACGCAGAAGGAAGTTTAAGACAAATTGGGCCACTCAAATTTGTCACACTTGGTCTGAATGGTCCATTTTGGAGAAATCAACCACTCGTAGAAGCTATACTGTCTGATGTCGTACACCAAAACACAACCCTAACATTCACTGACACACAGTTTTACACAGAGGATCAAATCCTCCCATTGAAAATGGCCCACCGCGGCGGAACTACAAGTGTTATTTTCAAAGATGTTACTATGACCGTTCCGGCTACCATGGCATTTCTGCATATTATGTCGGACTCTAATTTGACTAAGTTGGCACTTGTAGATACTAAACTCCTCCTAAGTTCTTTGGGTAGCATTGAATATCCCCAACACTTTAACCGTTTGGAGGCTGTTGTCTTGAAAAATGTTGCTGTCCCTCAGTTTTACAACTTCCCAGTCTTTTTCCTGGGGCCTCTGGTGGGCATGGTGCGAAGAGTGTCGCTGCTAAACTGCAAGTTTTATCTCTGGCCTTGTGAGTACTCTGTTGATTTCTCAAATCTGGAGTATATGGACGTCAGTGACAACTTGCTTAGTGATCTGGCCTTCGGCGAAATGATGTGCGATGGTAATGGTGGTCTTTGGACTCTGCAAACCATCAATGTCAGCAGGAATCACCTTCAGTCGATCAACAGCCAGCTCTTCACCAAACTAAGTAAGCTTAAAAACATCGACATGAGTGGAAATGCATTTCATAGTATGCCTGAGACTTGTTACTGGCCGCCAAGTCTCCAGTTCCTAAACCTTTCATCAACACATTTACTAAAAGTAACCACTTGTTTGCCGGTGAGTTTAAGAATCCTCGACATATCAGACAATGACTTGACCGTGTTCAACGTCAAACTACCTTTTCTCACAGAGTTATACATCTCTGGCAACAAGATCGTTACGTTGCCAGACGGGGTTTTATACCCTCGTCTCACGTTTCTCTCCATTCCAAACAACGACTTACAGACATTCAGCAGCAACACTCTGAATCATTATAATAATCTGAAGAGTCTGGAGGCTGGTGCTAACAAGTACATCTGTTCATGTGACTTTGTAGCGTTCATGACGAGTTCTCGCGTCATATTTGGAGATGATTCCAAGTCGTACGTCTGTGACTCCCCTGACGCCGTGAGAGGAAAGAGTGTGGCAGAAGCGAGGTTGTCAGTGTTTGAGTGCCACACGGCTTTAGCGGTTTCTTTACTCTGCTCAGGCTTCCTGGTGGTGTTTCTGATCGTCGCAGGTTTGTGTCACAAATTCAGCGTTGTGTGGTATTTGAAGATGACCTGGTACTGGCTGAGGGCCAAGAGGAAGCCAAAGTTAAAAAAGGGCGAGCTGGAGTATGACGCCTTTGTGTCCTACAGTGAAATGGACTCTGGTTGGGTGGATGCACATCTGGTCCCGGAGCTGGAGCAGACCGAGCCACCTCTCCGGCTCTGCCTCCACAAGAGAGACTTTGTTCCCGGAGGCTGGATCTTGGACAACATCATGGTCGCCATAGAGAAGAGTCACAGAACTCTGTTTGTCCTTTCTCCGCATTTTGTCAGCAGTGAATGGTGCAAGTATGAGCTGGACTACACCCATTTTAGAGTGTTTGACCAAAACGACGACACAGTTGTGCTGATTCTGTTGGAGCCCATTGATAAAGAGACAATTCCCAAAAAGTTCTGCAAGCTGCGGAGGCTCATGAACTCTCGGACGTACCTGGAGTGGCCTGATGATGACGACCAGATCTCCAGGTTCTGGCACAGCTTGAAAACAGCTATTAAAAGGCCTGATAATGGGAACTGTGTACAGTTTGACAATGTGGACTTTTAATTTCAGAGTTTTACTTTGCAGCTTTTTTTTTTTTTTTTAATCTGTAACTTTTAAATTCAGTTGGATGAATGTCAATAAAATGTCTTTGGTCATAAATTGGGCCTGCTCAATATCGGTTGTAGCCATCCATTCATTCTTTAAACCCATTATCCCATCCTGGTTTCCCCAATGCGTACTTCCCCGGCAACCCTGCCTTCTAAAAATGACATTTCTGCACATTTAATTTGTTGTGTTGTCAATTAGATTTTGTGAGGAATTCCGAGTGATTAACTCTAGCCATTGAAGTGCTACATTTATGCACACGGTGACCTAGGGAGTTTGATCGGGGTGTAAGTTGGGTGTACAAAGTTCAGGGCATATTCATCCTGTTTAACATCAGAGGGATAAGCTACATATTGCCTATCCGTCTGATTCACTGGGATGCTTTACAGCTGCACAAGCCTTATATGCTCTAACTGGGGACAGTTAACGCATACCTTTTATCTAAAATGACCAAGCAAAAGTGAGTTCACGTCAGTAAGCCCTTGAACAAAGTACCTATAGTGTGAAATTATGTATTTACGTATGAACGTTTTGATGACGTATACAATTTGTGTGACAGCAGTTAACCAAAAAGGGTCGATATCAAAAGTTAGTTTAATAGATTCAATTATAACGTCACAAACTGAATTTGTTCTGTAAGTATACATTACTCATCATGTCTGAGGAACTATACATCATGAACTACTGTAGCTGGAATGATTTTTCTCGTATTTATATGATGAATTTCATTTTGTGTGTGTGTTCACGTGTGTGTTCATGTGCTTGTGTGCCTAAAAGCGTGTGTAATTCATTGTCAGGCTCTTGAGAGCTGACATATTGTCGCTATTGATCTTTAGTCCTAAAATCAACACAGAAGCCTGGATACTGGTGACAGGCAGGCCAAGGGAGTCAGGGTGGCCTGATAACACACACACAAACACGAACACACATTAATGCTCAACATGCACATATTTACAGAGTTACAGATGTCTGTGAAGGTTGCTGAAATCTGATATAGTGCAGGACTTAATCGGCGAGACATAAAATCATTAAATCATTGCTTTCATGATTGACACGTATAAAAGTACACTTATACACTTACGTGTTGTACATACAGTAACACACTAACTTTAATTTATTCTGTGTTCTATACAGTAAAGTAAACCAGCATGACTTTATCTCCCAAAAGCAACATGGCACTTACAAATATTTGACGGCACAAATTCAAGTTTGAATCTGAATCCACTATACTTAATTCTACCTGTTAAAATAAAAGGTAATATTTATTAATTATTGGGAAGTTTACTGTCTATATTTTTTCTTGTAATATACACCCAAAACGTATACAAAAAATAGAATAAATTAAAAATGTTAACACCTTCCCCGCTAGTTGGTAATAAATAAATTGTCCTTGTAAAGTTCCCTACGAAATGTCAGTTTCTTTTTTTTGTTTGGAAATATTATAATCCTGAAATGACAAGATTTTATTTGTCTTTCTATAACTTTCAAGCTATAACTTTAAGGAAAAACCGAGTCTTGTTTTTGGGAAATCCTGTCATCATATTGTACGACTCTGAAATGATAAAGGTGACATTCTTTATTTTTCGAATTCTCAGCAAAAAAAAAAGTATTATTATTACGTATTTTGTGTGTGTGTGTGTGTGTGTGTGATAGAGTGTGAGAGAGCCTGATAGAACTTATTCCTCTGTGCCATAGATCTGTATTATTGCCCAAACACTAAAACTAAAAACACAGCAATGCCACACTGTTCTGATGAGTGACATGTTCCTTCATTATGAAAAACACAGGCACTGTTATTTTGTGTCGATCCCACACACGCCATCTTGCTTCTGTAAAAACTCACTGGAGCGCCAAATGTGTATTCTTCCACGGCTGAAAGTAGTCCCCAACAAATGCACTGTGTACCCCTGTTTGAGTAATGCTTGCTTAAAACTCCAGTGACCACCTGTTTCAGGAAATGGTTGGGCCTTTTTTTTAAAGATAAAATTAAATATTTGTCACCTGTTTTTAAGATTTTTCAGTCTGAACTAATTGGATTTTGTGCTGAGGGCGGCTAACACATTTAAGGTTTTGGTATCATTACGAAAAATGGTTGACAATAACAAAAACAACAATTATAAAAATAACTTTTTTTCTATTGCTAAATGGGTTTAAGTAAAATGATGCAACCCGCCCTGCCATGCAAAGTTTTAACCTGCTCATCCGTAGCAGTTTGTTGCTCGAGGGCACTTTGTTCACCTCATCTAACGGCACCTGAGTCTGTCTTCGAACAGCCTTTTCAAGTTTTTCCAAGTCAGTCGATAGCCACGGGTGTGTCTGAGCACACAATCCTCTTTTTGAAGACGAGAATTGTCAGTTTTGGAAGGGTGACGTGGTTGACCCTTGTTTGATGTTGTGTCGTTATGCTTCCCACTTAAAGAACATTATAGTGCGTCATGTTTTGAGGAGAGCCACGTCCGACCAGGTTGTACTGTATCTCAGTCTGCTGATGTGGGTTCAGAGTGTTCCCCTTTAGAAGTCAAAACAGCATATGATTTGATTTCACGCTCTTTTATCCTTTAACTAGCCTGATAACAGGGAAGGAAAAAAGCAATGATCTGCGTGTGTGTGTGTGTGTGTGTGTGTGTGTGTGTGTGTGTGTGTGTGTG
>NW_022280058.1:2112543-2133377 GCF_004355925.1 Anarrhichthys ocellatus | reverse complement strand
TGTGTGTGTGTGTGTGTGTGTGTGTGTGTGTGTGTGTGTGTGTGTGTAGCGACTCTCCATCATCTCCTAGCAGAGGATCCATTAGCCCTGGACCCCCTCCCCGGTTGCCCAGTGATAAAGTAAACAAAGTGTGTTTGGCCAATACGGCATGCAAATATTTGTTCTGGAAGCTACCTCGTCCTACGAGACACACACACACGTCTGCAGCCGTGTGCTGAGGTATATATACAGTGGCGAGACTGACGGTCCAGTATTACATATGCAAACACACATACAGAAAAGTGGATCCATCAATGACCCAGGACAGACCTTTCCTCGGACTTCAACACAGATTCACCTGAACCTGGCAGCTACGGTAATACAACTTTAACTTTTTTTGACCAAGTTTAAGTCATTATCTTGTCAACAACAAACTATTATTACTTTTTTTCTTCTGTAGTTGACTCTTCAGTGTTGAGAAGCCAGCATGGCGGCAGGCGTCATTAGAAACTTCCTCATTCAGGCCCCGAATCCAGCCTACTTCCCCCTGATTTTTCAGCACTCTCCATGCAAGGAAGACAAAGGTGTGGAGATGCTGGAGGAAAAACTGGAGATGAGGGAAGATGAGGAAGAAAGAGAGGTAGATGAGGAGGATGATGAAGAATCTGAAGCTCAGGAGGAAGAGGAGGAATGCTTGGAGGTTTTCCTAAATCCTGCCAACTACGCTTTGGATGTGACCAAGCAGTTGCTGAGGTTTGCGGATCTCATCAGCCGTGACGTCCAGCGGTATTTCGGCCGCTGCTCTGGTGATCAAGAAGCTTGTGACATCTACAGTGACTCGGTCTCCGCCACGACCAGTGGGCGTCTGCGTTACTATGATGACCTGCTGAAAATTGCAAGAGCGGGAAGCCCAGAGGAGCAAGAAAACAGCGCGGTGACTTGTGCTGACGACCAAGGAGTTGGAGTTGCGAAGGGCAACAGCAGTTTGGGGCCCTTAGCTGAACTGTTCAACCAAAGGGGCCAGAGTCAGGGCCGCAGCCGACCGATGATCAAGCGGCTTCTCCCGCTCAGTTTCTGGACTGAGCCGATCCCCTGCTGCTCTCTGGTCAGTTTCAGCAACACACCTGACGTCGCGCACACACACGGTGACACACCTGCACAGGACAGCACGCACACAGACTCTAACACACACACGCACTGCAACCCGATCCCACATCACAGCACACACGCACTGGAAAACACTCAGCTGGACTTCAGTGACTTGCTGGCATACTGGGATCCAAACCCAGAGCTCACACACACACTGACGGAGAACACACACATGCAGCATTAAACACAACGGCTTTATTCACATCCTTTTCAACTTTGATTGATACTTGTAAACATTTTAATAAAAAAGTTTTAAAAAACAGAAACAAATCAATATGTGTTGTGCTAATTTTTCTTCTGGCAGCTTGTCACTGCAGCTTATCATTTATCTGATGTTTGTTCTAAACGATCGGTTTCCCAAAATTACAAAATACATGTTTTCTTTTTTACCTCTAGTTGTTTTTAATCATACAGACAGTTCAACGCTGTTGAAGCAAAATCAAATTGTTTCAGGAATTGAAAATTGCCTTATTCTTTTTAGTTTTTGCTGACCTCAGTGCTTTAACTTCCCACCTTGCTGCTGTGATGTACAGGTGTACTTCAGGACATCCTGACGTCACAGTCGGGTGTGGTTACAGGTTTTCTGTGAAGAACCAGTAAAGCTGGGCGTGGTCAGAGGGGAAACGGGCTCAACCGGAGAGGGCAGTGAAACCCTTTACAGCCTCCGGTTACTCTAAAGAAAAATCTATTTTCGCCAAGTTTTTTGATTGAAATCAACTTGTTTCAAGTATTTCTTACAGTCATTTTGTATTGAGCAGCACAAATATAATTAATTTGACCTCCGTTGTTTTGAAGTGGGGGCAGTTGAGCTAGATATCTCAAAGCTTAAGCACATTCAGCAAAACCAAAACAATCTGCACAACCAGACACCACTACATTGGGTTAACAGACCCTTTAAATGGGATTAAAATACATAACCATCCCTAGAGCAACATGTAGCATGAATCTGCTTACAATTTCATTGCTCATTTCCAAATAGCCCTCAAGCCTGGATTTTCCAAGTCCTGTCTTTTCTGTTAAGCGGTAACGAGAAGAGAGAGATGAAAGTGTTTGCTTTGTTTAAAACAGAAATAGTGAGATAAAAGAGACATGTAAAATAGGGAGAGATAAAAATCCACATGTGCTCTCAATGCTTTTAGTCAAACGCGGGTCTGATAAGGCCCAGAGAGGAGTGACAAATTAAAGAATTATACTCCTGTACATGCTAACATCTGGCGGGTGTCGGGGTCTGAAAGCTAAAGATGCAATAAAGAAAAATAATCAAGAAAAAGATCAAGTGGGAGGAGAGAAAGAGTTCCAGAAAGTAAGAGCTCAGTCAGTTTTCCCAATTCTGAATCGACAGGGCAGTATTTGATTGGTTCAGACTGGAACGAGTCCCCTGCAGGCGCACCATCTGATTGGTTGAGAGGGAAGGCCAGTGACATTTTGACACACATCCATCTTGGACACATAAAGGTACAAACTTTCAGTGACACATGTGAGGAGGCACCAGAGCAAGGTAGAGAAAACGCAGACATGAGGACGCACACTCTTTTGACCGTAGCGCTGCTGGGCCTGCTGCTGTGGACCTCCTGCTCCCAGGCAAGCGACACAGAATCCAAAGAAGAAGAAACACAAGAAGACTCATCGAAGGAGACGGAGACGACAGAAGAGACTCCAGGAGAGGAGGGGGAAACCGAAGAGGCAACAAAAAAAGAGAAAACAACGGAGATAGAGGAGGAGAACAATGTGATGGTTCTCCACAACATCAACTTTGACAGAGCTCTCAGCGAGAATCAATATCTACTGGTTGAATTCTGTAAGTAGTCACATTTATATTACGTTTGTGATGCTTTTTAGCACAAACATCATGTTTGGCTAAAGTGGACCGTCATTGATTGTTAAAAGATGCCAACTTGATTAAAATACACATGGAGGTTTATCCTTGGGAACACAAATGAAGCTGGAGAAGGACATGGGTTACAACTGAAAGCTTCAGGAAGAGCTCAGAGCTTGAGTTTAGAGTATTTATCACAGTATAAATGTCATTTTCTCTGTTCTGGCTCTCATGAGCACTGAGGCGTTATCTTAAGAACGTGCAAACACGTGGCCTCTCCTGTCCAGATGCTCACTTGGTTTAACTCTCCCACAGTTGAGCTCAGCCCTGCCAGTGGAGAGGACTGGACGAGGAAAAGATATAAAGGCTGAGCCAAACTGCCACAGTTGCTATCAGCAGCTTATTTACATGTGTATCTTTGCATGCGATGGCACCAAAAAGAGAACTGAACAGAGTAGCTGCATGTCTACTGATTTGATTATTGATTTTCAGTATTTATTCCATGCTGTATAAACACATCAACTACATATTTGTGTTTGTGTGTGTGTGTGTGTAGATGCTACCTGGTGTGGCCACTGTAAAGAGCTGGAGCCTATTTACGCTGAGGTTGCTGGGATGTTGAAGGAGGAGGGATCGGCGATGCGTTTGGCCAAAGTGGAGGCCACAGAGGAGCCTGAGCTGACCCTGGAGTTTGAGATCCAAGGCTTCCCTGTTCTGGAACTGTTCATAAATGGAGACCGCAAGAAACCCATCAAATACACTGGTAAACACACACACACACACACACACACACACACAATGACCGTAGGTTATTTGATTGGATCAACGTTTTTTCTATACCTTTTAATGTTTGAGCAAATCAACTGTATTTTATTTCATCTAGTTACATTTTATGTTTCCTTCCACATCTAATTAAAGATTTTTTGGGGGGAAATTTGATAATTTATTTATTTTCCTTGATGGCAACATTGAGACCACTCCCATGTTTGTGTGTTAACTGTGAAGCTTTACCCAGGAGAGCATTAGCTTAGTGGAAAGTGTGAAATGTTTACATATCAACTGTAAATTTTAGCAATTGTCATGACTTTCAATCGAAAAAAAATCCCCATATCATTTAGTACACAGAAGTTTTTTTTCATGGCATTGTGTAAACAAACAAAGCATTTAAAGGGTTACAAATGTGAAAATAAATGACTTTTTGACACATAAATCTGTGTCCACTTAAGAACATCAGAGCAACTTATTTAAAGTGAGGCACAAGGGCAGAGAAATAGTCCAGCAGCACCAAACCCCCTGTAAGCCACATCTGTTTGCACAAGAAGTAAACAAACAAGATAAAATGTCTTATTTCGTGAGTTTTACAGGTGTTTTTGAACTGTGGACAGAGTTTAGCTGTTCCCACCTGTTTCCAGTCTGCAGCTCCAGCTACACAGTCCCTTTTGTTTTTCTTTCTATCTTACATCTTGATGTGTTACATGACGTGATTTAATTTGTTTGTGTGTGATTTCCAGGTAAAAGGTCAAAAGAGGGAATAATCCAGTGGATGAAGCGTCATGCAGGCCCCGGTGCTCCGGTGCTCGACTCAGCTGACTCTGCAGCTCAGTTCATCGAGTCCCATAACATCACTGTTGTAGGATTCTTTGACGTACGTTTATCTATCCTTACTAATAAATCACATGATCACATATTTATGTTTACATTCACATTTATATTTTCATTCGTATCTTTATCAGAACCTGGAAAGTGAGGCGGCCAAGGTGTTCAAGGCGCTTGCTCTCAATTTTGATGACGCAGAGTTTGCTCTGTCAGCGAGTCCAGAGGTTTTCCTGAAGTATGAAGTTAAAGCCAACTCAGTGGTGCTTTTCAAAAAGGTACGAAAATGTTGTGATACTAACTGAGATGCACATAGTCAAGTGTTTTATAGAAAGACTGAACCAAGATACAAGAAGCTGAGACGATGTTAGCTTTGCTGCCATCTAGTGCAAACAGTGTGTTCCTTTTTGAGGAGTAAATGTCCTCACAAGGATGGAAAGATGAGGATATTTTGCTGATTCTGACTTCTTTAAAAAGAAAATTCTAACTTTAGGATTTACAGTCTTGACATGGCTTAAGTTAGGTTTAGGGATACATTTAGCCATATAAACAAAGGTAAAGAAAAAGATTAGGCCTGCCACTACTGTATTGATTTTTTATTATTATTATTATGTAGGAATCCATCAGTTATTATTTCAATTAGTCAATGAAATTTCAGAAAATAGCCAGGACGACTATAGAAATTAATTATTTTATATATTATTTATTAAATTAGTTTGTGTTTCATCCTTTGTCATGCTTCAGTTTATGCACAACAACTTGTTTGTCTTACATAGGAGAGATATATAACAGAGAAAAGCAGAAAAATCAGCAACTGTTTGCAAAACAAACGTTTGTGTGTTTAGTTTGACGAAGGCAGAGCGGACTTTCCGTTGTCAGAAGAAGGAGTGCTGAACCCAGAAAATCTGACCGCCTTCATCAAGCAAAACAGCCTGGAGCTGGTCATCTCATTCCGCCCGGAGGTAACACACACACACACACATACACACACACACACACACTGTTAGAAATTTTAAATTAAATGAGAAATTATATTTGAAGTTGTATTATACAGTATGTGTGTGTTTTCAGACTGTAGAGCTGATCTTCAACTCTGGCATCCATCTGCACAGCCTGCTGTTCATCAACTCCGCTGTGGAGAGTCAGACAGCCCTGGTGGACAAATCCAGGACCATTGCCAAAGAGTTCAAGGGCAAGGTATCTGTGTGTGTGGCTAGGGAAGTGTGTCTTTGAAGGAAAGTCGGTGACATAAATCTCAATGTAACCTTTTTGTCATTGCTTTTTTTGTCGTCTCTTTATGTCGGTGTGTGTGTGTGTGTGTGTGTGTGTGATGTAGATGCTGTTCGTTGTGATTGACGTAGCAGCAGCTTTGGATAATGTGCTCAATTACTTCGGCGTGTCCAAGACAGACGCCCCCACCGTGCGCCTCATTGACATGGAAACAGGGAAGAAGTTCAGCATCGCTGCCGGCGATCTCTCCATAGATTCACTGAGACAGTTGTGCCAGGATGTTGCTGCCGGCAGTGCCAAGGTATAACAAGCACACATGAGTTTGATATTCAGCCACGCTGCAGCATTAGACCCAATAACTAATAATGTTGTCATTGTGGTGCAGCCTTACTATCGGTCTGAGGAGATCCCAGAGGACTGGAATAAAGGACCAGTCAAAGTCCTGGTGGGAAAGAATTTTGAGTCCGTTGCTCTGGACCCGACCAAAAACGTCTTTGTGGAGTTCTGTAAGTTCGTCTGTCTGTCAGTCTGCGCTGTAAAAACTCAAATGGAAATTGGCTAAATCAACTCATCTTTTATTATTGTGAATTTTAAATTCTCCATTTTCGACCATGAAACCATTAGCTCTTGAGTTAAATAATGAGTTGAAATGATGTCCTGCTCAGTGTTCACTCACTCATCTAATTACGCTTCTTAAGAAACACTGGCTGCATCTGAAATCAACAGCCAGTGTGTTTGTGCTGCCTTTGTATCATATAGGAAATACTGAGAACAAATATCAATACTGAGAATAAATATTAATACTCAGAAAAACACGTTAATGAAAACTGTTACCTGTATTTTTTCTTCTAACAGCACTATATATATATATATTTGTGTGTGTGTGTGTGTGTGTGTGTGTGTGTGTGTAGATGCTCCATGGTGTGGACACTGTAAGGATCTGACTCCCATCTGGGAACAGCTGGGCGAAAAGTACTCCGACAGAGATGACATCATCATAGCCAAGATGGATGCCACTGCCAATGAGGTGGAGTCGTTAACCATTTCGGGATTCCCAACTCTCAAATACTTCCCAGCTGATGGCAAAGAGGTAGCATACATGTTCAAACTTACACACATGTTCAGAGCACAAGCACTGCATACAGACTCAAAGAGCTTTTGATTATTTCCCAACCTGCCCTCCATCATTTCTTCTTCTTCTCTCTGTTAGGTGGTCGACTACACTGGAAACAGGGATCTGGAGACCTTCTCTCGGTTCCTGGAGGATGGAGTGTTGCCTACTGAAAGTAATGAGGAGGAAGATGAGTTTGACAAGGAAGGTGGTGGTGGTGGTGATGATGAGGTCTGTATTTTTACCGCTACCTTATATATTTCTCTTTTTATTATAATCCACTCGCCAGTCTCTCATTGTATTTACTTCTTCTTCTCTGTTTCAGGAGGTTGCTGAGTCTGCAGAGGTACCGACCAACACAACATCTAAGGATGAGCTGTGATGTCACTTTGGTTTTTTTCAACCAATCAGTATCTTACAATTTTTCTTAATAAAATTAATTTAGGTTAAAAACATCAATATGTAGCTACTCATTACTATTTTGAATGGCTTTCAAACTCTGTTTCAGTTTGTCTTGATACTTGACATGATTTTCTACAGCACAATCGTCACTGTATGTAAATATTACATTTAGTTTTTCTAAATGTCATGAATAAAAATCAAGACATTGTTAAGTTTGACTGGGACTCTTTCTGACTTTTCACAGTGATGAAAAACACAAGTAAGTTTAACAAACAAGATAGTTTTGTGATAAATTAATCGGAAGCATCTACATGCGCCATGAAAGTCAACAGTGGAAAAACAAATAAGGGGGAAAATATGCTGATAAGGATGAGATTAAAAAGGTGATGGAAACAAATGGAAGGAGAGTGGAACACGAAAAAGAAGCAAAGATCTTCAAAATCAATCAGTGACTTTGTTCAGGAGGAAGTAGATTGAAGGATATAAACACTGTTGTCTCTCATTCCCAAGTGACGTCGGCAAAACGGAGCATTTTCGCATTTTCTGAGAACATCTTGTCGAACATGGATTAAGAAGAGACAAACAGAAATGACAGTTTTAGTATGTACTCATGGTAATTGGCAAAAAATACGTTACTACCTAGTGTGAGTACCAAGATACAGTCTAACGAGACTGTAAGAGTCCACAGCTCTGTGAGGCCTTTAGCTCAACGCTAACATCAGCATGCTAACAGGCCCACAATGCTATTTGATCTAATGGTAACAAGGGAATGACAGTTTTCTTAAATGTCACGTTTTATATGATATGACAAAGAAGAAAAAAATTAAGTATGACCTGAAGGGTGAGAGGGCGGTTAAATCAGGCATTTTCATAAAAATAAATGTTTTATTTTGATATGAAGTGAACTCCTAAGTCTGTTATGAAAATAAGAATGATGAAATTGCAATTCACAATGAGTTGAGTTTTAAAAATCTTTATATTTATCCGTTTATATATTTCATTTTGAAGACTTTGGGGCTTCCATAGCTTATAACTACATCGTACTAAATAAGGGAGGTTAAAATAAAGAGCTGGAAGTTTTGATGCCTTTTTATGCTTTCACCATGTAAAAAGAAAAAAGTCTTTAGCACACCAATTCATAAAGAATAGGTTAAATAACTCCCATTATACCTTGTTTGAACCAAGATACTGTGAATATTTGGTGATTACTATGTAGCAGCTATAAATGCAAAGACTCAGGTAATCATTGGTTTATACTCAAGTTTTCTACAGAGCTATTAAGTTATTTCTTTATTTTCACTTGTAGCTTTTCAAACAATTACTGCATAGATATCCTGTCAATACCTTTACATCCACAGTTTTGATTCCATTTAATTTATTAGTAAACCATTTATAATATTCTAAGCAAGTATTATTATATCATGTCTTGATAATTGCTGTACTGTAAATGAAGTGCCACCAGAGCATGAGGTGGCAGATCCATATGAGGAAAAGAAGGTGAGTTTGTACAAGCTAAACAGGTGAAGAGGGTTTGGTTTTCAGGGAAGTCAAATGTTTCTAATTCCAGAGGAGAACAGGTTCAACAGGCTTTGCCGTCACGACTGTCACCAACATGGGACACGATTCAGCCGAGCTTCCTCATATATCCAAGGTAAGACCACTGCTCTGATACATCTCACACATCACACTGTTTAATTAGCGACAGCGGACACGTACGACCGCCAACAGGCGGTTTGTTTATGGCAGAGGCAGGTCTGCTCGTGTTTGGATCAGATCACGGCTTTGGCTCTGTTTGCATCAGTAAAGAAAGTCTCATGTGAGCTAAATGTACTTGGCTGCATTCAGCAGGTGTGTTTGATGGCTGATACTGTTGGTTTGACAGAGTTTCATACTGATACTGTTGTTTTTAGGAGACTTATTGGCATTAAAGCATATTTTGGATAAGCAGTGATGTGGAATCACATGACTCAGCATTAACTGTGTTCATACTATTGTAACATTGAGTTCTTTGAACTATTGAGTGTTTTATTGAGCTTTTGGTTTGTGTTAAGATCATAGTATGACGTACAATAATAAGTAGTAATACTTAATGTAGTGGTGGAATGTAACTACAGTAAGTACAATATTGAGGTACTTGAGTATTTCCATTTTATGCTTCTTTGTAGATTCAACAAACAATTGATGATGTATTATTATGGATTAAGCTACCCAGCCGAATCTAATGAAACTAATGAAAATCTAATGAGAGTAAAACATATGTTCTCTCTGAATCTACTTTACAACATTTCTATCTGTGTATATATAAAGTGTTTCTGAATTTAAAACGTAACTTAGTCTGTACAGTATTGGCACCAGACGAGGAGATGAAATTGCCAATATTTATTTCAGTAATTGAGACAACATTAACTGGGTGTCTACTTTGTCTTCGTACTGACTAAACAAAAATGCCGCAGTGCGTGCTGTGTTGTTTTGACACTGTCACATTAAACCTCACCAGTTCAGACTGGTGAACACACTGAGATCCCAAGCGTGCCTCTCTCTATTGTTGATACCGGTTACTCCCACAACAGAATCGAGCTGCCTAGTTCATTGTCCTCACATACACTGGGCTGGTAAACAGAAGCAGTTTTTGCCAGTTTAGGAGCTCAATAAAGATGGCAGCGACCGTCACTTGGTGGAGCACTTAAATAGAAAATCTGCAACTAGAGTCCGGATCTACATGATGTGACACGTGATAGTTTTCAGTTAACTGAGTGCAACACTTCATTAGAAAGCAGTAAAATGTTCAAAGACACCCTACAATGTAATGAAATCCTTAAAATAATTCTGGATCTGGATCTACACCACCAAAAAAACAAATCGCTTGTTGTTTGACAAAATGATTTTAAATTCCTAGCCTTTAAACTCCTTTTCAAAGGCCCTGTTCAGTATCTGGTGAATGAAGATGATTTTTCTCCGGTCGTCCACTGACTCCTTTATCACTTTGACTCCGAGTGGATGCTGTGACCAGCGGTGCTTCATTGTTCACACACAGCTGTTAATTCCGGTCTCAATTCAATCTCTTTGACAACTGAGCGAATAACATCGGCCAAGATTAGCAAAAAAACAATAGAACATTAATATAAACATATATGAACAATAGAGAAATAATTATCAAGTGTAAAAGAAAGTAAAAAATTAACTAAAATAGAAATAGTAAATTACAACAACAAAAAATTCAAAACAAGAGTGAAAATAAAACGTGTATAAGAAGTAAAACTAACACCATTGCCGAATAGAAAGTAAAATAGAAAAGTAAGTAATATTGTGCATGATGTTGAAAAAGTAAAAAAACATCCTCATGAAGACGAATTGCAGGTAAATAACATGTAACAACAGGTTTTTACTAAAGTAAACACCATCAGGTTCACCACATGTGAATTATCCGCCTCTCCTCTCTATCAAGCTTCCTGTTTGACTGGATGATCTTCTGATGGAACCTCCTTCGTATGAGGAGGCCAGTCTACACCCTCCTGCTCTGGGCACAGCACCATTCAACATCCTCCCTCCCCCCTACTACCACGCCTCCCTGCACTCACCCCCAACACCTCCTCCCACCTATAGAGAAGCAGGTAAGATAAAATCTCTCTTTCCCCATTTATTTCATCCACACCAAGCCGGCTAAATTTGAAAATGCATCGTTTGTTTCTATGTCTCGGCCCTCTGTCCACACAAAATTTGTATTTCTCTCACCCGAAAACTGAACCTTCTTAATACAGTATTCAGATCTCAAAATTAAAAAGCATGAAAGATAATTGCAGAGAGCAGAAGGGGACAGAAAGGAACTCTAAGGAGCTGAGACTAAGCAAAGTAACCAGGCCATCTGTCCCAATTTTAAAACACCTTTTTTGTGTGGAAATGTTTTGCGTCCACATTTTGTAGCGATGTCAGTCCATAGAGAAACGCCTAAACAACACGAAACGACTAAATCTCTTCTTCCTTGCCCTCTTTTCAGTTGGCAGCAAACATCTGGTGAGCAGTGGGAGAGACAGCCCACCTAACCAAATCATTATTTCATGGTCGAGAAAGACGTCTTCTGACAAAATCAACATAAATGCAGATTCATGACAACAGCACTGCTGTGCAATTAAAATGAGCCATCACAGATATCCCACACATCACACATATTCATATTCCCCGGCCCTCCCTGCGCCGTTTACCCCTGAAACATTGGAGTTTTAAGATTCGTACGCTCTGGAGGTTGTTTTGATAAAGCTGCGTAAAGAGTTTTATTTAAATAGATGAATATATAAGTATTATAAAAATATATTTAAAAAACACCATTGAACAGCAATAAAATAAGAAATAAAACATATATATACAAGCCACAGATTATATAAACATATAAAAAAAAGTGTAAAGATATAATCTCTGATGGCAGCAGTAGATATTTTGGTGTTAGAGGGTTATTGACATTGTACGACTGAATAGCTGTTCATCAGAGTGAGGCCTGTGGGAAGAGACTGTGTTTGTGTCTGGTTGTTTTCATACAGTTTACAGCTTAATCTGGAGTGAGGGAAAAAGGTGCTTTTACAAATTTAATGTGGACATATTTCTTTTTTCCTAGTCAGAATCCAGCCTGATCCTTTTCCTGTACTGACTGTGCCAACTGTTGAGACGTCACGAAACTATGGAACCATAATCCATCCACTGACACAAAGTATTAAAGCTACATCTTTACTATCAATCTTAATTACACAAACCGACTGTGTGGATGGAAATAATATTTCATGTCTTTGTCCCTGATATCCTCCTCTGTCCGTCCTGTGCCTTCTGAATACCAGTTGGTGGAGCACCGTCGGCCCGCAGCCGACAAACTCAGCCAGCAGTAGTGACGACGCAGCCGTCGCCTGTTCCCATCTCTGTGAGACATCTGGGAGACGTCCCTGCTGTGGTACGCTGCCCACACTGCCACAGAGTTGTCACCACTAAAGTCACATACCTGCCTGGAAGTGCCGCCTGGTGCACATGTGTGCTTCTTGCAATGATGGGGTGAGACAAAGACACACACGTGCATGAGTATTTAACATCACAGAGCCAAACCAGCTTTAACGTCTTGTATTGTGTCTCTGCACGTTTGTGTTTGTTTCAGGTTGATCTGTGGTTGCTGTCTGATACCGTTGATGATGAAACATCTACAAGATGCACATCATTCCTGCCCACAGTGTAAAAACCAACTGCACACACACATAAGGTGACACTGTCAGGATTAATATGGCTCCTCTTGTCCCAATACCACTCATATTTCTGTCACAACAGGGAGAAATAACATGTTGTCATAAGCTAGGAATGGAAACAGCTCACTGCCCACGGGGAAGCAAGAATGTATTTAGGTGATGACAAGTGTGTGATCTAATATATATATACATTACACACTAAATATATTGATATAGGACAGAGGAGTAACTTATGCGGTTTGAGAAGTTTTTAGAAGATTTTATGACTGTAAAACTACGGGAATTCAAACTCCGCTGCTGCTTTTCACTATGAAGGAAACAATTTCCATCTTTTAACCTACAGGGGGTGACGCTATAATACCAACAATATTTAATTTTCAATTTTAATATGATCTTTCTTTTAGATGTATGAGACATTTTAAGGCACAACACACACACACACACACACACACACACACACACACACACACACACACACATTTCTAATACATAGGAGGAAGGTAGGCTTTTGTCACTTTTGACCCTCTATAAGAATGTATTGTGGGGGTTTATAGTTAAATAAATGAAGAGGAAAAGAATACTGAATCCATCCTTGCATGTGCACACGGCACCAGCGTGCAGGATGCTTTACATCATTACAACACAGAGGACATTTATGATGAACATGATGATGTCCAGCCCAGGGATTTAAGTCATAGTTGTGTTTATGTTTTTTTTTGGACAATTGTATTTTCTATAGAATATTTATACTAAAAGAACAAAATCTTTGTCTTTTTCCAAATGTATGTATATGAAGCTTACATTCATGTTTACTTTAATGAATTCAATTCAATAGCAGACATGATTGTCTTTGGTGATGAAAAACAAAGCCTTTTGGAAAACCCATTGGCTTAACATGCTCTAATTTAATTTTCTGCATATTTATAATTTTAACGGCCCTGCGCATCTAAGACAAACCCACACAGGTGATTGGCTTAAAACACTGTTAAAATAAGACTTTATTAGTACATGCCAGTGGACCTGATGTAGTTCCGGCTCTGCCCAGCTTTAGCAGGTCTAATCAACCAGAGGGAGTGAACTCACCTGTGTGGGCCTTTAAGGTACAATCTGTCAAATATTAACACAGAATTTGAAACTAACAACTTAGATTGATTTACAGAACTTTTAATACAAAGAGGTACACAAGACAATAACTAAACAACGTTTTTGGTTGCTGTAAAAAATGTTTACATCAGTAAAGTTTACTCATATTGGTTTATAATTTAAATGTATGATGAGTTGAGAAACACACAATTCTTCAGTTGTGTACACTGTGCCTAAAAGGTATCTTGTACAAATACAGAGGGGGTCTTTATGTTTGTATTGCTGCGATGCATACTTTGGTATATCACTTACCGTATGCACAGCTCCAGGTTGATTATATTATATCGTCTAACCTCTTTTTTTCCAATTTAATTTCATGTCATAGATTTACTCTGTGTTATTTCTGAGGTTTGTTAACACCAGAGATACACAAAGTGTTTGTATGTGATATAATGTATTAATTAATGAGCTTTAGAGATGCTGGTAGACAGGCTTTGTCACCTCTGGACAGAGCCAAGCTAGCTGTTTCCCTCGGTTTCCAGTCTTTATGCTAAGCTAACCGTGTCCTAGCTGTAGCTCCATATCTAGCAGACAGATACTACAGCATATGAGAGTATGGTATCAATCTTCTCATCTAAACCCCTGCAAGAAAGCAAATTAGCATATTTCCTAAACTGGTGAACTATTCCTTTAATGATATAGAATTGATATAATACAGGCCATTCTTAAAATGAATAAACACAAAATGCAGTTTGATTGATATTTGCTGGAGTGCAACCCTTCATATATCCTGTGAAATCGACCTGACGTGAAAACCGGGTTGTGTTTGAAGGATATGTGTGGCGCCTGTGCTGCTGCGTCTATGCACTCCAGCGCAATGACTGATTAAAGCACCTGCTTTCCCTGTCGTTGTTGTAGTAATGTGTGACACTTAGTATCCCAGCCAAGTTTGATTATTTTTATTTTTTTTTAATCAAAATGTTGTCATATTATTATTTATCATTCTATCATGTTGATAGGGAAATAAATATGGTCTTGGTTACTTTGATGACGCTGTCAAGGTGTTTTATTTTCGTAACGTCTGTGGAGTTTTTCATATGCTTGAGCATGTGTTTGGTGAGTGCATGCTTCCATTTTGACCTTGCTGAGGCTAACAGTGTTAGGCAAAGGGTATTTAGATATTAGTGATATACTTGATATGAAGGGCAGCCAATAGCAGAGATACAGCAGGGCTCAGATAGGGAAGTTAATCAGCTACAGACTGGTGGGTCTAGTCGGCTGATAACAAAAGCATTCACAACTCCCAGCTCAGCACTGATACACACACACACACACATACAAACACACACAAACACAAACACACACACACACACACCTACACACACACGCGCGCGCATATCAGCCCTTCATTTCACCACTCCCATCATACCTTTGTGTCAAGGTTGCTCGAGTGTCCAGTTTGTCAGTCTGTAGGTGAACAGTCATGAAGACGCTGTTGCTGCTGGGGGTGACGGCCTTCTGTCTCTGTGTGTTTGCCGCCGCTGACAAACAACCCGAGCGACACGCAGACAAATCATCCCCCGAGGAGGATGACGTTTTACAGCTGAAGAAAGGAAATTTCAACAGGGCACTGAGAAAATATAAGCAGCTGCTGGTGCACTTCTGTAAGTTTCACACAGAGACACACACAGCATGCTCTTGACCTACACGTTGATATATTGACTGTGAGCAATGACACCATAAGAGCTACCTAATGGTTTGAAAAGTGTCTTATGGATTGCAGCAAATTCACCATATCCTTATTTTTTCTTTTTACCGTCAGATGTAAAAGAAGTACTCCTAAATCTAATTTAAGTAAAAGTAAAAATCATGCATTTCAAATTTGTCTCTTTTGCCACAAAAGTGTCAAAAGAGACACTTTTGTGTCTATTTTGTGTCTCAAAAGAGACACAAAAGTGTCTCTTTTGACACTTCTTAAAAACTTAAAATAATTATTTAACATTCAAATTTGATTTCAAATTTGAATGTTAATACTCCAAAAGTATTAACATTCAAATATACTTAAAGTACCAAAATTAAAACTACTCATTTTGCAAAATGGCCCATTTCAGAATGATATTTATATTTATATATTATTTCACTGGATTATAGTGATGCAATTATTTGTTCATCACTTTATTGTTGCAGCGGGTGGAGGTGGTAAATTATCACCATATGTATGCATATGTAACGTATGCTGTAGCTTGTGAATTTCACTTGCGTGTTTAGTTTGCATTATTAAAATATTATATATCTGAATCTGGAAAGCAACTAAAGTTATCAAAATATTGTAGTGACGTAAAAAGCTCCGTATGTACAAGTAAAGTAATACTGGAATGAATGTACTTACTGTGTGTGTTTCTGTGTGTGGAGATGCTCCTCTGTCTGGAGAAGGCCATCGTATCTCAGCCGCGTTCGAAGGCGCTGCTGCAGAGCTTCAGGGGTCAGAGGTCAGACTGGCCGTGGTTGATGTGGCAAAAGAGAAAGACCTGGCCAAAGAACTCAATGTGACAGGCCTCGCCACGATCAGGCTGTACATTTCTGGAGATAAACACAACCCTGTGACTTGTCCTGGTATGTCTAAATACTCAAAACATATAGCACTCTAGAAGGGGGGGGGGGCCTTAAGGCCCTGCTAGCCCCTCCCTCCCGCCGCCATTGACACTTGCTAAGAGTCAGAGGAGAGAACTGAAACCTCTTTCATGTCTGAGTTGTACGTCGACCAGAACTGGGATAGGATTAGGTTAGCTTAGCATAAAGGCAAGCGGGAAACATCTAGCCCGACTCTCTCAACAATTAACATTTTATTTCTCGTTTGTTTAATCCTAGATTTTTGTCAGGTGAGGTTTCCAGGGAACCAACAGAGACTCCAGGAAGTCGCAGCACCTGGCTACAGGTTGCCAAGAAATAGTTACAGCATGTCAAATTTGTTGTTTTCACATTTCTGTTTGTGTGCAGATTAAACAAATGAGATAAAACATGTAAACCAATGAGCTTCGTATTCTTCTTTGGAGAGAGCCATGCTAGCTGTTTCCCCCTGTTTCCAGTCTTTATGCTAAGCTAAGCTAATATTGGATCTAGCTCAATAGTTAACACACAGACACGAGAGGGAAACAATTATTGTCATCTAACTCTCGGCAAGAAAGCAAATATGCAGATTTTCCAAAATGTCAATAGATTATTTCTTCAATATCAAGGATGAAAATGATTTGTTTTCCTGGATTGTGATGAAGTTCCTCAGAGCTCGGCGTCCATCTTAACCTGGCTGAAAAGGAGAGCGGGGTCTTCTGCTGACCTCATCGCTGATCTTAGCCAATCAGAGGCCTCAGAGGAGCTGACGGTGGTCGGCTTCTTTAAGGTGAAACCATCTGTTTAATTTTCCAGCTTCTCACTTGTGTCAATCAATTTTCTGAATAACAATTGCGTTTGCTTTTACGTGTGTGTGTGTGTGTGTGTGTGTGTAGGAGCTGAATCACGAGTACGTCCAGGTGTTTTACAATGCAGCCGTCGACCTTCCTGATATTAACTTTGCTGTGACACAGAACGATGAACTTATCACCAAATATGGTCTCACACATGACGTTGTACTAATGTTGAAAAAGGTATTTTGAATACAACATAAGCCTCCGACAGATACATGTATTTGTCTGTCTCTGCATTTTCTTAGTGCTGACTCAGTCCTTTGCATTTTGGATGCAAGTGATTGGATTTAAATAATTGAACCATCACATCAAGCTAGTAGAATATATGAATTCATCCATTGCTTTCTTACCTGTGTTTGTTTGTTTGTGTGTGTGTGTGTGTGTGTGTGTGTGTGTGTGTGTGTGTGTGTGTGTGTGTGTGTGTGTGTGTGTGTCTGCTGCAGTCTAAGCTCATCCAGGCTTACAAAATGACGCCTGAGACATCTAAAGAGATGCTGATCATTTTTATCACCGTCTACCAGATGGACCCAGTCACTGAGTACACGGGACAGGTAGAGTATTAGATGCATGGTACATTTTTGACACACATACTGTATAACTGCTCTACTTCCAAATCTGGAAATGTTCTGTGGGGTTGTGTTTTTTTTTGCATTCAAACTCTAATTAAATCGGTTACTTCACCTTTTTAATACATTAAAGAATTGTTGTCGTTGTTAGTTCGTGTGAAGATCCAATACCTCTTTTTTTAAGGCCAATCACTTGATTTTGCAGATTTTTTATTAAAAATATTTCTATTACATATGTAGTGTAGTGTAGTACGACATTGTTTTGTTTTCATAATCAAAGGCTCACTCCCTGTTGGACTGAAGGGTGGATGCAATTGTGATGGATCATTGTAAACTAAAACTTCAGTACAATTTTGTGTGTTTAGATCACACTTAAACTTAAACTTAGAGAGGTCTCTGTAGACCTTTTTTATATTTTAAAACAGATTTTTTTTCCCATTGAAATCCACTGTAAACTAAACATGAATTCAAGCAGTGTAACTAACCTAAACTGCTGTAGAACTATGGTGTAGACATAAATAACATATTGTGGCCTTGTCTTCATTCATCTTACTATGAAGAACCACTCTGGCAACATACAAGTAAAGCTACCAAATGTTAGGAACAAGTTGAATTCCCCAGGGCAAGACACCGTGTCCCAACGCAGCTGATATTTAATTCGACAGTTTGTGTTTGCTGAAATGACATTCTCTTGTTAATGGAGATGTATTTATGTTATTCTCTCTCTCTCTTGCAGACAGCCACTCAGATATTAGCATCCCCTGTGTTAAACCACGCCCTGTTGTTTGTCAACAAAAGCTCTGCTGCCTTTAAAGAGATCCACTCTGCCTTTAATGGTGCTGCAGAAGCCTTCAGGTTGAAGGTAGAAACCAAACAAATTATTTCAAACAGCAGCACTGTAGCACATATTATTTAATATTACAATAAGCCGATGGAGTACTTCACCTTTGCATGTGTATGTGTATTCAGATTTTGTTTGTGTGGGTGGACGTGGATGAGCCTCGTAACGGCAGGCTGATGGAGTACTTCCGGGTTCGGGACTTCGAGGCTCCTCTGATCCGACTGGTCAACCTGACGGACCATGTGACCTATCACCTGCCCTCTGACACTCTGGATGTACAGACCATAAAAACATTCTGCCAGTCCTACCTGCAGGGCAAGGCTAAGGTAACGCTCACTCTCATTCAGTGTGCGATGCATAGAACAGGAACTGGAGAAACAGCTTGAAACAGCCTGATATGAATAACGTGTTTGTGTTAATGTAACAGCCTAAGATGCAGAGTGAGCCGATACCTGAAGGATGGGACAAACAGCCGGTGAAGGAGCTGGTGGGAATGACTCTGGAGAACGTCGGCTTCAACCCCAACAAGACTGTTTTTGTCCTCTTCTGTATGTAAATGCACTTTTTATTTCAAAGCTACCCAGTTAGCTTTGATGTTTGGGAATTTGCAGGTGAATAGACACTTAGATACGGAGGTTCATTCTGGGCTAAATTTGGTTTAAAAGTGTAACGTTTAGGTTAACATTGTTTTAATAGTAATTTAAAGCTGGACTCCGGGATTTTTACATATAAAAGAAGGTTTGTTACATTCAATCCCTTGCCAAACAAGTTCACACGAGGCTGAGTAGGTCTATCACCTCTAGGGAAAGCTCTCTGTATTTCACAGAATACCATAGATGTGCTGTCTGGTGTCTGTGGCGACTTTCCCGCAATGGCGCAGTGAATATTGGGTTTTACCTCAGCCAGAGCTAGTAAAGAGGGCAGGAAGGGGGAAGAGACAATAGCAATGGATCAGCAGCTAGAAGTATAGTGGAACCTAAAGTATGGTGGAAGCTAAGGTGGAAAATCTCCAAAAGTGTTCAGGAAAAGTGTCTGGGTGCTACAGATTATCAAAAGAAACTCGGCATCCGGATTAAGGATTGAAGTATTAAAAAAACAAAAAACGATCAATGGCGGAGACAAACACGAATCACATGGCAAGCTCACCTTCAAGCATTCGTCATAAGCGTGCATCCACAGCTTTGTGTAATTACTCTCACTGCCAGAGGGGGAGACTATAGTTCCTCACTCCAGCTTTAAAGTTACAGTAATCTAAGTTCCCCTTAACTCCAGAGAGCATTTTAGCATCTTTCAGCTCATTGCTGTTTACTGTTTTGATTTGCTGTCATCAACACTGAATATTGTGATTTTAGCTTGTTCTGTTGTCCCCAGTGGCATAAAAAATGAATGAATGCAGATTTAAATATACAACAAACAAAATTGGCACATAGATGTTATTAGACCTTCAAATCAACAAATTCATGCTTCCTTGCTCACTACTTTTTATCACTTGCCTGCTGTATTGAAGAAGACTTGAAACTAGCGACTGAGATCATAAACTTTTGTTGTTTTCTTTGTGCTTATAGGTATAAATCTCTTACTACTTACTGTGTATTTCAGATCTTCCCTACAGTGCGGAGTCCCGTGCTCTGTTTCCACTGTGGGAGGAGTTGGCCGAGGCCACGAAGGAGCGAGAGGACGTGGTCGTCGCTCGAATCGATGCCTCAGCCAATGACATCAACATGTCAATACAGGGCAGCTACCCATCACTCTGCCTCTTCCCTGCTCTATATGCTGAAAGAGTAAGGAGCATATCAATGATTCCTTTGTTTGTTTTGTAATATATCCCATGAGTCGAATGCATAAAATAACCTAATTATTATTGTCGAATGACTGCTGAAAATGAAGGATTATGTGTGTTACCCTCTGTGGACTTGACATATATGGAGATATTAATGTGCAGTATGTGATATCTGTGTTCTTGTCAGGTGGTGGTTTATACTGGTAAGAAGAAGGTGAAGGACCTGGTGAAGTTTGTAGATAAAGAGATGGAGAAAGCCAAAAAATACAGAGTTAAGGTAAATTATAACCCCACAAACAACATCACTGCAGTGTTTTTAAGTTTGTGTGATTGTGTGTGTGTGATTGTGTGTGTGTGTGTGTGTGTGTGTGTGTGTGTGTGTGCGTGTGTGTGTGTGAGTGTGTGTTTGTGAACTGCCTTTTTTATCTCTATGTTAAAAATAAACGTCTTTCTTTGGTGTCTCCAGGAGGATGAAGACAGGAGGGAGTACATCGAGGCTGCAAAAGCTGAAGAGGCAAAAAACGCCAACAAAACTAAAGACGAGCTTTGATACAGAAAAAAAGAGAATACTGTGTGTGTGTGTGTGTGTGTGTGTGTGTGTGTGTGT
>NW_022280058.1:2092876-2112533 GCF_004355925.1 Anarrhichthys ocellatus | reverse complement strand
TGTGTGTGTGTGTGTGTGTGTGTGTGTGTGTGTGTGTCATACCTTTTAGTCAGTACTCTCTAAACACAGATCTGGTTTTATCTCAACCAAGCTGTCATTAACTCTCTAATCAAATCCAATAAAATGTCTTTGGTTAAATACTCAGATGGTTACATGACTTTTTATTTATTCAAGTAAAAAGGTTCTTGACAGAACTGTAGATTAATGATATCAAATATAGAGCTTGACCGACACATCACCATGGTTGATTTTATCGGACGATTTTATCTTCGGATATATCGTATTTGCCAATCGGCCAATAAGTAACGAAAATTAGCAGCACAGAAATGGCAAAGATGCAATGTACTTTAGACTGTTCCGTGTTTGTCCACCAGAGTGCTGACAAATGTGCTGCTCATATCTTGGTCCCATTAAAAAACAGTAAAGGACTATTATCAAACTGATTGATAATAATACAAAATTATATTCATATAGTTATTTTCATAATTCTCCAAGACACTTAACTCAACTTTAAAATGATCATATAAAACAACACACTAAAAACATATAATACACAAAACACATAAAAGCAGGAATTTGTTAATGTTCAGCGTTTATGCTAAATGTTAATCTATATTTTTGTTTTAGTTACCAAATCCTAGAGACCAAAACCAACACTGATCCTTCTAACTAGTGTTGTCCTTGTAGCCAGCATTTTTAGATATTATATATTTGAATTTAATAACTTTCAGGCCCTGAAATAATGAATTAAAAAGATTCCCTCTACCAGAGTGAATTGTTCCTTACAATGTGTCTTTGAAACAGAATTTAAATGTTCATGTAGAGGAAATTTAAAGACATTTTTAATTCAACAGCTTATCACCTGGTTACAGCCCTGCTGATATGCCATTGGTCAAAACTCTTTGCGTGTTTAAAAATAAAAACTTGAGTCTCTTTTAATCATAATGTTGCTTAACATCTGTTGGTTAAACACGTTAGTTTGTCAAACGATAACACATGGTTGTATCATCATCTATCAAAAAATAGAAATATCGCTAACAAATAACAAAAGCCTGATATGGGAAATTATAGGTTTGTTTTATACGTTGTTTTTGGACAAAAAAAATATTCCTCTTCATCAGCCTAACATCTAAAAAAGGTTGAACGCGTCATACTAACGCAATGTTAATTGAGAGTTGAAATTCTGCGGTGCAGCTCTGATCCGCTCGCAGTGACGCGGTGTGACTTCACACGGAGGCTGGAGGAGGACGCCGCCGCTCCGCGCAGCTCTCTGACCGTCTCCTCTCGTTCTCTCGGCGGGCGTCAGGCTGCACATTGCCGGAAGGATGGAGCCAGCGGGAGCGTACGGCGCCAGGAAGGCCGGCAGCATCCCCTTCGATCCGGTCGCCTTCTTCACGCATCCCCGGACCATCCTCAGACTGATGTCGTGGGTGAGTAAGCCTCCTCTGCAACGTGTGGGTTAACATCAATGGACAGGCCTACCTGCACCCCCCCACCCCCCCCCCACTGTCTCTCTCCCATCCACATTGTTTGTGTCTCTCGCGCTTTGCCTTTGTGTCTTTTTTGTCGGGATTCATACATTTTTTTAATGTTTTGTAAAAGGCTCAATACCTTTGAATTAGATATCTGTTGTGCAGCTCGGTCTAATAAATAGAAATGATTTCAGAGATGCAGCTTGTGGCAGGAGCTCGAGGACCAGCGTGTGATTACCATATATTTATCTGGAGCCTCTTTGTGTCTAGATAGCGCTTTGGATGTTGATGCCCCCTAACCAGAATGTAACACCTCTCTTTCTGTCTCTCTGGTGCGATGCTGTGCAGCTGTGAGTCACCATACAGCATGTGCGTTGAAGGAACAATTTGGTTTTAAAGGAGGCATAGCAAGTTAACAGAAGCCCATAATAACCCGTCTCTTTCTTTCAGTCTCTGTTTTCATAATTTAATGCAGTTCAACATTATTTGTCATTACCAACGTGCCAGTGCTCCTTAAATGAAACAAAGTAAAATAAAGCAAACCCAAACCGATACAACTTGGATCAGATCAGTACAATAAATAATAAAAATACATTAAAATGAATTGCTGTAGAGATAGGGGCTGTGAAGAGCCATTATTTTCATGATCAATTATTAATGGGAATGGTTTTCTCTATTGATTGATTGTTTGACTACAACATGTGAGAAAAGAGTAAAAAATGCCCTAAATCAACAAAGAAAAGCAGCAAATACTCACAAGTGAGAGGCAGGAACCAAGAAATGTTTAGCAGTTTTTGGTTGAATAACATCTAAAAAGATTAATCGGTTTATAAAATAGATTATTTTCAATCAATTACTTGACTAATCATTTCAGCTCTAACAGAGATATCTAAAGATTGTTAAATCAAAATGTTTTTGTCTTTCATTGTCATATTGTGCAGTTAGGTTGGTGTCTGATTCATGGCATCCAGTTCTTAAAGGGATTAAATAGTCATATTTCTAAAAGAATCTGTTCACCCAAATTGCAAAACACTTGCCGATTGAGGTTTGTGAGATGTTTTATTTAATGAGACATTGAGACATCCGACACTGATACTTCTGCTATCAACCAAATACAACCGAGGTAAATGACAACTGCTCAAGTGGGCAACTGCTCAAAGACCCAAAGTTCACTGCTTGGCAAATATTATTGTGATAATTTCATCTCTGCAAATGTATTTGTTAATATGTTCCGCTTTTTGTTTCCGAAATGGCAAGTAGGGCTAAAACTAACAGTTGTGTACATTATCAATTAAAATTCCAATTATGTTCTCAATTAGTCCACAAAAAAAGAGTGGAAAATGTCCATCACAATTTCCAAAAAGCCCAATGTCTTCATAGTTCTTAATCTGAATCAGCATTTTATCAAATTACGACTTGACTAACTTGAGGGTAGGGCATTCGGCATTGAGGCCCCCTTTTTTTTGTTGTTGTACATTTAAAAAACTCAAAATGCAATGAGGCCTCACAGAAACAATGTTACTTGAGGATATCTCAAAATGTTTGCAAATAAAACTGAAACTGTCTGCATGCCTGTACCAGTAAGAACAAGTGGAGAATGTTTTGTAATTTGGGTGCACTGACCCTTTAAGAAATCTTGCTTGATCCCCAGTTCACCAAACTGGATGACTATTTTATAACAACCTAATCCACAGCACACACACTCGAACAGAAGCTGTTTGTACTGGTGTGTCTGTGTGTGGTATGTATGAGGAATGAAAGGCATTCAAACACCAGTGTGAGTTCATTCTCTTCTACCTGTTACAATAATAAAACCGCTCACTTGTCTTGTCTTCCCCTGCAGGTTTTCTCCATGGTGGTGTTCAGCTGCATCGTGAACGAGGGCTACATCAACATCGGCAGCGAGCGTTTGCTCTGCGTCTTTAACAACAACGCTGATGCCTGTAACTATGGCGTTACCGTGGGCGTGGCCTGTTTTGTGGGCAGCATCTTTTTCCTGATCCTGGACATTTACTTCCCCTCCATCAGCAGCGTCAAGGACAGAAGACGGGCTGTAATGCTGGACCTCGGCTTCTCTGGTACATAATATACACACAGATACACTGGTGGAAAATAACTAAGTGCATTTACTCACTTACTGTACTTCAGTACAATTTTGAGGTACTTGTACTTGACTTGAGTATTTTCTATTTTCTGGTATCTTTATACTTCTACTCCACGACATTTCAGTGGCAAAATTTTTTATTTTTTACTGAACTAAATTCATTTGACAACTTTAGTAAGTAGTTACTTTGCAGAGTCCGATTAATGATACACAATATAATCTACAAATAAATTAGGATATAATATTATAAATTGAGGTAAAACTTGATTGATCCCCTGGAAGATAATTTACACGCTGCCCAAAAAATATAGTTCAAATTAACTATTTATCAGCTGCAATGTTACAGTGTTGTACACAGGTATGCGCGAGAGATTGGTGCTGCACATTACCTTTTTTTCTGTGTCCCGCCTCCAGGTCTTGCAAGCTTCCTGTGGTTCGTTGGCTTCTGTTTTCTGGCCAATCAGTGGCAGGCTACCTCAGCAGACGAGCTGCCATTGGCCCAGGGCTCAGACGCTGCCAGAGCCACCATCGCTTTCTGCTTCTTCTCCATCCTAACCTGGGTGCGTATGTTTATACCTGTTTGTCTAAAACCTGTCCTTTTTGTGTACATTCATGTGTGTGTGTGTTCATCATCATCATCATCATCATCATCATCATCATTATCATCATCTTGTTTGTTTGTATGTGTGTGTATTTCAGGGTTATCAGTGTTTGCTGGCAATGAACAGATTTAAGAACATTTCCTTCATGGAGGACAAGCAAAGCCTCTTACCAAAGAGCCTTCCCACCCTCGCTCTAGTCTAACACACACACACACACACACACACACACACACTTGTATATTGAGGAAGGTTATGTAGGTTCGGGTTTCCCTTATGGATACTAGTTGAGTAGTAGAATTGGCGGATTCAGAGTAGGGGTTTTCCAGTATTAATCATAACGATGCTCGATGCTTTGATCCACTGTTCTTATGTGTTAAACAAACAGTGTACAGTTTGCTTCGAATCACTCATTTAAACTACAGATTGGTGGCCCAAAGGTCAGAGTTTTTTTTGAGTTCGATCCACTGACAAGCAGGGATAAATGTCGGTGGGGAAAGTGAAAGAGCAGTGCTTGCAAGTCCTTCTTTGCAACCATTAAGGTGCCCTTGAGCAGGGATCTTAGCCCCCAACTGATCAGTTAAGTTGCTCAGTAGCCAACAGTTCAGACTGCGGCTCCACTGGACAGTTTCGAGGTGTGAATGTACATGTGGGGATGTGAACAGAGTGTTCTTGAAAGGAAGCTGCTCTCAGCGAAACCTAAATAAAAACATTTGCAATGCCAGAGAACAGACAGAGACCGGCAGATTTATTATCCATTGACAACTCAACGGGCAATGCTAAAACAATTTCATCGCCAAACTAAAAGCAGCCATTTTTCTCACTGTCAGAGGGTGTAAAGAGGTTAAGCTGTAACTGTGTCAAATATGTACAGTATGTAGCAAAAGACCCCTTTTTCAGCTTGCTACATCATTTATCTCCAATAGTTCTGTGGTAATTGGTTCCAACATTCTTCAGAGAGGATTCATAGCATGTGACACAGAGCCGAATGCTCTTGTGACTGTGGCTCTGGACTCTAAGGGGAAGCCTTCTGATTTTACACATTAAAGGTGGTTTACTGTCATGAGAAGTTCAACTTAGCATGTGAAAACTGTTAAATAAAGTCAGGTCAAGTCAATGGTATTTATACAGCCCTACATCACACTTTACAGTCTGTACAGCATACAACATCCTCTATCCTTAGACCCTCGTTTCTAATGTCTTCTGGCTTCCTAACAACTGAGGAAATTACCTGTGTTGCATTAGGGTTGTTTCATCTGCTGACCTTTAGCAACAATCTGCCTTAGAATGGAGTTTTAGAGAGGGCGATTTACGAAGCATAGCAGTAGTAGTGTACAGTAAGATGCTCTCAAGCTGCATTATCTTAACACACTAAGGACCAAAAGTCGAGATATCTTGGCCTCTGCTACCTTGATCTCTTCTCTGTCCTCCAACTTTATGAAAGTATAATACTAAATCTGTAAACTTTTCTTTAAAGAACAAGTGACCTTCTGTTCCAATCTTCAATCATCACAGTGACAGCACTTTTAACTAAACTGTGCACATTTCCAAGTTAATAGCTCTTTTCCACTGCAGTAACTTGCTAAAATGTAATGTAACTTGTAAACATCATCATGGTATCTGCTTTTGTTTCTACTGTTTTGTTGCCTTTGGGGATGAGTTCCTGGAACTCAATTCAGGCACTACTCAGGAGATTATAATAAATGCTCCAGTTCTAGGAACCCTCAGAAGTTGCCGTCAGTGCATGTGTGTTCTTACATCACAACAAGGACAACGAACACAATAACATGAACCACCATTGAACTTTGTATTAAATAGGACAATCATGCTAGAAAAAAGACCAAAAATGTAGAACCCTGTTCATAAACAGCTGGAGTCAGAGATTAACAACGAAAGGGTGCACCATTAGATTTCTTTGAGTCTGGCAGAAATGTGATTGCAACACACAGCCAAACAGTGCAGGGAAAAAGGTTAGAAGGATTAAACTAAGATTAAAGAAAAGTTAAGGATCACATTGGGTCTTGTGAAGAATATTGCAAAAACGCTAAGTGATTAGACACGCTGGATTCTATTTTTGGCTACTGACCAGCTTTTTTGTATTTCCACACTTCAAGTTTGTAAATGCTGTATACAGTGGACCCAGAACCAAATCCTCAAAAGGTTCCAAAAAATGTATGTTTTGGGAATCCCTGGATCATGGGTTGCATACATTTTTGATTTCTGTGATAGCAGACAAAAATATCTCAACAGCTATTGGATGGATTGCCATAAAATTTGTTCAGAAATTCATAATCTCTGTAGGATGAATCCCACTGATTCTGTTGATGCCCTGACTTTTCATCTAAGGCCATAATCAGATCAAAGTTTCCATTCATCCAATACTTTGGTTTATGACCAAATACCTCCAAATGTAATGTCATTGTCATTAGCTCCAACTGCACTTTGTGTTTAAGGCTAATTGGCGAATGTTACCATGCTAACAAACTAAACTAAGATGGTGAACCTGGTAAACATTATACCTTCTTAACAACATGTTGGCATTGTCATTGAGAGCATGTTAGGACTGATGTTAGCATTTAGCTCAAAGAACTGCTGTTCCCCACATGGCTCTAGATTCTTCGTCTTGCTGAGAATAAGTGCTGTAACAGTGGCTTCAATGCAAATCAGTTTGTAAGTAACAGCCTCTGTTAATGCGTGTTTGTTTGTGTGTGTGTGTGTGTGTGTGTGTGTGTGTGTGTGTGTGTGTGTGTGTGTGTGTGTTACTAACAGGTTGTACTGACGCTGAGTGCACTGCGGCGCTTCCTAACTGGCAGCAACACAAACTTGTTCACATGGCAACACCTGGATCCTCCCCTCGGCAGTGCTAGAGCTACACCGTACCCCATCGCAAACGGAGCTACCATAGTAACCACCAACCCCTATCAAGCGCCTCCTTTCACTGAAACCCTGGACCCGCAGAAACTCACACAGCAGAGACCTGTGGCTCCTGCCTTCTAGAGACAGACAGAAAGAGGTGTGTGTTGAAATACACTGTGTTCGACGCGGGCACAGACAATGTCCTGCCTCGCTGATTAGTGGCTTTCAATCCTCTCCTGGGATTGGTGGGCTTTTTGGGTCATGTGAGGATGTATGATCTGTTTTCACCATGGCAACTGCTGGCTCAGCTTAGTTAGTAGAAACTCTGTGTCAAGAATTGTCATCTTCTGCACACACACACATACACACACACATTGATGCACGCAAAGACAGCTGTATTCACTCACACCTGGATATATATGTGTACAAGTGGAAACGCATTTATGTAACACATTTCTGTGTGTATATATATATATATATACACACACACACCTGGAAGCACAGACACATGCACCCTGACTGCATGTTTGTATGGAGAGATGCAGAATAACATAGATATAGATCTGTCATGATGCTCCATCTGCCTTATAAAGGGATACAAGGTCTTTAGTGAAGAAAATATGAAGGACCCTGGAGCGTTGTTTATCTGCTTCTGTTTGCCCTCAGTCAGTCTGACCCATCACAAGCTGCCCTGCAGAGATGTGGCCTCCGATCAGGTGAAATTGAGACTGAATGGCAGCTTGACCAATAGATTGCAAGGAAACTAGTGCGGGGTTGGCAGAAATTGTTACATTTCTCTTGGCAAGAAAGCAAAGGCAGGATAGCTTAATGCATTCTGAATTCTATAGTGTTTCAGTGTGAAATATTCATGTGATTAAATATTTTATTGTGATATGCTGAAGTGGTAAAGTGAAATATGAAAAATAAAATCTATCTGCCACCACTATCAGAGCTGTGAAAGTATTTTTGTTCACATTAACTTTAAACGTTTTGCTTCTTGCAATGTGAGAAACTTCTTTTAGTAAAAGTATGTATTGAGAGCTAGATCCAACGATGTGTTATGCATATTAATCAACATCTACTGGAGGACTATAATTAGAAAGTGTGCTTGAATTTATTAGCAGCAGCAGGCAACAGCTGTACTGTATGTTGACTTTATTTTTGGATTAAACGAATAATGTCAAGGGGCCTACACAGGGTTTTACCCGGTTACGTTCAACAACCCGCTGTATGTGTGTGATAAACAAAATTGATAAAGTATGCCATACTAAAGTATGCCATACTAAAGCTTGCGTAAAAAATGAATGTCACTCTATGACTTTTTTGACATACTTTACTGTAAGTTTTTGTCGACTTTCTTACTCATAGTATATTGTGTTAAAAAAGCCAAGAAAAAAGTCATAGTAGAGTATGTCGAAAAATGGTTTAAACAAAGTCATAGTATTTTGGAAAAAGTCATGGTATAGTATGTTGAGAGAAGTCAAAATACAGTATGTTGAAAACAGTAAAAAAAAAGTCATATTATTGTATGTCGAAAAAAGTCATAGTATAGTATGTCGAATAAACAATTATAGAATAGTATGTCAAAAAAGAAAGAAAATAGTGATAGTATAGTATGTTGAAAAAATGTATGGTAAATTATGTCATAAAAGTATTGTATGTTGAAAAAAGTTGAGAAAATTAATACTATAGTATGTTACAAAAGTAATTGTATAGTATGTCAAATAAGTCATAGCATAGTATGTCAAATAAGTCAAAATCTCAGTATAGTATCTTTAAAAAGTCAATAAAAGACTTAGTATAGTACAGGCAAAGAGTTACAGTAGAGTGTGTCAAGAAAAGTAAAATAAAAAGTCAGTGCAGTATATAGAAAAATTTAAAAGAAAAAGTCATAGTATGTTGAAAAAGTCATAGTATAGTATGTCGAGAGAAGTCAAAGTAAAGTATGTTGAAAACAATAAAAAAGTCATATTATTGTATGTCGAAAAAAGTAATGTCAAAAAAGCCATAGTATACTATGCCAAAACAATTGTAGTATAGTATGTCAAAAAAGTCATATTATATCATGTCAAAAAAAGTAAGAAAGTTGAGTTTTAGTCTTAGTTGAGTTTGTTAAAATGTCATAGTCATAGTAAAGTATGTCAAAAAAAGTCATAGTAAAGTATGTCGAAAAAGTCATAGTATAGTATGTCGAAAAAAGTCATAGTATAGTATGTCGAAAAAAGTCATAGTATAGTATGTCGAAAAAAGTCAAAGTATAGTATGTCGAAAAAAGTCATAGTATAGTATGTCGAAAAAAGTCATAGTATAGTATGTCGAAAAAAGTCAAAGTCAAGTATGTCGGAAAAAGTCATAGTAAAGTATGTTGAAAAAGTCATAGTATAGTATGTCGGAAAAAGTCATAGTAAAGTATGTTGAAAAAGTCATAGTACAGTATGTCGAAAAAATACTTGAATACCCCTGGTATAGAAGAACACCCACAAAGTTTGTTTTCATATGCTAATTGAGCATGGTGAAATGCAAGTACGACACCGACTACATGAGATATGGATTTTCTTACATTGAGGACAAAAGAGGGCAAAAACCTCAGTGTGTTTTGTGCAGCGAGGTTCTGGCACAAGAAAGCGTGAAGCCGTCAAAACTGAAGCGGTGTTTGTTGGATCAATCCGCAGCGGATAAACTGAAAAATATACCTCTGTCAAATGACACTATAAGTAGGCGAATTGAAGACATGTCAACAACAGGACTCACCGACTATATGATACGCCGATATGAAATTTGGTTAAATTCGGCAGAAAAGTCCTTGGATAGGTTTAGGCACAACAACTACTTGGTTAGGTTTAGGAAGCGGGTCACGGTTAAAATAAGTACGATAATCCTGGACGTTATCTCGGGGGGCGAGTTGTGTCGTGTAGTGAAATGGGTGTGTCGTGTAGCCTGCAAGCCCTTCTTCTTGTGAGCAAGCTAAGGGTTGTCCTTTTCAGATGACGTCAAATCTAGCAGGATTCCTAAAATAAACTACGCAGAAACTACGCACATGCCTAAAGATTAAATTCACGCAAACTTTAGCATTCTACCTCTTTGGATAAATATACAAAAATGTAATACCTCATAAAATGGTGTTTACGTGCATTAATTGTTGCTAAATTGATTTATTACCTTTTAATACATTTTAAAACACCCAGTTTACCACCCAATAGTTTTTAGATTTTTTTAAATATCTTTATAAAGAGGGTCAGGACAGTTTTAAAAGAAAGGTTATGGAGTCAAATGAAAGTCAGACAGGAAGTGGTTTTATTCCAGCACTGTCCAATCATGTTACTGCAGGTGAGTTTACTGTATATCATTCCCTGCTTTCTTTCTGCAGGAACATTTTACAATATCATGAACTGCATCACCCAGAGTCATCATTATCATCGTTATCATCATCAACATCCTCTTATACTGACATCATCATCAATCATCACCAGCAGATAAATTGACATTCAAAAATGTAGAAATTCACCATTATAGTTCTCATATCATCGCTGCTGTGTTAATAAAATATAATCTTTGCTTTTTCTACAAAGTTTTACACACCGTTATATCACCTGAATAAGCCCTTCTGTACACCTGCTTCTGACCCCGCACACGAACAATAACTCTCTTCAAACGTCAGGTGAGACGGGCCAGCTCTGGCTTCAGACAGCAGGGGGCAATCTCACTCTGCAGACCTGTGAACACATGCTTCATACTCACCTGCGTGTGACCTACCTCTACCCTGAGAATACCAAGACACAGAAAAGGAAAGTTGGATGGGTGAGAAACCAAGCTGACTGAACATTCGATTGGGAGGGATCAGGAATAAAGAGAGGTAGAAACTACTAAAGCCAAGGTCACACTACATCATTTCAACTTGGAGGCTCTAAGCGCAAATTGATTTTTACCAACTGTCAGGGATGATTGAATTCAGGCCGGGGAAGGTTTTTCAAACATCAAAAAGATGTTTGATTTGACCAGGAAAATACTGCAATCTGAGAATGATCAAGCAACTTCCAGTGGCAGTTTACTGTAGGTTTAAGAGGTAGGAAAAAATTTGTGACATGTAAAAACAAAAACTTTCACTCTGTTAGACATAACATTCTCATTTTGCTCCACTTATAACGAGCTGCTGTACAATTTGGTTTTTTTTCTCGAACAAAATGTGCCTGCATCAATCTACATAAGCGTGCATTTACAAATTAAGCATTTATATATAAAAGTCTTTGCCAGCTTTAACTTTTGTGAATTCGTCACTTAAAAATCTATTTCATTTGTAAACAAACTGTAATTTCTGCACCACAGAGAATGATAATAAGGAATCTTTGAAAAGCAAACAGTTCTGGCAAATAAAAAAGTTATTATAAGACTGGATGAGATGCTGTCCTTCAAACTGGAAAAACGGTTCGACTCAGAACAGAGACAGCAGTTGTTTTGACAATTAATCAATCATCATGGTTTGATGGTTCAAGACTCTCGTATGTGGAGATTTTAGGCTTTTCCTTTTTTAACATCATCGTGAATTGAAAATCTTTCTAATGTTTTATAGACCAAGAAATTAACTGATTTATCAAGAAAATAAACTGCAAATTACTCAATAACTAATATAAACGTTGTGTTATCTCTTTGTCATGATGTCTGTACATGAGTAGATCAGTCAGTAACTTATCCTGTGCTGCACTTATGGGTCAATTTGTCTTGTCCTCTGACCTAGGCTTGAGGTGCAAGGAAAAGGACGAGAGTGAGGGCAGAGGGAAGACAGCAAGCAAGCTGAAGGTTAATGTTTGAGTAAATATAGCAGGGGAGTGACTACTATGTCTGAACTAAAGCTAGGACTATGATAGAAGTAAAGGAAACATCTTCTTGTGTGCATCTTGTGTGCAAATAGCACAACGGGTAAGAGTCTTTGAACACATACACACTCGTACACACACAGTCCGAAGGATTTCTTCTCGAACACCCGGTGAAAATCTTGTGATTGGATGGGACGAGGTGAGGAGCAGGTCCTAAAACAGGTATCCTTCCTGCTTTAGGATTGCGGCTCCCGCCCCTCTTGTGTGCACATCAGATTCCTCCACTTTAACAGAATAACCAATCCACCGACATTGTGTTCTTTTAGTCGTCCACAGAACTCTCCTCAGGTTGAGAGATGGTTGTGGCATCAAATGACAGAGTCCGCCTTCTCAGCTCAACACTGCTGTCCATCAGCTGCGTAGCCATAGTGACCGGCTCCTCTCCTGGCGGCGGGCTCATTCTCTGCTTCCTGTTCCTGCCCGACACCGGAGACACTGATTGACTAGGGCGGCTCCTGTGCTCCACGGGGCTCGGGGTAAGGTGTCTGCTTTTGTGTGAGGAGCTGGGAGGGAGCTGTGTGTGTGAGTGTGCCTCAACAGAACTGGTAATACGACTGACTTCCTCGTCTGCGTCGTCCAACTCGGGGCCCGGGTCCGATAAGACGGATTCACCGCTGGGGACCTTCAGACTGGATAGCCTCTGCAGGCTGACGGGCCTCGTCTCGACACCTGTTTCTGGCTGCGAAGCGCAGATGGCCTGCTCAGGTACGTCTTCTTGCCCAGTGGTTTCACTGGGGCTCCGGCTGTGGCTCCTGCATGAGATGACCCTCTGGGGGTGTGTATATTTCAGTGTGTGTACACTGGACGATCGCTGGCGTGGTGGTGTGGAAGACACAGCGGCCACAGTGGGGTGAGACTCTGCCAGATCGTCAGCTGAACCACTCTGATCCAGAGAGTCAGAGCGCACGGCCTCCTGCAGACACAAGACGTGCACACAAACACACATAGAAGATACAAACCTCGTCATGTCTTGGTAAAATATAAATAAAAACTGTGTGAAGATAACAAAAGAGAAGAAGAAGCAGTGATAATAACACACCTGTCTCCGTAACGGTCTGCTTGCAGTGTGGAAGGATGCTGGTCTCCTCACGATTGAACTATCTGGAACGTATGAGGGACTCAGCTTGTTTCTGTCTAAACTGTCTTCAGGACTGAGCCACTGAGAAGGACGTCTGCTAGCACTGTGGGTGGGACTTAGTCTCAGCGAGGAATTTCTGTCTATACTGTGGCTGGACATGAGTTTAGGTCTGTCTGTGTTGTGGTCTGGATTGAGCCTGTATCCGTCCATACTGCGAGTAGAGCTGAGTCTGTGTCTGTTTATTCGATGGGCCGGGCTGAACCTGCATCCATCTATACTTTGAGCTGAACTGAGTCTGTGTCTGCTTATTCTGTCAGCCGGACTAAACCTGCTGCCCTCAATACTGTCAGCTGGACTGAGTCTGTGTGAGGGGTGTCTGTCAATGCTCTGAGACGTGCTCAGGAAGATCTTTGGCCTCGAGCTGCGTCCATTCCCCAGTGAAGCATGGCTGAATACCGGCAGAGCCCCAGGAACCTGCAGCAGCGAGCCGCCTCCACTGGAGGCCAGAGATGACACGGAGCCTACGGAAAACAATGCGGCAAAGATCACATGGATACATTGATGACAAGAAAACTAGAAGAACCACCCTGGGTTGTATGCCTCTGCCAAAAAGTGATGTTGCAGTTTATATCCATGTCTTTCGAAAATGTCACCATTTTATCTTATTTGACATGTATTCCTGGGATATCAGAATCAAAATCAGCTGTATTGGCCATGTACGGGTACGCGTACAAGGAATTTGACTCCGGTTTTTCATTGCTCTCCACGTACATACACAGAATTTACAAATAAACATGAAAAAAAATGTAAATATACATAAAATAAAAAATAAAAACGGGGACAGCAAAAAAAAGTAGAACAGATGTAAGCATAAACATTTAACGACTATACATATATATATATGTATATGAACATAACCCTATACAACAACAGTGTCCATGGAATTAAGGTGCAGAATGGAGGTAGTAGTGCAGTTTGCCTGATTAATTGTTCATCAGAGTGACGGCGTTCACAAGATTGGGATAGACTTTTCGGTCACAGTGACCTTTGATCACCAAAATATAATCAGTTCAGCCTTTAATCTAAGTAGACGTTTGTGCCAAACTTAAAGAAATTTGCTCGAGGCCTTCCTGAGATATCAATAGAATGGGACATGCGTGAGTTCACAGTGACATTAACCTTTGACCATCAAAAATCTAATCAGTTCTTGCTTGAGTCCAGGAGGACGTTTGTGCCAGGTCTGAGTTATCACGTTCAAGAGAATGGATTGTCCAGAAGGACGGCAGCATAAAAACAGAATACAGTATTTCTAAAGAGCGGAGTCTTATTGAAGACGTGAATTGTCGAGAGTTCAAATGATGATGTTTTCCAAATATATACTTAAATACTATACTGTATATCCAACAATCATACAAGATGGTAAGTAACCAGATCATTTAATGACTCAATTTCAAACGAATGCATAGATTCACTCTAGATTCACTCTACTGGCGATATTCTATATTTTTCCTACAGTCAACAAATCACAAAACAAGACCAAAAACAAAAATCAACTGATCCTATTAACAAGTTCATTCTGTTTATCCAAAGCCTGATATCATTTATTCTTCTGTGCCATAGAGCTTCACAGTTGTCCAAGAACTATTAAAAATACATCAACGAGCCACCTGAGTGACTTCATTACTATGAACATAAACACTGCAGTTCATTTTGAGTCAATCCCACACACACACTTTTCTGCTGCTGTAAATGCTCACTACTAGAGCACCCAATATGTATTAATCTACAGTTGAAAATAGGCCGCATCAATTACACTCCTGTACGAGTAAGTAGCCCTGCTGTTTTGGGGAATAGTTTGCCATTTAATGAATATTTTCTAAATGTATTTAGTTTTGTGTCGCAAACTACATACATTGTACCTTTGTGATTGTGAGCACTGTTTTATAGAATCTCTGTACATTTATATTGTGCACATAAATAAAACTCAGTGTTTTGCTGGTTCGACCACTTTGTCACTAATATTGAAATGACCGTCTCTCTCTCTAAGGTCTGTAATAATAGTGCCTCTTGTTGTGCTGCATCACCTCTCAACAGCCCTCTCTGCTATTTATGGAAGCAATAACCTTTACAGCAATCAGTTAGTGGCTGTAGCACAGTGAGTGAAATGTTCCTTAATTTAATTGGCTATAAACAACCAAATTACCTGAGTAGCTGTAGCCGGAGTACGCCTCATGGCAAATGGGAGGATAAGGGGAGCATCTGAGTGGCTGGACGTAGCTGTCGCTGGGGAGAGACAGCATGCGTCCTATGCTCAGCAGGTTGCCATGGGAACAATCCTCGTCCTCAGCCTGCACCTGCCACACAAGACCATCACCGCTGTCAACGTTATTGTCCCCGTCCTTCCCCTCCACACACGCAGAAATAAGAAACACAAACTCTGTCCGTTACCTGAGCAGGTGTGCCCACATTTGGCAGTAGGTCTCCGCCCACAGACGCAGTGCTGAGGCGACGGCTGGCCTCCTCCCTCTCCCTCATCTCTTCCCGCTCCTTCCTCTCCTCTATCTCATCCAGCAGCGCCTCCTTGTTGCTATCCTCCAGGTGCTTCATGAGAACGGCTACGACCACGTTGACCAGCACGAACTGAGCCGTTAGGACGAAGGTGACGAAGTAAATGGGAGAGATCAGGGGCAGGTAGGTGAGGCAGTGGCGTTCCTGCGGGCGACACTCTCGCAACGTGTCCTGGACGCCGGGGGTAAGAGAAGAGGATAGAGATTATTAAACAATGTTGAAAAATGAAAATAGATAAAGTGATTTAAAGTGATATTCAGATATATTCATGCACTTTGTTGTATTTCCTCTCTTCTCCGACAGGGGGAGATGTGGGTCTGAGTGTGAACAGACCTTGAGCCTGTCACAGAAGAATAATACACTCTCCTAAACCTCTAATGTCAGCAGCTCTTATTCTGTCATAAAAACAGTGATCTTCTCTCTGCTTAATACAACGCCTGTCTTAGAACCGGTGCTTTGAGACAGACACATATGCACAGACACAAACATGGACTTTCTCGTCTATCCATCTTCTTTAAAAAAAAAAAAAAAAAAGCGGACGAGAGGAAGAAAAATAACCTTCATAATCCCATTCCAGTTGTCCCCGGTAGACACCCTGAAGAGTGTGAGGAAAGCCATGCCGAAGTTGTCAAAGGTAGCGTGGCGACTAAGACCCTCACACGGGTTCTCATCGGAACACTCTGAAAGAGGATGAAAAGAGGAAAAGAGTCTTAGAGGCAGGAAGCGTGAGAGAGGAAGGCTGTGGAAGAGAAGAAAGAGAACTTTGTGTAGATTAGAGCGCTCATGAGAACACTGATTCTGAATTGACATAATTAATGTATGTAACAATGAAATTTATGCATGTTACGTAATCTACGGATAGCTCACCAGTCAGCTGAGGCACACACTCTCTCGCGCACATCTGTGCATCCACATCGATATATATGCATGCACACACTCACATGCTTGCACATACACGCATGCATGCATGTACACGCACACACACGCACACACACACACACACACTAACCCAGTTTTCCAAAGAGCTCAACTCCCAGAGCTGCATAGATGAAGAACAGCAACATGAAGAGCAGACCCAGATTCCCCACCTAGACAGACATATTACACGCACACACAGATATATACAGTGTATGATAGACAGAAAAAAGGACATGTACAGTATACACCGAGAGAGACGCAAACATGCAAACAGATAGAGAGAGGCCATAGACAGAGGCTGCTGAACCTTATTGCAATGAGGTTTCCTACGTCTTAAAAACACATTAGGAGCCGTCATGATACCTGGAGTTGAATCATACCTAAAACTTTTGTTTGAGAAACAGAAGTGCACTTTCATACCCTGGATCCAGTCCTCATGAACCACAAACTCGCCTGTTTATTCTAATAATAAAGCCTTTCACAGGGACTTGGCTGGCCTACCGCCATGGTGGGAGGTATGGAGATGTCTGATTAGATGACGGCTAAACCTATTGATGAAGTTCACTTGGACACCAGTGCAAAGACCTGGGTTCAATCCCCTGCAATTATCTGTCACTTCAAAGACATTTGGCATTATTCGTGTTTGGGAAGGCAGTGAAGGATCATGGGTATTTTGCTGCACAAGAGATTTGTTTGTTGGAAAACATACGTAGATGAACATGGGATCTAGGCGTGAAAGCACTGTCAAGCTCCGTGTGCTATGATTTTGGAATTACCCATTTAAATTTAAAAGAAAAAATTAAAGTGGTTAGAATGTAGCTGCATTTCAGGAGCAAGAACACAAACTGTTTAGAAATGTCTACTTGCCCAGCATAAATGTTCTCATTTCCCCACCTTCCCTCCCCTTTCCTCTCTACTCTCTCATTTCTGATAGGGTCCACTGGGCCCAGGAGCTGTGGTAGATCCTTCCTGAAGCCTTCCACCAGAGCGCATCATCCCATCCATCATTCTCACCAATTACTTTTCTCACATTTTCATATACAAACAAGTCTAAGAGTCACAATAGCAGCTTGAGTTAAATGCTAATTTCAATATGATGTGAAAAGATATTTAGCAGTAATGTTTACCATGTTCACCATCTTAGTTTGGTGTGCTAACATGCTAACATTAGCTTGTTAGCACTAAACACAAAATAAATAGTCAAATTGTTTTGAAGGTATTTGGTCATGGACCAACATATTGGACGAATTCAAATTTTGACCTGATAATGGTACTAGATAAAAGGTTAAGGAATAACAGAAGTTATCACAATTCATCCTGATTGAGACATGAATGCGTTTAGCAAAATCCATGACAATCGATCTAGTAGTTGTGGACAGATATTAAACCTCATGTTGGCGCTAGAGGAAAAGTCAGGGGCTCACTATAGTCATTAGGCTTTATCCACCTGGGACAATGCTCATCTGTACACAATTCATAACAATCCATCCAATAGTTGCAATATTTCAGTCTGGACCAAAAAGGTGGACCGACCAAACGACATTGCCATCAAGCCATTAAATGTGTCTGAAGACAGTTACGTGTGTATCTCAGCTGATGGTTTAGTCCTTGCTTGTGAAGTCTCTTGTACACCAACAATAGCACTGTGTCAACAAAACAAAAAAGCAGCATCCTGAATGAGACAGGTGACATCGTAGAGGCTTCGAGACAAAAAAAGAAGCTTGAATCAGGCCTTATAAATCACTTCTGCCGCATCCCAGAGCAAAGTCACCTGGAAATGCTTTGCTTTCGCCAACCAGATGCAATTATCCATACCTGGTGTAGAATATGTGGCTAATTTTACTCTTTACCTCACAAGCAACTAAGTGGAGGGAAATATTGCTGCTGTGACAACATGACAGAGTTTTACAATCCTGCCTAAAAGGAGAATAAACTGCTGTGTGGCGTCTCTGTGATGATAAGCTTTCAGACTGGACTTTCTGATTCATATTTTATCTCCTCACTGACATTCAGTCGCAAAACAATCGCACCAAAGCAGCTGTGAAGTTATGTGCCATAAAGTAATGATTGAGCTGGTGATTTATCAGCCACACTGATACATTTAAGCATCAACCATTAGCCTTTGGCTAAACATGAGGATGTCGTCACGCTTGTTTGGTGGTTTATTTAGTGTCACTGAACAGTCTGTTGGGGGGAATGTCAGTAAATCATGAAGGGGGCAGTCAGTGCCAGGCCTGATAAATCACTGAATAAAACAAGCTGTCTGCAATGGTTCAGATCTGGAAACCAGGCTCAGAGTTAAAGAGACACGGTATATTTCACAGCGTCAGTGCCGCCTCTTACCTGAGGCAGAGCTTGTATCACTGTGTCCAGCAGAGCTCTCATTCCTGTCGCCATCTTCAACAGCTTCAACACTGAAACATTGTAATGTGTCAGCTCTCATCAGCCACATATCATCATGTTTTTGTTTTTTTGTGTTTGTGTCACTGTGTGTGTGTGTGTGTGTGTACCTCTTGTTATCCTGAGGACTCTCATGATGCGTATGATGGTAGGGTTGATGGGGAGGGAAGCATTCAGGTCTATTTCTTCCAGTGCGATTCCCATGATTGACAACAATACAATGGCGAGATCCAACTGGTTCCATCTTGACACACAGACACACGCACACACAAACAAACAATTTCAGTTCCTGTAAGGATGAAGCTGTGTTTGTGAGTGTCTTTGTATTGATGCGAGAGCTTGAATACCTCTCTTTGAAAAAGCGGCGCAGGCCGAAAGCGGTGAGTTTGAGGATTGTCTCGATGACAAAAATCACCGTGAAGACGTAATTGCAGTACTTCAGTATCTCCACGAAGTACTGCAGGACACAAGACACACACTTTAAACAAAACCCACTGTCGCTGTACTGTACGACCGCACACCGCTTCATTACTATGGTTCTAGGGCAGGTGGTAGAAGGTGTTGCCATGGTTACCTGAGGCTGATTGTAGTGCTCCATGCTCATGGTGAGGAGGTTTGTGAAGATGATGATGGTGATGAAGAGGTCCAGGTAGTGGCTGGTGCACACGGTGTGGATGGATCGACGCAGTGGGGAGTAGTCAGCGTAGTACGGCTTCTCCTGGGCCCCTGCGTTTCACACACACGCACACACACACACACACACACACACACACACACACACACACACACAC
>NW_022280058.1:2083712-2092866 GCF_004355925.1 Anarrhichthys ocellatus | reverse complement strand
ACACACACACACACACACACACACACACACACACACACACACACACAGTCATTAAATGCTTCTGAAAGAAAAGCATAATATGATGTATGAAGTCACTGATGAAGTGGATGCCAAGTGGCATGTGAGTGTGCATATGTGTGTGTGTGTGTGTGTGTGAGTGAGCATATGTGTGTGTGTGTGTGTGTGTGTGAGTGAGCATATGTGTGTTCGGACTAAAAGTGCCACCTCAGGAATTCAATCCTATCCATCACGCACACACACACAGGCGCACTGCATGGCACCTCAAGGTGTCTTTGGGCAAAAACTCTCGCTGCCGGCTGCCAGACAGTTAACTGACTAAGAGGAAAGCACTACTAGAGATTGCACTGCAGAGAGAGTAGGACAGAGTGAGACAGATATGAGGTAGAGAAAGAGGGAGAAATTGTGTGCTGTAGAAGTGTGTATCTGAGCATAATATGGGCAGAAAGTATCCATGTACTTGTACAATATGTATGGGGAGAGAAGAGGTTTATCATGTGTCTAATATTACAGCTACCATAAATGGACAGAAGTATGTGGACGTCCCTGTATGTTTGGTGGGGCCTAGCCCCGAAGTTTAAGTTAGGGATCCCACTTTGGAAAAATAATAATGCCGCAGCGTACAATGACCATTTAGACAATAGTGTGATTGCAAATTTGTGGCAACACTTTGAGGAAGTTCCTTTCCTATTTCAAACTTGGCTGCATGAAGACAATGGAACAGCATTGAAGGCAGCGCCCCACTCATCCCTATGAAAGTTGCTCAGTGGCGCATGAAACAAAAAAACGCTTGACTTCCGAGTATAAAATTATCCGCATCTTCTGCAGGGCAGTAGCGTTTCCTTTAACAGTGCCTTCCAGCCCTCGGTCTAGCCTTGTTCTCAGGAAATAACTCTGGTTTCGGTTATCAGTGCATTTTACAACTTGTAGGACCTAATGATTTAAATAAGGGCTATTCAAGTGTCTTTCCCGTTGTAAGTCTATGGGGAAAAGTATTTTTGGTCCCCATGGCATCACATGACAGACCCAGAAAGGATATTTGGTAGTTTGGTAGTTTGGCCACGATGTAAAATTTGCATCAAAGCCTAGAACTACTCTCGAACTACTCTCGACAATGCAACATAAAGCAAGGTCCATGAAGAAATGGTTTTCCATAGAGCCCAGATCCCGACCCCATGAAACACCTATAGAATGAACTGGAACGTCAGCTGAGAGCCGGGCCTTATGGCCCAACATCAATACCAGACATCACTAATCCTGGATACACACTCGATGAAGCTGCATCATATTCTGGTTGCGCCACGGCTCCGTCACGTTTCCAATGTTCATTGGAAGCATTTCAAAGGGGGAGAGTCTTAAAAATGGTCTGTTCTTTAGAAGCCTTTTCAATATTGTTGAGAGCAGTTTGACTTAAATAGTTTGTGTTGTGCTTTACAAGCATAATGATTTCACATTTGCATGTGGAAATTAAGTGTTTAAGGCTGTAATACATTACACACAGCTTGCCGTCTTATTTTCATTTTGTGCCTGTATTATATTATAAATGATAAAAATACGCAACATTACTTCTCCTTGACAAACATTGAAGAGGAAGTGACATAAAACAAACAAGAAAAACATTTGTGTGATATATCTGTTAATCGCCAAAGTTAATCGCCAATGCAGGCATCATTACACGTCATATTCATGCAAATTGTCAATAAATATAGACATTTATGAGTTTCACAGTTCAGAGCCCTGAAGCACAACAAAGCAGATAAAAAACACCACACATAAGCCGTGAGTAAGATGCCCTAGTCCCGGGTCCAGTGGACATTGACACACTGGTTCTAATGGCAGCAAATCGCCTCCGGTAGTTGCAACGTAGCCAGAACGGACACAAATTGGACACTGGGAATGATGCTCTTGTGTATGAATGTAGGCAAATACGTAAATATTGTAGGAAGCCTTCCTAGTGGGGGCTGGTTTGAAAGCATATCAGTGCCAGTGGTTTTGGAATTCCGATCACATCCGGGTGTAATGTTCATGTGTCGACACACTTCTGACCATATACTGCACGCCTGTCATTCCCCATCCCCTCCCGTTATCTCACTTCTCCTCCTCTTCTCCATTCGTTTCTGACGTTTCTCCTCCCTCATCCGCGCCTCCTCCTCCTCCTGCTGCTGGCGACACTTGTGAAAGTTTTCCACCACCACGCCCACAAACATGTTAAGCACAAAGAAGCTGACGATGAGGAGGAAAGAGATGAAAAACAGCAGCATCCAGGGGTTGTTGTTTCTTATTGGCTGCAGAGAGACACATAGAGAGAAAATGGAAAAAGACAGGAGGAGGAGGAGGAGGACGAGAGGTAACATGGGGACAAAAAGACAAAGAGAGGAGTGACAAAAGAGGTTGAGAAGCGGTGGAGAGGAAGAAGAGGAGAGAGTATAAATAAGAAGACAATGTAAATCCTGAGTCAGCACTGCACTGTCAACTCACATCTATTTATCCATCTGCCTTTTGTCTTTCCTTACACCTCTCTTCTCTCCTGAAATATTTCCCCTTTCCACTTGAAACAAACAACATCAGATGGTGCCTGAGGCTGACAAAAAACATGACCAAAACACAGTAAAATACAATATACTGGCTGATTGGTTTGTCTGTCTCCCTGATATTTATCTTGTACTTCCCACAACCCCTCTCTTCCTGTGTGTGTGTGTGTGTGTGTGTGTGTGTGAGCATGTGTGTCCCTTCACCTGCTTGTCCACTGCGACAGCATCCAGTCCATCATACATGATGCTGACCCAGCCGTCTTTACATGACAGCACAAACAGTGACATCAGTGCCTGGAAGAGACACACATAAATCAGTGTCACGCTGTCAATCAGTTTGTAAGAGTAGGCGTCAGCCCTATTAATGTGTTTGTGTGTGTGAGCGTGTGTGACAAACCTGTCCCAGGTTGTCAAAGTTGTATTTTCGTCGAACCCAGCGGTATCCTGCCCCCAGACACTGCGTTTTATTGGTGATTTTGCTCACATCGAGCCCGTCACAGTGGAAGAACTTCCCTTTAAACAGCTGTATTCATAGACAGATGTGTGCACACAGATAAACACATACAACAACACCGTGACCTCAAGGTAATGTAAACAAAGCTCGAAGAGTATTACTGTACAGTAAATTACTCTGCGAGCGCCTGCAGGCATACTGTATGTTGCAGCTAAGACATCCAAGTACCATCTGGTCCAGTCTGCTTCACAGCTATTACACACTCCAGCATGGAGTGTCCTCATTACAGGATGATTCAGCGGAAGTGTGTTTTTGAGAAATATATGCCTGTGTGGTAAGATTAGCTTCACCATTCATCAAGCATCATTTTCTGTGCAAGCATTCATTGGAATATTTCCAGGAATATTTCCCAAAATGGAAAAGCAAATGCCTCAGAGTTTACTGAAGGCCTTTACAGTGAATGACTTTTAGTACCAAAATACCATTGGAATAAATATTTAAAAACCTTTTTGGCTTGCCGCCCGTTAAAATGAAGCGATGCGTAAGTGAGTTACAAGCAGTTCAACACGAGAGCATTTTACCCTCACCGATCCTCTGCTTTGAAGGATCTTTGAAGGATATCAACCCTGAAGAGAAGAAACTATCCAGTATTTCTCAAGAATCAATTACTAGTCAAAAATAAAATGATTTTTGTACACTTTAATCAATACTTTACTTCGTATCTGTGGGCCCCATGGAGGGTCCTGGCCCCCAGATGGTGAACCACTGTTTTATAACATGATAATCTTATGGATCCATTTATATCCTGTAGAACTGGGTACGTTTTTATGTTTGTTTTTAGTTAAATAAATGATAAAAATGGCCAAATTGCCTGAAATTACTATACAACAACATTAATTGATTAATACAATTAATATTATAGAAATCCAGTTTAAAAAAAACACATTTTCAGCACAATCCCTCTGTAGTTGAACCATTGTATTTTTAATTACTTCCAGGCGCATAATCGGCTCATTTGCATTTCCTCCCAATTTTTCTCACCCTATTTCATTACCTGAAGCATTTTCTGAGTTGTACCTCGTTAATTTTAAACAATGATGATCATTGTCTTCTTGCAGCAGAAAAGACAACAAGCTTTGGATGTTTGCGAACAAAAAAAGTTAAAGAATAAAGCTTATCTTTAACCAACAGGGGGTGAACAGGGAATATACAGTATAAATGTTTACCTGGACTCCCAGGATTCCAAACACGATGAAAAAAGCACAGCAGATGAGGACAATATTCCCAATGGGTCTGAGAGACGTGATCAGAGTCTCCACCACCAGTTTCAGACCAGGAGCCCGACTTATCACCCTGCGACACACACACACAGTCACACACACACATGCTACACAAGTACACCAGAGAGTATTAATGGAGTAAACACAAGAGAAAATATCGTAATCCTACCTGAGTGGTCGCAATGTGCGGAGCAGACGAAGCACACGTAGGATGCCTAAGATTCGATTACCACCTGCTGAGGCGATGGAGACCAAGATGTCCACCATGGACACAAACACCAGCAGTCCGTCTAAGATATTCCAGCTGCTCTGCAGGTACACACCTTTTCCAAAGTACAGGCCCATCGCTACCACCTGAACACATACACACAGAGCAAAATTACTGAGATAATAAAATAATATGAGTTGAATAATATGAGGTTTATTATATTAAGGTTTAAAAAGCAATTCTGATCCCCACTCAGAAAGAAAATTGCCCTTTTACAAGTAAGATGAGAAAATGAATCCGGAGTGAAGTGCTCGTTCAGGGAACGTGTCTTGTTATTGTTACCTTGATCATCATTTCACCCACGAAGATCACTGTGAAGATGTAATTGGACACACTGAGGAACACCCGCTCCTGTCACACACACACACACACACACACACACACACACACACACATACACATTTATATACAGACACACAAAGAGAAGCGCATTCGTCAATTTAAGGGTTTCGTTTCCCAGTACCTTTAGTACTCTCATGCGTGTTATGTAGTGAGTTGAAATAAAAATCCATTAAGATTGTAGTACAACCATGATAAAAAAAATACTAAGCACAGAACAGCACATGTTCTTAAAATGGCTGCCAAACTGCTGTTACATCAGCAACAAGCACATGAACTCTGCTGTAATCAACAGCTTGTGTTACGTTGTGTTGTGTGTGGGTGTGTGTGTGTTATCTTGTACTTCTATCTATGTGAGGATGGATAATGAGATATAAGACAGTGAGGCCAGTCCTCACTTCTTTACAGGGCTGTTTGGGTTTTAGACTGGATGTTAGCATTGAGGTTATAATCAGATTTAGCTTAAGGCGAGGACAGTTTATTTGTGCTTTTTAAGGAATAGAAAAACTACATTTAAAAAAAACAATCAAATTGAAAATGATATTGATAAAATAAAATAAAATAGACCAGACCAGACATGGAATACAATTTCAGTGCAAAATTACAACCATTAAGTTTAGGTTAAAAGCTACTACAAGGAACTTTCATTTTGTGTTGATTTTGGTCGTCCCTGTGGACAGAAGTGGTAGTGTTTCTGATGACCAGAATCCCTTTATAAAACCTCTCATTTAATTTATTGCAGCAGCTGTCTGATAGTCGTGGTTCTCACGTGCCAACCCTTCCCTCCAGTGGGCCCAGTAGTACGACCTGGGCCTCCAGCAGAGTGTTGGCAGTGTTGGCTCCCAGCGGGGGCCGGCAGAGCAGCGAGGCAAAGCTCTGCTCCCAGCCGGAGGAGGAGACGCGGAGCTCTCCTCCTCCGGCCGGCAGCAAAGCTGGATCTGGGTCTGTCTGCAGCGGACTGGTCGCTGCCAAAGGCCCCGCTGGGAATAACTTTAGGACTAACTTTATAGAAATAGTCAAACGTCTTGCCGATGGTCTCGTTTACTTTTGAAGGTCAGTATTAAATTGAGACTGTTTCATAACCAATTAAGTTCCTCACAGTAACTTTAAAGGTTGGGGTTAAGCATGTTGCTACGATGGCGCTAGGGAATGCAATATGTCAGTCAGGGTCCTCACAAGTATCGGAAAAATAACATGTGAATGTGTGTGTTTGCATGTGTGTGTGCTACCATGCTGTTGGACGGTATGTCAGGTCTTTCCAGTGCAATGGTGATACAATTAAGAAAGATGAAGAGGAGGATGACATGATCAAACATCTTGTGACCTATGACCCTCTGACACCACATCCTGAGCCTGGAGATGAGAAAGAGAGAGGGAAATAAATGAGTGTTTGTGTACTTATCACACATCACCTACGTCACTGCATTTGTCAATATAATGTTTTTGTTTCAACTCAGCCAGCTTTAATTGATAAAAGTGATCACTGTATTACTAAACCTTCGCTGTAACCTTCACACTTCAACTGACATCATTCGACATCAATCAACTGCTTCCGTTCGCTGTGGTTTAAGCCACCTAGGCCACTCAGGAGAATATTAGAGGCAGTGTTATGTGTGTACGTGCGTGTGTGTACGTGTAAGTGTGTGCGTGTTTGTCTGTGTGTGTGTGTATAGTGTGTATTTACCGGTTGCGTGGAGCGAACAGATAGAGAGACCACTCTTCATGCTCCAGGCACCACTGAGGCTCATATGGCTCCAGAATCTTCTTCAGCTTCTTACATAAACTCTGAAAATAACACACACACACAGACAAAAATTTGCATGACTATTTTGACGTTGGTACATTTTCTGTGCACTCATTAAATTAATCATGCAATGGTTATAATTCAGAATTGGGCGGCTGTGGCTCAGGAGGTAGAGTGGGTCGTCCACTAATCAGAAGATCAACAATCCCCTGGCTCCTCCAGTCCACATGTCGAAGATGCTGAACCCAAAATTGCTCCCGAAAGCTGTGCCATCGGTGTGAGAGCATATAGATTAGATCCTTATGGGCAGTTTGGCACCTTGCATGGCAGCCTCTGCCGTCAGTGTATGACTGTGTGTGTTAATGGGTGAGTGTTGACATGCAGTGTAAAGCGCTGTCAGTGGTCGGACGACTAGAAAGGCGCTGCATAAATGCAATGAAATTTAAATTGTTTCACTTGGTGTAAAACATTGAACTGCAGTAGTGACCTCACAAAAATTCCAACACAGAACAAATTTATCAATTTCCTCCACCCTGCTCATAATCTAAATTCAGCCAATTAAATATTTTCAAAGTTACATAAGAGTCCAAGGGTACTAAGGTTGGAATTTATGCCTTCGCAAGATAATTAGCAGCAGTTTTTGAACTTCTGAAAACACCGAAACCTTTTTTTTATCAACTTGGTTTAACTGGAGATAACAGAAGGGATTCATCATGGTAATGCTTTTTCCTTGTAACTTTAACATGGTCCGCTCACACAAACAAACATATATTTTAATAACTAAAACACAAGCAGAGAGCTGTACCTCCTCTATCTCTTCCTCCTCCTGATCGCTGTGGCATAGCGTGGTCAGGGCAGCATCATCAGGGAGGTGAAAGGTGGTGCCGTTGCAGTCGGGCGGGTGGAGCATGGGCACCTGCAGGTACTCCGATTGATCCAGCGAATGCTCCCTGCTGCTGAGGTCTGAGCTTGTGTGTGTGTCAGACAGCAGGGACTCCATCTCCCCTGACTGACTCTTCCTGTGGAGGCTGGGGGCTCGGCCGATGCTGGTCCAGCTGGAGCGACGGCTCTCTGAACCGCAGTCCCACGGAACCTGTGAAGGCAACTTCAAACAACAGGAACAACTAGTTGGATTTCTAAATTGACTCCTTTAAGCGCAAATAAAGATTTAATTCTGAACAGATTAAAGGTGCTCTGTGAATTTATTGTCCAGTAGCAGTGCTGTGAACCAAATACCAGCCTGTACATGAGGACAAACTGTCCGATTAACAGAAATACGATCGCGATCTCGATTCAGGCCTATATGTGATCACATTTTTACGTGACAATAATTCTGTCGTGTTTGTATTAGCGGGGAAATCCGTTGCATCAAAACAAACGCTCCTAATTTCTGTGATGGATTAACACATCATAAGTGAATGCTACTCCATGTGACAAACTGCACAGAAAAAAAAAAGCAGGGCATTAATCGAAATAAGTCAAATATATTCATTCACCACTAGTTCTGAGAAAAGCAGTATTGTAAAAAATGATGTGCATTGTTCTGTGTGAAACCAGATTCAAAGAGTGTGACGACAGTCAAAAACACCTATGTTATTTCGCAAGCAAAAGCTAATAAGTGAAACCACCTGAAATGTCACCAAAAGGCCAGGAAACAACTTGAAGGAAATCCCCATCGTCCAACCACTCAAACATCCACAGCTGGAGAGAACACCATCACTGACAGCAGCGTGCCACCAATTAACAGGCAGCGGCGGTTGAAAAGAGCAGCAATGCATATCATTTTTCTCTGCACTGCACAGGTTACACTCTCTGTCACGCCTAAAAAAACACATTTCTCTCCTGTGATGATTCTGACACGCCACATGATCAGAGCTGATAGTAACTTTGCTTGGATCCACTCGGGTATGAGACGTATTGACACACAGACCCAAGACATGACTTATTAATAGAGCAGGCTGGCTGAGAAAATATTGGTTGCAAGATATTTGCAAATGTTATATGAGGAAGGAAATATATTCAAGTAATTTGTTAGGTGTTAAGAATGCCAACGATGTTGTTTTTTTGTGAGAAACACGGAACTTGTGCAAAACGATCACAAATCCCCAATTTCAAAATGTAGATATTCTTCTTTCCAATCATATCTAAATCACAGCTCAGCCTGGCTTTGTCTCCTTTTTAGTATATTTCATCATTCTCAGTTTGAGTGCTTCTGTAAATCAACTTTATTACTGATATTTAATGTGGTGATAGTTGAGGCACGTGTCCAAGGCTCACCGGTGACCTCTGCTCAAGGCTGTGGATGTCCATGGAAGCACCGCTTGCTCGCCGTGATTGGCTGTAGTTTATGGTGGGCGTGGCTGCAGTGTGCGTGATGACCGGCAAAGCAGGAGGAAGGTGATGGGGCATGGAGGCTTTGGGGTTCAAGAGACCATTGGGGCTCAGCATCATGGCCTGAATCTTGAGCTCTGGGCACACACACACACACACACACACACACACACACACACACACACACAC
>NW_022280058.1:2061787-2083702 GCF_004355925.1 Anarrhichthys ocellatus | reverse complement strand
ACACACACACACACACACACACACACACACACACACACACACACACAATTATGCAAACTTTCTTTACAGGTTGATTCCAGTTTATTGAAAGTTGGGACTTTTTTTATTTTCATTTTTGGCCATCATTTGTATTGGTTATGAACAGGGCTGTAGCAACCACTGAAGACACAGAGGTGATGTCCACATTTTTTGTTTTTGGAATTTAAGCACCTAAAGTGCAGTTTACATTTTATTATTTAAAGATGCACATAGTGGAATTTTAAAATGTAGATACCAATATTATTTAGACACTATTTAATAAAAACGTTGTCAATTTTAGGCCAAAAAAAACCATGAATACATACCACAGTTCAACAACTGACATTTTCTATCCCTGGCAGAATAGATAACAATCTTAGAAAACAGCTTATAGATCCCCAGAGAGAAACTCTGAGATGTGCAGCTGTTGGGTTTTTTTTTTTTTAAGATTGCTTTTTGGGACATTTCGCCTTAATTAACAGTGTAGAAATGGGAGAGAGAGGGATGACACTGCAAATATATGGCATACACTGTAACCACTCGGCTACTAATGTACTCCCAGGCTGCTGTTTTTCAATGATTACTGAATACAAACTATGGAACAATTTTACGGAATTTTGGGGCTTCGTCAAAATTATCTTTGGGGCTGCTTGGCCTTATGTGATATACAACTATGACAAGTATGGCAGGTCAAAGTTGGTCTATAAACTGTGACGTTTAGACAGTTTGGGTTATAAATTTACTGTTCATGTTTGTTTAAAACCTGCATGATCATCTGACTTGTGTTGCATGTGTTTCTTGTCCTGTCCAACATCTTTTTAGAGCTGCATTTCCCTGATCTCAGAAATGAACTTGGTGAGTACAATGTTATTATTAGCCACTAGTGCCGTGCCCATTCAAAATGTGCCTGTTCGGAATGTATTGCTGCTTGCAGCTTTCTCTAGAACCGCTAATCAAAACAACTTCATACTCGACACTACGCTTCTTTGTGTCCTGAGCAATACAAGTGCCATGACATTGTTGCATCCCAGACCAATGCTAAAAAATGTATGGGTCATTTAGGAGCAAAAGCACACACATACAACAGCGGAGAGCGAGCCGTTCGGCAGTGTAACAGTTAATACACTACCCTTCTCAGAACACAACGAAGTGTGTATGTAAAGCACAAATTATGTCCCATAGATCTCAAGGGCTCACACTCGAAACTGCACTTCCTTGGGTCGTCAGCAAGGAAGTGCTGACGACCCAAGTGTGAAGTCAAGTGGATAAACGGTTGTGGAGAAAATCGACAGACATCCAGACATAAACACATATAGACAGAGACTCAATTTTGGGTTTAGATAAGAAGGGTGAACAAAACTACAACAATAGCAATAATCCAAAAATGATCCTTTAAGGTGATTGTAGGTGAGTGTGGATATTTCCATGTCCAGTTGTAAGTTTATCTAAGAGTTTGTACCTGCAGCGTACAGCTCTCTCAACTTCTCCTCATCCTCGAAACTGAGCGATTGTCTCTCGTCATCGGCCTCAGATCTGTTGGCATCTCCCTAAAAACACACACAGACATCAATGGGATCACCACTATCATCATAATCTTCATCATCAGCCTCACCTTCCCCTTTCTCACTGTCTGTTGACTGCTGTAAAAGTGAAAAATATGATTAAGTCGAGAGGGAAACACTGAGAGACAAAGAGTGGAGGGCAGACGGGCGAAGGGGGTCTCCAGTGTTCTATAGTTGAGTTATGTGCATGGCTTTGGCAGCGATCTCCTGTAGTCACGCCAATAAAGCTTTACAGAATTTAATTAAAATTCACGCCAGAAAGATGGAGGCAGACGGCTTTGGCAAAGGGTATCTCTCTCTCTCTGTGTGTGTGTGTGTGTGTGTGTTAGAGAGAGAGACAGAGAGAGACAGAGGGAGGGAGAGAAAAAGAGAGAGAGAGAGAAAGAGGGGGAGAGAAAAAGAGAGAGAAAAAGAGAGGGACAGAGAGAGAGAGAGAAAGAGAGAGAGAGAGCGAGAGAGAGAGAGAGAGAGAGAGAGAGAGAGAGAGAGGAAGCAAGTACTCTCTGATGCTGGAGATAAAAGATGAAAACTAAACAACAAAAGCTCACCAGCTGTGAATGGCAGGCGATATCAAACACATCCTACCCTGGAGAGTATTGTGTGAGCGTGTCAGTGAGAAAGAAAGATGGAGAGAAAGAGAGACAAGGGGATGGAAAGAGAGAGTGAGATAGAGAAAGGGAGGACAACTGAGAAAGAACAAGAGTGATGGATAAAGAGAGAGAGGGGAGAGACCACACAGGCAGGATGGTGGAGATTATTCTCTTGTAGGCAGCTTTGGTATTATCAGCACAACAGAGCTCAATTAGTCTCGTTCTCTCTGCCTCATTCTCTAAGTAGCTCAAACAAAACAGCATCTTTGCCCTTACTTCGGCTTGAAAGCCCTCAACTAAAATGGCTACAAGCAGGTTGAAGAGGACGTAGTTGCCAAAGGTCATGAGGGCTACAAAGTAGAGGGCAGCCAACGGCGTGGTGGAGGCCATCCCGTTATAGAGCACCGCGTTCCAGTCCTCCTGGGTGAGGATCTGCAGATGGGAAGAGACGGTGGAAGTCAAAGATACGTGGGGATTAGAACGATAAAGAAGAAGAGAGAAGAATAGGAGCAGATTCTTCATTTAATATCACATTGTCAGTTGAATGGTAATTATGCTCATCAGTGTTGAATGAGCTCCTGTGGAGCGCTTGTTTCATTACTCTTCCTCCCACTTTGCTTGTGAAGCGTATCTTACCTGCCCACTGGGAGAGTTTTTAAATTTTGTTGGAAAAAAAATGGAGTGTGAGCACTCCCAAACTGGAGCAAATTAAATAAGAGAGAACATCATCCGGGCTACTACTAGTGAAAGCAGCAGCTGCTGTTTTTGGATCTCATCCCAATTCATTTTAAAATACCATTTAACAGTAATTAATCGATGGGGAAATGTACTTATTTGTGTGCTCATTCATATCTGTATCTGTGTGAGAGAGAGAGAGAGTGTATGTCGGTGTGTTTGTCTAACCTGAAACACAGTGACAGTCGCCCAGAGCAGAGAGTCAAAGTTCTTTCTGTCAGGTAAAGTGTCTCCACTGTCTTGTCGCAAACCGAATTTACAGCCGAACAAATGCATCCCCAAGATACTGCAACACACAAACAAAACAATGAGCAAACATATTACTTTCATTAAATGGTGATTCAATTTGTATATGTAATGCCTGTGTGAATAATTGTGTATGTGTAAAAGGTGATGATGCATGCAGTAATATATCCTGTAACGACGTAAGAAAAAGGTCAGAACTAATGATTTTGATTCTTGTAATATGTAATTAAAGCTGAGAAAACAGATTGGATTATCTCAGCATGCAGTATCACTTTTAGAGAGAGAAAGAATATACCTGAATATGAAAATGAAGAGCATAAGCAACATGCTGAACGTGGCCACATTGTCCATGGTCTTCATCAGCACCACCAGCTGCCTCCTCAGGGCGGGAAGGAAGCGGACCAGCTTCAAAACTCTCAACAGTCGGAAGGTACGAAGCACCGACAACCCCCCCTCTGCCTCACCGACAATCTCCCACACACTAAAACACACAGCAATGACAGGCAGATCATAAGCACAAAGTTAAATTCACATTAAAGCAACCGAAGGAATCAATATGTACTGAACTGCAGCTCTAGCTCTTTTGAAGTCAGCATTGATATCATCCACAAAAAGCCTCACTTCCAGGTAGGAAAAGTGCTCAGTCATTTTTCTGACAGCGACAATGTGGATTCTGAAAAGAAGATATGGGCCAATGCTGTTTACAACTTACCAGCCAATAAAAGAGGTGAGAGCAGTGTGCACTGGCACGGTAAACAAGCAAAGCCCTTGAAGCACAGATACATAATTTAGCTTGTAGTACAACACAATGGAGTGAATACAGGGGCCCTTGGACTAAGAGTGCAACCAGATGCAGAGCCATTGTGACAGCTTGGGAGACGTAACCGCAGTGAGGATTTTCAAATAACAGAACGAATACCTATAAACAGAATTCCTATTTTGGAGTAAACTTACAGTCAGAGGACCCCACCCCCCCCCAGGGACCCACCTGATGATGACAATGATGCTGTCAAAGCCGTTGTAGGGGTTCTTGACGTAGCCAAAGAGCCCGAGAGCCATGAGCTTCAGCAGCATCTCAAGACTGAACATACTTGTGAACACCATGTTACTGATCTCCAAAATATCTGTCAGCTCCTTCGGCTGAAGAGGAGCAGTGTTTGTGGGGAGAAAACGGGGAGAGATTGATGTACAGATATTAGACAGGCAAAGAGCAACAATGAACAAATAAACAGAGGCAGACAGTGAGGAGAGCAGTAGACTCAACATGTTAGGAGTTTTTGAATTGCTAATCAGGGCTAAAGTGAAGGTTTATGAGAATGAAGTCTTAGATATGGAGAGAGAAGCCGTGCAGGTTACCCATAATCCTTTGGAATAGAGAGAGTGATACACTTTTATTATTAATATTATTGATATTATTCAAACAAGTGGTTCTCAAACTGCAGGGGCAGGCTTGTTAATCTGATTCTTGTCCCAACAAGAGTGCTACCAAAGTTATCAAGATTGATTCCAACTGCAAAACACCGATAATATTTAAAAAAATCTTGCTCTGCAGGTTTACTTTCAAATAAGCGAAAGTGTCTTGTGTTCCCGTTTAGCTAGAAATTTTCAATTAGTAGTTCATGTTTAGTTCTAGATAATGACTTTAAAAAAAATGTGATTGAAAGATTGAAAGGCCTTCTGAGTTCAAATTGGGGCATGACAGGGAAAAGTTTGAGAACCACTAATGTAAAGTTTTTTTTTTACTTTTTAAGATTATTATCACATCTTAAGAAAAAGTAGTCTATTGTCCGCATATCCAAAGTTTAATACATATTGTGAGTCCCTACCATAAAGCTCTCGTCGAAAAAAAAACTATGGTATTAAAAAGAGCCACCTTGTACCGGGGCATTAGGTGGCATTTTTTCATTACAGTGAACACAAACATTGTGGTTTATTTCTCCCAGCTCTTCAAACCAACAAAACATTGTAAACAACTACTATATGCCTCTGAGCATGCTCGGTGACATTTGCCTGACACAGAGCTACTCTCCAGAGATCAACAAACGAGTCTCTGAGGTGTTTCAGACTAAACTGCACTTTTCACTTTCCCTGAAATGAGGGAATGTAGTCCAATGCAATTGTAAGGCTCTTTGTACTTAATAGTTTTTAGATGACAATTCATTTCTATGGCACAGAGGGGAAAAAAGCTATATGGGGCTTTGGCAACGTATTCATATATCACTTAATTCATTCGTACACTTTCTCTGTTGGTTTTGGTTTCTTCAAAGGATTTGTTGGTAGTAAAAAAAGGATGAAATAAAGCTGGACTTATCCTTAAACATTAGTTATTCAAGAAGTCACAGCCATCCAGATCAGTCATATTGTTCAGGAAATGGGCCAAACGCAATCTTCCCACGTCTCCCACAGTCTACGCCTGCCTTTCAGCCAATCACAATGTCAGATCTGTCCTCCTCTTCCTCCTCATTCGCTCTCGCTCTCTTCTCTCACTCTGCCCCGTCTCCGCTCACTCTCTCTGTCCCAGGGTCACGCTTTAATTAACACTTCAGGACTTATGAGTTTCTCCACCTCCTGACACATGCATGCACACACCCACACACACACACACACACTTTGTGATCCCATATGCTCGGTGCTGTAAATGATGATTGAAGGGTAAGTTTATTGACTCCATCACAAACACAATGATTAGCACATCCGTTCTCAATCGAATTGTAGTCACATCCAATCTGCAAGAGGCATGCACATGGCTACGCATGTGCATACACAAACATACAGCCTCTAACGCTAACACAGACACACAAACATACCTGTTCGTGGTACTCTATGCCCATCGACAGTGTGTTAATAAGGATGGCAATCATGATTCCTCTGCTGAAGTATCTGCTGCCAACAATGAGTTCCAGTTTAGTTTGGAGTCCCGCCCAGCAACGCTCGCACAGCCTTTTCGTTGGCTCAGACACCTGTGCATCACCGTGGCAGGGGCTGCTACAGTGACATGGGCTGTTACTATGACACGGGCTGTTGCCATGACATGAGTTGCTGTACCCATGATGCTGGTCTTCAGGCTGTTCATTAACATTTTTGCTGTCATTAATTTGGTTGTAGTAAATGCAGTACGGGCATACTGAGGAGTCTCCTTGAACTTCACCTGACAATGGTAACCCAGGGTGCCCAGTGCACCCACCTGCACAGACACAAGGAGGAGGTGATGTAGACATGGGCCACAAAAATCATACAAGCACAAAGGTAACAGTAAATAGTTGATTCTGTATGTTGCACTCCTGCAACCATTCTGTCATTCAATGTATTCTCTGCTTGCTAAAGGAGAGCACCTTCATTTCATTTCTGGGAGACAAAAATTCAATAACATAGAAGCAACTGTGCAGTTGGGATGCTTTTGTGAAGATGGTGAGTTCTTTTATTAGAACAGGGATGTGAGTGTGTGTGTGTGTGTGTGTGTGTGTGTGTGTGTGTGTGTGTGTGTGCGCGTGTTGGGGGGAAGGGGCGTGGAGTGAAGCGGGAGTAAAATTTCAGCAGAATTCATTAGCAAGCATCTCGGGAGGAATGCTCCAATGACATACCAACAAACACTAATCTAACATGGGCAGTTCACTTGTCATCACAATTATTATCACAAATTCATGTTTAGTTGGAGACCGATATAGGGAATCCAATCTAGTCGTTCTGTGGTGTGTGTCCACAGATAATGTGAGCTGCAAGGAAACTTTCAGCAGGCAGACTTGCTGAAAATGTCTCTGCTCTGCAAAAAAAAATGTACCTGGAGCTTCAATTTTCAGCATTTTGGCCCAGTGCACGTAAGCACATACTGAATAATTTCTACTCTCTTGTTTCTGTATTGCAAGTGTGTCAGCTACAATTATGATTCATAACTGCATTGTATTAATATTTTATATTATTTTCTCTTAACCGATTTTACACATCAAGGTCACTTATCACGGGGAGTATTCAGCCAAACAGAGTTTGAAGGACATGTTGGTCTTTTGGAGCACACCGGGGGTTTAAAGTCAGGGTATCTTGGCATCTGCTGCTTTGATTTTAACCATCCTCTTTTATGTTTCCATGAAGTGTGAGTCCCCCAATTTTAAGGAAGTGCAATTTCATGGAGTAGTCCTTGATGTAGTAATTTCATGTAGCAGTCCTTTATGGAGTAATTTGACATTATCTTCAGTATCCTATTGAAAACCATTTTAATGAATACTCACTTCCTAACTTTCACATCTTAAAGCTAAGGTTGGTAATCGTGAGAAACTAGCAGGAGTACACTGGATTTTCAAAATGATCCAACCGAAAAACCCAGACCAGTGTTGCCAACTATTCTGCAATGAAAGTAGCTGTCAGCACAAGCCCCAAAAGTCCCTAAATCTAGTAAGAAAGTCATCAAGTCTGCAACATGACAGCCCGTCCCTTCAGGCCTCCCTCCAAAAGCGCTCCCCCAACATGATCACTATGAACGTAAACAATGAACATGGCTATTGGAGGTACTCACAGCTGTTAATCTAGCAGCTTGTGGAAGACTTTGGTGAAGACCAATGAGTGCATCATCAGAATATAGTCAGGCAGGCAGGCAGGTAGCCAGTCCAATCATTTCAGGCCAAATGATTGGACTGGCTTATTACAGTCCTGCGACAGCCACAGATACCAGATGTCTTTTTTAGTCAGAACATTTGATTCATTGATTTCTTTTGGGATGTAATGAGAATTTCAACAAAAATATCAAAGAAGATTACCAACTTTAACTCCACTCAGACTTCAGGGAATCAATCATAGAGTTGGAGATCTGGACAAAAGGTTGTTTGAAAGAGATATCTTGGCTCAACTGTCAATTGTTGACACATCAACCTTTAGGCTTGAATAAGTAGATTGACTTGAGGGTTCCACTCTTATTTGACATCATTTTCTTTTTAAACATTGGTGTTGTGGGGTATGACAGCATTTTCCTGATGGTTTTTATTTTCACAGCATCCTTGTTTATGTAGCATGCAGCTGCTGGTAATGTGTTTTTCCCTTCCCCTTCATTCATCGTATTCCCCATATTTGTTGTCCACAAATCCCATGTGACTACAATACCCCAAGTGTGATCTTATGTAAGGGATAGACAGATGTGTTGCCTTTGGGCTAATTACCTGATTATAAATATACGCCACAGTGTTCTTGCATTCAGTTTATGTGCAGACTCTAGCAAGTGGAAGCTCTTCTTCTTCATCATAATGCTTTGAGCACCAAAAAGCAAAAATTGAATTCACCTCCATTGCGTCAGAGGGGCAGACGTCTGTGATGTCTTAATGCTGCCGAGGGCGAGTGGGAAAAATACGCTCTGTTGTAATTTGGTAGAAGTGAACCTCAAGGATTAGTTTTCTTTTCAGAAAGTATTTAAAGAATAAAGCAAAGTTATTCAAATCACTCTGACAAACACAAACAGAGGAACATTAAAGCTCTGTTGACTCTTTTTATTTTAAGAAAATCACTGCTAATGTTGCTAGAATACAGGGGGCCTCCACATCTAAGCATCCACCCCTGTAAGGCCCAGGTTGGCAAGCTATGTCCTTGACAGCACTCGCACTCACACATTCACAATCACACACACACACACACCCCTTCGTACTCACCATGCTCCACCTCCAGCTGTGGCAGCCTGTTGATGGCCTCCTTGGCAACCAGCCTCTTCTTGTCCAGGGCCTTTGCATCCAGGTGACTGAGGAGGGGCGATATGAAGGGATAATTAAAACCATTCCCTCCATTTCTGACAGCAGGCTCAAGCTGAGGCTGTTGATGCTGGTGATGACGCTGGTGATGGTGATGATAAAGCTGATGAATGTGCGACAGGTCGTTGGGCACGTGTCCCGAGTGCCGGTGGGCAAGTCCGTTCATTTCCCCTGCTCCGCTGCCTCTGGCCGTTCCGCCTCCTCGGTTCTTTCCGCACGCGCACGCGCAGTGAAAGTGTGTGCGTTTCTGAGTGTAGCAGCGGGACAGTCGTCGCCACGCCTTGCGGCCCAGGTGAGCAATGTAGCGGATCATCTCCTCGTAGCAGCTTCCTGGTTGACTGTCGCTGGCCAGCGTGGAAGCTGATTGGTGGAGCTGCCGGGCGTGCTGCTCTGATTTCATTAATGCATGTTCCCTCTGCTTTGTTTCAGAAAACTGGGTTGCAATGACGACCAGGCACAGGTTGATCATGAAGAAGGAGCCCACCTGGTCACGACAAGGTACACATTACACTCTGTTGTAGCACACAGTATACGGTATACAGTATGTGGTCTAGCTGTTTTTACGTGTGTGTGTGTGTGTGTGATCGCTTACAATAATTAGGAAGATGAAGTAGATAAAGTTGTAGAAGGAATGTGCATCCATGACGTAGTACATGATGTCCACCCAACCTTCAAGAGTAATTACCTGTATGAAAGCACACACACAGAATGTAGTATGTAGTGTGCATCATCATGAAATGATTAAAGATGGATATCTTAATATAAATTATTCAACATTTACCTGAAAAATGGCAATCCATGCATATCCGATGTTATCAAAGTTAATAGCTCCTTTGTGTGGGTTTACTTCGCCGGCACGACACTCATTGTAATACTGGTACCAGTTTACACATGACACCTGTTCATCTACATTGAGTCCCATCTCTGGAGGGGCCTCCTCAGCACCCAGGAAGCAGGAAGTCCCGCTCACGCGGCGGCGAGGCACGTCAGTGCATCGAAGCATCCCGTTCTCTCTTTCCATTGAGCAGATGAAGGGATGGTCCTCGGTGCCATCCGGCCGATAGTAGCCACTCAGGAAGGAGATGTTATATCTCCTGAAAAAAATATATTCTTTTATTTATTACACATTAAAAAAAAGTATACCCTTATTGTCAACAACTCCTCCAAAAAGACCAAAACCAACAATGCTTGAGTCTGTTTCTCAGAACTTTTTAACTTGTTTTTTTCTGTCTGGGGCACTCAGCCCAAAGCTCCATTTAGTCCTTAAGAATCTTTGAAAATGGATCACAGAAATGCAGATGTAGTTGCATTTTTGCATTAACAGCTGGACATTGTTGTTGTTTTTGGCAGTCAATACTTCAGGCAGGAGCAAACATTACGTCTATTGCAGACTATTTTCAGATACGGATTATTTGGACATTTGGTGAACTAGTGGGTACTCACAACAACAGGGCCATGTATGTGAGATTGACTCATTTTGGACAACAATGGAGCTCTATAGCACAGAGGAATATGCTGTATCAGACTCTGGATGCACAAATAATACTATTTGTTATTCAAATCATTTCGTTGTTGGTTTTTGTCCAATAAGGAACACATTGAATTGGTCTTCTGCTTAAATCGCCAAAAACAAAACACACACAATATGTTTCAGGACAAATTCAGGTAAAGTTTGAACAATTATTAGAAAGATAGAAAATGTTATCGACATTTTGTTTCTACAAAAGGTCTGATTGCTGAAAAAAAACCAGAAAGACATAAGTTCCCTTGAGGAGGAAATGAGGAAACAGAGAGAAATACAGATGAAGGGGGAAAAAGAAAAGAGAGAGGGAGGGTGCAGTGGAGAGATAAGCAATCAATCATCTGTGATGTAGAGAAGGGTCACAGAGAAACAGCACTCCCTCACTTATTATTGAGGAAGGTCATTTTCTTGTTTATGAAGCAGAAAAAAATCCAAATTGCTAACTGAAAATGAAATCTAGAGAAGGATTAGCTCTGGGTAAAGATGTATTGGCTACTTCTGCAGCAGGCTAATGTGACCACATGAGATAAAAGCCTCGTACAGCTGTCGTATGTTAGAATGCAATCACAGACTCCTGCCTCAGTGACACAATTAGAATAATGCAGTGCTTCTGTTTTTGTCATAATGCTGTGTTACAGTCATAATAAACTGAACTACTTTGAGTCTACGGCTCTCCAATGTGAGAATTACTGCCAAATAACTGAGTAGTTTGCTCATGCACTCTTTAATCACAATCACTTTTTAAACCCCCATCTTTTTACTCCAACACCTGCTAGTCTACGTTATGGGGAACGGAATCCCACATCAACAGTGGGACCTTGTCTCTCAGGCTATAAAGGTTATGGGTCTGGCACAAGAGGCGTCTATTTATTATGCAATGAATTTGCAGCAGGCAGTTACTGTATCTTATGCTCTGACAGCAGATTTGAACATTAATGTTGCAGAGAAAGAGTGCGATCATAGACACTCATCGGCCACTTCAATAGGCTTGTAGAATCTGATGCGAGCGAATACATAAATTATATCTTTACAAAGCACTGTCTGAGAGATATTGATTTAACTACATGTTTATTATTGAGGTTATAGTTTGCAGTGGTGTTGAACTTGACAGCACTTTATTGAGAGGTGTTTCTTTTTTTGGCTACTCCATTTACATACATGAGAGGTACATATTTAACATATATATAGTATATCTATATATAATAGAATCACCTTTCAATATAATGCACCCCAGTACAACACCTCCACCCACTATGACCTCAATACTACGGGCAGCAGTAGCTTAATCCGTGGGGACGTGGCTTGGTAACTGGAGGGTCGCCCGTTCAAGTCCTTGCATGATTAAGCACAGAGAATGGTAGCTGGAGAGGTGCCAAAGGTACTTGAGCAAGGCACCGGACCACCAAATTGCTCCCTGGACTAAAACTAGGATGGGTTAAATACAGAGGCCAAATTTTACTGTGTGCTGTGCTGTGCACAATTGTGTGACAATAACAGTTGATTTACATAAACATAAAGTAGAATAATTACCTTTCTGACCGTGTCAACAAAAGCTGAATAATTATACGCTCCGTAAGAGTAGAATTCATGGCAGAGCTGTTGTATTAGATTGTACAAGTGTTCCTAATGAAGTGGCCAGTGAGTGTACTGTATGTGAAAACGTTAGGAGGGTATTAAGAGACATTCTAGATTAATTGAATTTAAGATTCTAAATCGCATTTATTGACTGTTTAGGCTTAAACTCAGGGACAACGCTGACTGTTGGAATTGCTGCAACTCTGAAGGGCCTCTTCTTCACCTACTGTGGAAATGTGCCATGATTCAGAACTGTTGGCTAAAGGTTCACGAACGTATAATAAATAATACCCGGACCAATTTAGAGCTCTGCCCGAGGCTGTATCTTCTCAGTGATCCACATATGACATCTCGCTGTGGAGTCACAGACTTTATTCAGACCATTATAATGGTGGGAAAGCAAATCATACTGGAGGAACCCAGACGAGCCCTTATTCCATGAACGGTTCACAGAGTATAGGCAAAATTGGCAACATACGAACACATTTCTTTCAGCTTGAAGAACAGGAGGGAGAAATGTGTGGCAAATTGGGGAGACTATACTTTGAATACATTGTTAATGTAATCTTGAAGTAAATCACACACCACGTACATAACACTTACATACTCTTTATGCACCTGAGAATGAATTTGTTGCTTTTAAACTATTGTAAGAATAAACATTTGATTTGTGTTTTTATACATACATAAAGTCATTTCATTTGTTGAACAAAATGTGACAATGTTAATATAAAAATTCATTAAAATACTAATTACAATTACATTTTTTATTTCATGTGATTATTTTACTGTTTAATTTTTATTTTTTTATTTACTGTACTTATGTTTAATGGTGGAGCAGATTTGTTTTAATGTAGTTTTTCCTTTGTTACCCATATTGAAATATTGTTTTTAAAGATGCTATTTCAATAAAGTGTATTATTATTATTATCATTATTACTACTTATTCAGTTAGTGTAGTAACTGTACCTGCATTCATTTTATTTGACTACTCCAAACAGTACAACAGTATAAAGGCTGTTTCGACATAGCCCCACCTCTGAATTCACCACTGTCAGGGATTATTATCTAATCGGGATGGTTGAGCAGATGTGAGGTCAGGTGGTGAACATGATGCAGATGTCTGATGTTATCTGATATTATCCCATCGTGTTCGTGAACATGTGAGCAGGAGCGAGGTCGGTAGCGATGGTGTAACGGCGATGGTGTAACGGCGATGGTGTAACGGCGATGGTGATCGAGAATGACATGAAGGATCACGTAGGAGAGAACTGGAGTGACAATGAAACTCTGAGGGTTCGTGCTGAAACAGCCACTGAGAGTCCCTGAGTAGCGACACAAAAAATTAACTTAGCCCTCCTAATCGCCTAACTACCTTGATTTGTGATCTCTAATTCTGGAGGTTCCAGCCGGAAGCACATTTACTTCCTCCCAGACGGAGCTGATTAGAGAACAAACAAGATCTTGTGGTATTGATCCCCTCTTAGAAATAATAGCGGAGTGAAAGAAGCTAAGCGGTTGTGAGCAAACTTTTGACACATGGTTTCAGAGTGAATGAGGCCAATTCACCCCCTTGTTGTGACATCTGCCGGTTACTATGGTAACTCACATCTTGACATCCTCTCCCATGAAACAGCGGTTCCTCAGTAGCCCCGCCCACAGCTGCACGCCGACGATGCCGAAGATGAAGAAGACGAAGAAGCACAGTGCCAGCACGTTGCCCAGCATGGGAAGAGTGTCTAGAAGGAGGGTCACCAGGATACGCATACCTGCCAACACACACACATACAGCATAAACACCATGGGCAACTGTGCACATACGAGCAAGCATGTAAACTTAACTTTTAGCAAAATGGCGGCCACAGGAAGAGTTGGCCAGACAGGAGGAATTTCTTAATGTACAATGCTCAAAATTGGAGCAGTGCAATTAATTGAATGGCAAATAATTAAGAGTTCAAATAGTGATAATTGGCCTCCACTCCACTCCACTACTGAAGAGCACAGATACAAAGTCTTCCTTTTTACTGCTTTTAGACTTGGCTACTTCAACCACACTCAGTGGTAAATTGTGCTAAGGTCACAGAGTGTAGTAAAAAAATGTAAGTTGGCTGGCCAGTTTGTGCAACGAGCTGTTGAGAACAACGCAAGAATCACAATGGTTTCCATGACTTTGTCCACTGTGTCCTGATTTGTTTTAAACATGCATTCATCAAAAGGAAAGCAGGAGCCGCTAATAGCAATGAAATGAAGTGGAATCTACAGGTCAGCCAGAGAGTACAAGGACGGTGACACATTTTTTATTGTCTTGGCTATGAATGCGATTGCTGACTTTCAGCTGAAGGTGTTTCCATGTCAGATGAACAATGTAAAAATTGAATCCCTTTTTATACAGTACTGCTTCGTAATAAGGGACAGAAGGTTTATTGGACTTCAGGAGACATCTTTCCTGCTGATGCTCTGCCAGGCCTACACTGCAGTCATCTTCACTTCTTGGTTGTTTAGGGTTTCAATCTGGTCCAAGTCAAACACACAGTGAGTTGGATTGCAGTCAGGTCAGTGTATTGTGCAGTCACTAATGTTATGTGTTTTGGCCATAAAGAAAACCCTTAATTGCCTTCTCTCTTCTCTTCATCTCTTTACAGTCTTTGGCCTGCTGCATTGTCTTAAAGTTAGCTGAGTCCTATACTGTTGTTCACCCAATCTAGATGTGAACACTCCTAGAAGTTCATAGTCAGCACTTTACCCTCACAGTCACTGTTTCATTTAAAAGCCAGTGTACTTGAGTACAAAGCCAAGACGGTGAAAGACAATGAAAAACGGTGGTAATGCTCTGTGAGTGCAGTGTATGTTGGAAGAAAAAAGGATGAAAACTCACTGGGAACTCTGTTGATGGCTCGCAGCGGGCGGAGAACCCGGACCGTCCTGATGGCTGATAGGCTGACGTTGTGTCCATCAAGCGAGTACTCCAGCATTCTGCGGAGAGGGAAAGCCACTGCTGTGTCACTGGCTCAGCCTGACCTTGGCAAACCCTGACGGTCTACAGGGATCCCAGCAGAACTCAGTGCACCGACTCTGAGATACATAGCCTTTTAACTACCAATCACTGAGGTCTCTGCCTCTCAGGACCGAATGATGCCATTGTCATTCTGCGGAGCTGTCACGCACACACAACTTTCCGCCGGTTCGTCTAAGCACGCGCACACACACGCTTGACATTTAACTGGCATTAAACAAGTGTCTAAGCTTTACACAAAACACACACATACATACACAATTTTGGCTCATGTTTAATGTCAGACGCGCTTGTGTACATGTGCATGTGTGTGTGTGTGTGTGTCTGTTGAACACTCACCCCACAATAACAATGAAGAAGTCCAATCTGTTCCATGTGTCGCCAAGGTAACCGTTGTGACCTATGACCCCAAGAGCCACCATCTTCATTACCATTTCCGTGGCAAAAAAACCAAAGATCCCATCATCCAGAGCCTGCACACACACACACACACACATACACACACAGAGAGAGAGGATTAGCGTAAACTGATTAAGTGGGGGGAAAAATTAAAGCAAAAACTTTTCAGACCCTTGATAATAAAGTCTCAAAGCTGAACATAATTAGTTTGTAATTTCAGATTATGTGTGCGTGCGGGTGTGTGCGTTACCTGCAGCAGGAAGGGTGTGTGGTCACAGGGCTGGAACATCCCTAGAGTCACACAGTTCAGCAGGATGGCCAAAATGCTCACACGCTCAAACCATGTGACAGAAGGTTAAGGGTCGACACCACGGCAGAGATTGGACATTGATTACATTTGCAATATTCAATATTAGCACATTTCATGGAGCGGTGCATTTAGCTAATTAGGTTGATTGACAGGAGACATAACAACAACAAGCCGAGTAGATTGCTGCTTGTATGTTCCACTTCAGCTCCACCCAGGTGTCCTCGCTTAGAAAATCAAAAATACATATTTTTCTTCTTACTTGTAGTGCTTTTTATCAATCTAGGTTGTTTTGGTGTGAGTTGTCTAATTTTGGAGATATAGGCCAAATACATGTCTGCCTTTTCTCAAATATAATGGGACTCTATGGCACTCAGATTGTGGTGCTCAAAGTGACAAGAAAATCAATTTGAAGAACTAAACAGCAATGTCTCTTTACCGAAATCATGACCCGGTTTCTCAAGTTCATCAACAGATCACAAGCCAAGTTCGATATAGTCCTGTTACATTCGAGAGAGAGCTGATATCTCCAAAACTAGGCAACTCACACCAAAACAATCTAGATTGATAAAAAGTAGTACAGGGGAAAATATGTGTTTTTGATTTGTGGCTGAACCGTCCCTTAAAGATTAGATTGCCAGTGTCGGGAACTCTACTGGAGTAATAAACACCATTCTTCCAAAATATATTGGAGAGCACTGTCTACCATGTCACTCTAAAATATCACATTGAGATCTGGTGACTGTGAAGACCATAGAAAATGATTCAGATCATTTTCATTCTCATTAAACTATCCAGTGACCCTCGTGCCCTGTGTGGAATCGTCTGCATATATTATGTTTCCCTGCTCATTTATTCAGGTTTTTCCTTTGATTTGTCATCCATCTGTGTCTAGCCAATGGTAATGTCTGCAGTAACCCAGGGGAAACCCTGAGGAAACTGAATGGTAGACATTAAACGTCCAGCCATGTCTATCTTTCGCTGCACAAAACATTACCAGACTAAATTTACAAAAGATCTGTGAGCAAGCACACACAACTCTGAATTTTGTGCCTCACAGCTTGTGAAATCGAATTTGCAAGCTACAGAACTGAATGTACCAAACCATAAAATGATTGCTATAAGGGTGGAAACTAGCCATAACAGGCTTAAATATATCAACTTTGATTTATAAGCACAACGTCTGACAGGACATTTTGACATGTTTAATACTCTCAACTAGAAAAGAAAGACAGCTACCATGAAACAGTTGGCAAGACATTTAAAGTCAGTTTAAGTATAAACTTGCTTATGGTGGGTTTCTGTGCATGTGTGTTGCTTCGTAGCTGTCAAACTGGAAGAAGGAGCACAGCTCAGAAGTGGAAAGCAGAGAGGTTTAAAGGGGGAAGGAGTCTGAAGTAGAAAGTTAAAGGAAAGATTGTGTTTGTGTCACACAAACACAGATGCACACATATACTCACAAACATGAAAACTGCTGAATGGATGACAGGAACGTATTCAAGAGCCACGGATGCGTAAATAATAAAGCCTTGGAGCATCCACATGGACGCACACACGCACACACACACACACACACACACACACACACACACACACACACACGCTCAGACATAGAGTCCCCTGCCCGGACACTTTGCTCTCAAGAGGGCAGAAAAATTAATGAGAGTACAATCCTTTATCACCCCTGAGACAGAGAAGGGGGGGGAGAGACAGAGAGAAAGAGAGAGAGAGACTGAGAGAGAGAGACAGAGAGAGAGAGACAGAGAGAGAGAGAGAGAGAGAGACAGAGAGAGGGTAATCCAGTGTCCTCCCTTTGCTGTGGTTGCCATGGGAACCCCCATCTCACCGTGGGAACTGACTCCTGAGTTTCACTGCTTGCATCCTGTCTGGACTGGAACACAACACAATTAACACTCACACATAAACATACACAAACATAAACACTCTCACACACACGCACACACAAAAGAAAATTATGTCCTTCAGCGCAACTCCATCCTTCATTTCCTCAACGCTGAGGAGGATCTAATCCTGCTCCATCTGTATACGTTACAGCATCACTTGCATAACCATGAATGTCTATGAGATACACACACACACACGCATAACAAGGGACGGAGCAGGGTCAAGGTGTGAGTGATGGATGAGACGGGAGTATTTCCAGTGTTGGCCCATCATTCACCATCAGTGATGAGACACAGTGGGGACGTCCTCTCCTCTGTCCCTCTGTCTCGCTCTATTCATTGCTTTTCCTTTATCTGTTATCATGCTCAACCTTTCCCTCTATCATCTCTCATTTTCCTCCACAGCCCTTTTCCCCTCTCTTTGGCCCAATTATTTTTCTCTTTGCTCCGCTCCTCCTGCTCTCCGTGTATCCCTCTTGCTTCGTATAGCGCGGTATAATTTCCAATCTTCATTCCGTATCATTTCTTGCATATCTTTTGTGCTCATACGCTCCTATCTCTCTCTCTAAGAAACGCCCTTCCACATCTCCACAAAGGACTGCCCTTGGCCAGAGCTTTAGTCTCTCTGGCATAAACCTGAGTCTCAGCCAACAGATAAACTACAACTACACTTAATAATTAACATCGTCAGAGGGATGGAGAGGCAGAGAGACTGACAGGGTAAGAAATAGAGATGTAGATACAGTAAGGGAGAGGAGGTGGAGAAAGAAACAGGGGAAATAAAAAAAAAGCAGAGCTGAACAGCGGGATGAAAGAGGTTAACACTCCGACGATACAAGTTCTTAAGTGTAAACAACTGACTCTGTCTGCCTAATTGCCTCATCTTCTTGTTCTTCCTCCGCCTCCAAGAACCACCACCACCACCACCTCCTCCTCGTCTCTCGTGCTCTCCCCCACTCCAACTCTCGCTCTCCTCGAGTGCCAACACAGGTAATAAAGGTCAGGCAGAGATTATAAATCAAATCAGATCACATCACCCTGATCTTTCTGGCATCATCCTCCACCCTTGGCTCGGATACACATGCTAGGAGCAGCATGTGGGAACATTTTCATATGCAACGTTCATTAACTTAAAAGGATCAGCCATAGGGACACACAGGCCATCTGGATACACACAGAATATGTGGCCACATTTTCTGGCTTGAGAAGCTTTTAGATTTTTCAATGTGGTACCACTCTCTAATAAGACACCCTAGCTTTTATAGCTTTGTATATCAGTTATAAACCATTAAGAAGAACTACTTCTGGGCTGCCAGGTTGTAAAAATCCCTTTGGCTGGTGTGTATACCCTCTTTTTTTTTTTACCTTACTCTTGAATTCATGAGAAAGAGTTCTTCTTATTACAAAAGGAGAAACCTGCAAGTGCTTATTAATGACTTCTTAACTAAAAGATGTAAAGGTATATTTTCTTTATCCGTGCTAGCCACATGGCTCGATGGATGGCCATGTCATTTCACCACAGACTGAAAGTATTTAAACAACTACTGGATGGATTGACATTCAATTTGGTAAACATATTAATTGTACCCAGTGGATCTATGCTAAAGACTATGGTGATCCTCTGACTTTTCATCTCGCACCATCATTACATTGAATGTTTAATTAGTCAAATATTTGGATTTATGATCAAATATCTTAATGGTATATATACGATTCTAAACCAATGGTTAAAGGGTCTATTGAACCGGGTTAGGCTTGATAGATCCTTTCACCATTGGTCCTATTGATCGAAATAACATAAAATGTAAACTGTGTATGAATAATAGTAACGAGCAACCTGCTCGCTAGTTTCCTCATGCTCTTTCTCTCTCTCCACACACAGACTTGATTAAACATAACCTAGTTAAGCTCAAAGTCTGTCATGTGCAGTGTGTGCGTGCGTGTGTGTGTGTGAGGGTGCGTGTGTTAGTGTGTGTGTGTGTGTTAGTGTGAGTGTGTGTTAGTGTGTGTGTGTGTGTTAGTGCGAGAGAGAGAGAGAGAGAGGGAGAGAGTGTCTGAAATGAACGTGGCTCAAGTTAAGATACTGTGAAGTTGTCAAATCCTCTGGCTCCACCCCCACAGAGTGTGACAGCTGGTAACCATGGAAACACGTGCAGGAATCATGTTAATTGGCTGAAATGACAGCTCACCCTACTTTGAGTGAGACCTCCTCCTGTCCATCGTTGTCTCACCCACCTCTCTCTCACACACACACACACACACACACACACACACACACTACAACCCAATTAAGAGGCAGTTTAAAAAAAAGGAAAAGAGAGTGATAAATAGGAGGGCATGGGATTAATATTGAGTAAAGGGGGATGAGAGAAAGAATAAAAGAAAAGAGAGAGCGCGGAGAAGAAGAAAGGCAGGCAGAGAAAGGTACTAGTATAGGAATGACACATACAGCTTTTCTCATCTTTGATCAAAAGGAAACGCTCTGAATGTTTCATGCACTGCTGAATAAGTTATGTATATGTGTGTGTGTGTGTGTTGCCTACGCACCTCCCCACATGTATGTGCGTGTTTCTATGTGTGTCATATGTTACATGGAAAAGCTCAGCATTCACAAAGTAGGCACCTTGTTCCACACTTACAATCTAACGTCTCCCCCTCCCAGAGAAACAGGAAATATGAAAGAGATCCATATAGCTTTGAAGGAATACAAAGACTGTTATATAATAAGCAAAAGCCAACGTTGTTTCTGTGCCAAATAAATGTGTGTTAGATAGACATGCTGTAGCGTGGAGAGATGTACAGTATGTTGTCAACATGACACAAAAGGAGGATGACTGTGTTTCTAAGAGGGAGGAAATGGAAGGACATGAGATAGGAAATGAATTTGTAATATGTACTGAGTGCAAAAAGGCAGACAGGAAGGAGGGGTCAACCCGGGAAAGAAATGGGACTTGCAGCTCTTGGGGACTGCACCCCCTCCCAGTGTGCTCACATTAATGTCCCTGTCGAACAACGTCCACCCACATTACTTCCCCCGCAGATCACTCACACACACACACACACACGCACACACACACGTAAGTATAACATATCAACATATCTACAATTAATCACATAATGGGACACATGCCAGTATAGCCGTGCCGTGTCGACACGCAAACAGATGAGATGACTGACAGACACGAAAACAAACAAATAATCGGAAGTAACCGGGCCGTCGGGGCAGAGCTACGCTGTTGCCAAGCAACCAGGTGATTCCTCTAAAGTGCCTCTCCATGGGAGAATCCCTCGTTTGTGTGAGGGCATTCACACGCTTGTTTGTGTGCGTGTGTGCATGTGTGTGTGTGTGCGTGAATGTGTGTGTGTGTGTTTGTGAGTGTGTGTCCAGTAAATTAGTGCTGACACAGTGAGCGTACAATAATCTGAGATGCGACCATGGTAACAACACAGCAGGCGAGTTTTGTCGATAGCATTTGTAGTGTTCCCCCCCCCCCACCCCTTTTTCTTTTGGTGTACATTTTATTTATTCAGCAATTATGTATTTATATTTTATAGAGAACACAGAGTGCTGACGGTGGCAGATACCCACAGACGTGCACAAACGACCGACACACACACACACATGGAGTCATAAGCAGCGGAAAATATTCAATTTGGAAACCCTTGACAAATCCCTGAGGTGTTACTGACGTTCATGCACGCTTCGGAGTATTCATAGCTGCTCACACACACGCGCTGCAGCGCTGATAACTACACGCACACACACACACACACTCACACCTTCACGTCATCAGCAGATAGAGAGGTTGAGACGAAGTGTGAGAGACAGGGAGGGGAATGGGAGGTGAGTGGATGAAGACAGAAGCAGAGCGAGGTTCGGAGGCGATGTGAGTTCTTACTGTTTGTGACTCCTGCTGTATAAATGGAGGTCAGTAACAATGCTACTGACAGGCGGCTGTAACCCTGGAGATTCATTATGCCTTGTCACTATGGAAACCTCCAATCAGGGACAAATATTACCCATCTTTTCCAACAACTAATGGGTCCAAGGAAATACCTGAGATCTTCCAAACACACACACACACACACACACACACACACACAGACATGCACAATACTGACCTTCTTCCCGTCTCTCTTGTGTTTAAAGCTAAAGTAAACATCTCGGCGCGAGGTGCCTTATAGGTACAACGGCTTTGAGAGAGTACAGAGCTGAAACACAAACAGACAATGTCTCTCTCACATTCATTCACTTTCTCTAAACAGAAACACACACACACACACACACACACACACACACACACACACACACACACACACA
>NW_022280058.1:2056705-2061777 GCF_004355925.1 Anarrhichthys ocellatus | reverse complement strand
ACACACACACACACACACACACACACACACACACACACACACACACAAGTTCTCAGTGCTTCAGGTGCAGGATATGGGTGGCAAACAGCTCGAAGGCACCAGGAGCGGGGTGGGCTGGTTTGGGTCAGAGCCAAAAGAACCACTGGTGCTAGAGTGGGATACGGCAGCTCTTCTTTTTCCTCTTCCTCCTCCTCTTCCTCCCCTTCCTGCTCCCTCTCCTCTCTCTCAACTGACACATGCACCTTCTCCCCCTCCTCCTCCTCATTCCCTTCCTCCTGCGTTGGTCCTCGGTGCTGCTCATGCAGGTCTGAGTCCTGGTTGCCCGTCATCGCCGTGCTGTGAACAGCCTGAACCTAAAAGAAGGCGCAGGGGGCAACGGCAAACTGTTCAGGACACAGGCGACATCTGGATGCATGTGTGTGTGTGTGTGTGTGTGTGTGTCCGTGTGACTTTGTATGATTCTGCTGTGTTGCCTCGTGGATGGAACTGCAGCTCCACAAAACAAACTGCGCTGATCGTCAAGCCTGTCCATCAGACCCTTTACCCTCTAGCTAAGCAGCATAGAAACTCTGTTTTTGTCTGAAACAATAAGCGACCTTCAGGGGAAGAATCCCAGCCAGCAAGCAGTCCTGTGCAGGAAACATAAATCTACAAAAACCTAAACAGAATGAACTGAAGGGACGTGAGCAAAGTTGCAAACACAGTGTCAGCGCAGGCAACAGGAAGCACTTAGACCACTTAATGTTAATCCTACAGCTGTACAATTCAGTGATGACAACAGGCCATTACTGGTGATGCTTTTAATCCAGACCGGCTTTAAACAATCTGGACAGACAGTGAGAGAAAGTAGCTTCGATGGCTTGTACATGTTGCTGTGAAGTGAATAAAGTGTGGGGTATTTCATGCATTTACGATCACTTTCCACTCATGATGATTACTTATAGCTCTCTGAGGTATAATTTTTTCTTTAGCTATATAATTTAACATAAAATATCATGACAGGCAGTGACTTTGTCGAGCTACAACAGCCTGTGGTTAAATTGTATAAGTACTGACAGGAATTTCTTGAAGCATTGGAATATCATGTCGGAAATGTCAAATTGAATGATAATCGCAGTTTAAATTAAGAGCGTGATCACAAGAGTGGATTCATTTCTTGGCTTTTCATTTCCCGTTTTAAATATCCATCACATTTTCTGCTTTATAGGACAGTATGCAGTGGAGTTTGGCAGTAAAAGATGGGAGTTGGAGCATGTGACACAGTCCACGTTGTCTCGAGTGCACAGCAAACACCCCCCACTGCTCATTCCATTGCTTATTGATCCCCTGAGATTCTGGAAAATGTATTCCAAAGCTTCCAATTTGTCGTCAAGTTGGAGCAAGAGCTGCATTATTTGGAAAACGAACATAAAGAACAATCAGGACAGCAGAGGTCTGGGCCAACCACGAGTCTGTGCAGGCATTATACTCTGCCTACCGTGAGACAGGACAAGAGGGGAGCTGGCATGCAAGTTCATAGCATAGACAGGAGTGTTTCTGTGTGTGTGCGTTTGATGAAAATAACGAGATTGAATCTGCCACTATCCTTCTTTCCTGTGTATTTTTATTGTGGGCACGTTGCCTAGATTGAGTGAGGGGTCCAGGGCCGCACAGTTTAAGGCTTTTTGTTGTGATTCAACAGTAGCTGATGGGCGGACATCAATCAACCATTGAAAAAAAAGAAAGCCATTCTTCTGCACAGTTAAAAACCTGCTGATGAGCCCTTTCAAAAGACTTTAAAAACTCATTATGAGCCTCCCTTGCTAACAGTCAGGCCATGTGGAAATTAAATCCTCCTCTCAACCAGTTACCAGAACAAAAATATATTCACACCTCTATAAGACCGCTGAAACACATTAAGTTTATTATTCCTTCATACTGTGCAGTGTGCACTCATCACAAATGCATAAATTGCCTAATCTTTTAACCAAAAATGTACAACAGTGTCATGCTCAGTAAAACCAGGGTAAACAACAGATATCCATAAATTCAAACATTTTCTTTTCAGTATTATTGTTATACAGTGACATATAAAAATCCTCCTGAAGGCCAACCAGTTCCAGATACCGACGATGAGGCTACAGCATGTCCCAGAATTACACTGAAACGCAAATAGTCTAATTAATCCTAGAATAAACGGTAGAATGATATAAAATCAAACATCTCCACATTAGTCTCGTAATTTTTGTGATATTATATGATGTAATATATATATATATATATATATATATATATATATATACAGGCCTACCATAAAGTACATTAAGGCCATTAATAACTTATAACACTTTACCTGGTTATGAGAACATTATTTTAATTAATTTTAATTTCTTCCTTTATGAGGAGGACACACCGCCATTGACAAAGAGCGACATCATAGGATCTGGACATTTTCTATTGTGTCACGGGCATTCACCAAGCGCAGTGCACGGGACAGGAGAGCAAAGACAAAAGTATATTAATGCACAAAAAACAAAAAACTTTGACTGCCTTCCTTACCGGGGTGCAGCGTCCATCCACCGGCGTCATTCACTCCGGGTCCGCCGTGCGCCCTGAGCTGGAGCCCTGGTGCTCCATCTGAGAGCAGCCCGCTGGTCCTCTGCCTCCTCCCCCCTGCCGATATCCAAACTCAGTCCGTCAGTCGGGACTCGGGTGGATGAAAAAAAGGGGGGGGGGAAGAATTATAGAAGAATGTGGCGCAGAAGTTTTAATAACCGGGAAAAGTAAAGTTACATTTAACCAGGTGGCTCCCCGTGCGTCTGCGTCCCCTCAGCCGCTGGACGCGCTCTGCGGTGTTCAGGTACCGGAGTTCAGGCGCACCGGGGAGAGAGAGAGGGAGAGCCGCGTCAAGCCAGCCAGAGAGAGGCAGACCGGAGATACCTTCAAAATAAGACAGTCTAGTCCTGGAAGCCACACAGTCTTGTTACACCTTGTTGAATACCATAAATCTAGTATTTAGGCTTTTATTTCAGCATTCTCTTCGGTAGTATAAACTAGAAAACATAGTAGCTGGTGAACAAACAAAATCATTAGGAGCACAGCACTTTGTTGCTATTGCAACCAGATGGTTAGCTGCTACTAGTGTGTGCTAAAGTGAACAAATCACTTAAGCGCAACACTCACTAAACTATATGGGAAACAGTGTTACCATCAGCAACCAACAATTTCCCAAGTAGGCCTAATCTCTCTGATTTCATGTTGACGTGTTGTACTCACAGCTTCCATCCCGTGCGGAACCAACCCCAATAACGTTGAGTGAATCAAATAATAAACAACAATAAATAAAAAATAATACCTACTCCGATAACCGTTTTATTTTGAAAGTTTTGGCAGGAGAGTTTTATTCTTAATCCCGGATAACTTGACACTGACGGAGCAAGTGAGAGCATGTGACTGGTCCCCACTCCTCCGCCTCAAAGTGCACCCCAACCCAATATATCCCTCAGACACTCTGTCTCTGCGTGGCGGTTATCTCACCAGCCATGCTGGGGCTCCACACTCAGCAGGGATGAGGATTCACTAAACCCAAAGGTGTGGCAGAGCTCCGACACAGCAGTACCTTGAAATCATCTTATGCTACACCAGGTTTCAGAGAACAACGGATAATGGCCATCGCTGTACTCTATATTATCATAGTGGTGGAATAAGTAGATCCTGTACTAAAAATATAAAGACCATAATTAAAAAATACTCCATTACAAAGTTAAAGTCCTGCATTCAAAATGTTACGTAATGCTGTAAAAGTGCAAAGATATTTTTTAATTCTTCTTTTAATAATGAGGTATTATATACATGTTGAGTTGTGTTTTTATTACTCGGGCATTCACATGTTATCAGTATCTTAACGACGTATAGTGGTCATGGTGAATGTATTGTTAGGTTGTTTAATCTATCACACCCGATGATATTTCATATTTCATAAACTGGTCATATGTTTTGGGACAAAATTGAAAATTGTAACCTGAAAAGTAACTAGTAACCAGATGTCAAATAGGCTTATATTTAGGAGTAGAAAGTAAAATGTCCCTCTGAATTGTAATGTAGTGACATAAAATAGAAAGACTCAAGTAAACAAGTACCTCAAGATTGTAGTGAATGCACTTTCAGCGTTGTCCATAATTTAGTTTCACTTACTTTTCATCCATTAAATAACGTGTTTTTTATTCACTCCAATCAAAGAAAGGGCCGTTATATTTTAGATGAGAGATGATACCAACAGGGCTGAGTGAAGATGGCAGAGAATCTTAAAATAGAGAGAAACTCAACTGCTGCTCATTTTTCTTGGGGCTCCATCCGATTCCCTGAAGGCCCGCTGGCAGTCCCTGGATCCCCATTTGGGATCTAATATTAGAACTGCAGTGCAGTAGGTGTAAGCAAACAGCTCAGGGAGCACTAGTCTTAAATGCTCTCATACCAATTTTTTAATATGGCCTCCAAATAATTTTCTGCTGGTGTTCTGTTCGATGTTTACATTCATCAGGAGTCCTGTAGCGGCTCTGACGGGCTATAATGCTCTTTGAACACTAGCAAACAAATTTGGAGGCATTAAAAATAGATAAACTTTGCTATTTTTAGGCCCTACGAGCGCGGCAAACTATTTCAAATGTGCTGTGCTGGAGGAAAATGCACGTTGTTACCTAAATTTAAGAGGTTTTCCAGATGTAATGTCAGTAAGACCAAGAAGCTGTGTCTGGGAGGTAGGACGGGAGATGGCAGCATCTTCAAGCCTGTTATTATGAAGGGACAGGAATTTAAGCAGGTAAATTACTTTAAATATTTGGAAACAATTATTAACAATAAACTCACCTTTACGACGAATGCGACGACTATCTGTCCTCCGGATATTGAGGAGCTTCAATGCCAGCAAACACACCCTGATCATGTTCTACAGGTAGCTCTCTGAGAGTATTCTCACCTATAACTTTGTCTGTATGGGAGCCGAGGACACAGGGATAACTTGAAACAGCAGTAGTCAGATCATTGGAAATAACCTATAGAACCGGTCCACGACCAAAAAGGCAATCCAGCCCCCC
>NW_022280058.1:2007964-2056605 GCF_004355925.1 Anarrhichthys ocellatus | reverse complement strand
CCCCCCTTCACACATCATCAGCTGTTGCCATGTGGCAGGAGACTCTAGGTTCCACTAGCTAGAAAACATGGTTAAGGAAGTAATGTGAAAATGTATTTTATGTATTTTAGCTGCTCTATGTCTGTTTGCCAGAAAACCAAAGTCAACTTTTCATTTCATGTAATGGACATGTAATCTTATCTCTATTAAGTCGGGGGATCACCTATATAAGTCAACCTGATTGTCAAATGTCTGCACTAAACTGTGGAGATATTCTGCTCTGACCCAAAGTTTTGCACTTACAGACTGGCGGATTCACCGCTAGTGTGGCTGTAAAATAAGATGAGATTATCCCTCAGAGTAGGGAAACACCGTGCAATACCCAATCAACGCCCACAGCCGACAAGACTCCTCGCAGCTCTCATAACTGTTACAGCAGTGGCATACATCAAACATTTAGTGTATCTCAACAGAGTTAAAGAATCTAGGACACATTGAACCACATAAACACACACAGACCTCTACAGCTAACATCTTGCTCTCCCCGAGAAGAGAACTGACGAGGAGCATTGTTGGATGCCTCCGTGTGTGTGTGTGTGTGTGTGTGTGTGTGTGTGTGTGTGTGTGTGTGCGCGTTGGTTGTTACTGGGTCTCCCTGGCTGTGTTCGTTTTCTCTCTCCTTCCAGCTCAACTCATCCTTCTCACACTTGCTGTCTCGTGTAACTCATGCAAGACTCCTTCTGCTCCACAGAATCATTTCATGCATTTTTTTCACTCCTCCGTCCCCATGGTGTGTCCAAATGATGCTTTACATTAGTCACTGAAATGCACTCACACACACACACACGGGCAGAAATACTTTCCCTGTTATCGGTTGAGGGATGGGTATCTAGGCCAAACATTATTATCAGCATGTGGTTGGCACCCCTTGGGTGTGTTTCCATGGTGACCATGACATAACATTATATATGGGGAAGTGTTTTATTCAATGCTATTGTCACAACTATGCGCGCACACACACACACACACACACACACTCTGATGCAAATTCAATCACAGATCAATAATCCTGATCAATCACTGAAATTGCCATGAAAACCACCTGAGGGCACATCATGCTGCAAAGCTGACATACTCTACATACACACACACACACACACACACACACACACACACACACACACATCCAGAAACACATTGACACTGAGCCTGCCTACTACTCTACTTGACCTAGTGTCATGTAGTAGTACATGAAGAGGTTAACAGAGCATGCACACACCACACACACACACCACACACACACACACACGGTATGGTCAGCGTGTTCATGTCAGCTTCTGAAAGGTTCAGCTTTCTGAGCAGGGGAACAGAGGAGACAACAGTAATTATCTGTCTCTGTTGACTGTAAATGTGTCTGTTCTGCCCACAAATCACTGTGTTCATATTTCGCCATTCTTATGAGGAAAATGTCTTATGTGAAATGTTTCCACTGTAATCTGCAGTGTGTAATCTAAACGGTACTGCATTAGTAATCACAGTAAGACTTTCATGTACAAAATAAGTTACAATTGAGTATCTTTTTCACCAGCATAACAGGCTGCTCGGATATGTTGCTGTATTTTAGACAAACAACCAGAGGGATTGTACCGTGCATCCTTTTTATCAGTTCGAGGAATCATAGAAATCGATCACACAATACATTTTCCACATCCCGCTCTCCTCTCGCTGTCTCCTTCAGCTTTTTCTGCACCGTATTTGCAAAGCATAAATGCACAGCGGTCCTTACAAACGCATGGGCGATCATGCACGCACAGCCAGCGACTACCTCAGACGTTACATTTATGACAGGATAAGAGAGACTTAGGGTGTGTGAGCCAGTCAGCGTATCTTTTCTGGCAATCGGCAGAAGTGAAGTTGCTTAGCAACCTTTGGCCTTGATGACAGGAAATTATGTCATGCTTGTAAAGCAGACACACACTTATTCACAGGCAGATAACAGGTGCACACATGCACACACACACGTGTGTGGACACGCAGACGCACACATGCAGGGTGAACCTTGCAGGAGAGTAGATGAGAGGAATAGTGTCGAGATGATAATCTGGTGCAAGGGTTAAAACAAACATTGTATTAATCTTCTCTAATGGTCCCACTGATCTGAGTCCATTAAGGCATATATATACACGCACACGCACACACACACACAATACATGGACTAAGCTGAGAATGTGCTGCTGTTTATGGGAGAGATGCATCTGCTGCTCTGTCATTTCTCAATGCATCCTCAACCCTTCTGTGACCCCATCTCCTGCCTTCAACCCGTTTCCTGTGATCCAACAGTCACGCCATCTCTCTGACTAGGCACATACACTTGCAACATGCACACAGACACACAAACACAATGAAGCTTATTGCTGTGTGCTCTGGGAGAGGTAGAGGGAGAGAGAGGTGGTGACATGTGGGGTTATATTTTGGAGCTGAGGCATATGAGAGAAGATCTTTTATTGTTAACCTGCTTCCCTCCCACGGTAGAAGTTGCAGGAGTTACAGCGCCACACAGTGTTCAGTCTGTGTCACTGCACTGGTTTCCTTGTGGGACTTCGTGCTTTAATTATTCATATTTGTGAAGGAATGAGCTGCCAAAGACCCTGAAACTCACCAATGAGTTTGAGGATCTGCTTTCGAGGACATACTTCATCCTCTCTGAATAATCCAGTTACTTCCAAATATATCTGATACTTCATGTGCTGCAGTACATCACTGTCTTTTACCACCTATATGTGTGGAATGTGTTGTCCAACATGTACTTTGGGCTTCTTGTAACAAAATGTGGTTGAGCCTTTATGTCCATGCTGCTACTGTTGGTAAAACTTTCCATGAAGACATCTATAGCGCATTATGAGGCCATTCATAGTACATTTATAATGCTTCATTACTACATTTCACTTTACTTAGCACACACAATAACGTATGATACAGGATGTACTATTACTGCAAACTATGGATCCTTAAGTACAGGTGGTTGTTGAGAGTACAGGAGAGTATACGTAGTCATAATCTATTATAAGCCCCGTCAGTCAACCTCTAGTTTATAATTATTAAAGAGCATCCATAAGACATTTTGACATTATAAGTCTCATCTATAATATTAGTGAATCAGAAAGCATAATAATTCACTTTGAATGCCCCCATAACACGCTATAGATGTGTTCTTCATAGAAAGCGTTAGTAAACTGTTTTAGATAGTATGTAGATAGATAGTACATTTTAATTGGAGTACCCGTGTTTACACATTCTTAGACGGTGGGAGCACAAAGAGCAGCCAAATGTCTTGAGAAAGACTTCACACGTTTAGAAGGTGATAGTCAAACTGTCAGGTAAAATCAATGAGCTCACTCTTAACTTATACCGACGTCAAGAATGTATTCGCTATGTTGCCAACATACCTACATATTCTCCCTGGTAATACTATTGAAACCTTAGATACTGTAAAAATGTAATTGTAGTTTATTTTAACAGCCTTACTCATTAATGCTTAATTAAACTGTTTGCTAATCTTTGCATTTCAGTGAGAATAATCACACTATATTCTGTTGGATTGTTGCAAATAAGGTTTTATTATCATCTCTGTAGGTGTTTTTTTTTCTTCTAACACTTACTTTACCATTATCTTGCTGTGCAACATTAAAGTGTTAGCACACGGTGTGCATTATGTCAACAGTGATGATTTTACTGCAACTCAAAACTTTACACGCCTTCTTTTCTAATCACTGGCACCTTCTATCCATGTCTGTATGGATAGAAGGCAGGTACATTCAACACCTGAAGTACTTAGTGTGACTTCACTCGTAGCCTAAATCCACCAACTGCATCATTTTGAAATATGCCAAAATTAAATGAAAGTGCATAATGGGCTAAGAGAGTCTCAGTGGTAGCATAGTGTAGATCATCTCTATTTCAGCTTTGGCCTTGAAAACAGTAGACGGCGTGTTGAGCGATTTCCAACTCATTAAGTTCCTTTTTATATATTTTTTCATATTTTCATCCCAGTATTCACACGTTTAGATGTGCAGCATCTCTTCAAATGTCTAATAGTCCATGCTACAACACGGTGCCATTAACCTTCATCTGTGTGCTCATTACACAACTCAGAGTTCAATCATTGATAAAGTACAACTCAGACATTTTCATGAGGTCAAAACATTTTAATTAAAAAAAAACAAAAACCCGAACAACTCATTTGTAAGAACACAAGTTCTCCAATTTGTCCAACTTCCGTCACATTTCACTTTCTCTCGCGCGCACACACACACACACACTCAGACAACGTGATGGACATTACTGCAACTTTGGAACAAAAACATGCCGACTGATTTTACATTAATGAACACATCCTAGATTTAAACAATCCAGTGTAGCATGGGTACATAAAGATTTGTTTTAACTTAAAAAGGACCATACTGTGATCGTGTCGGTTTTAGCACATTGATCAAAAATACTGTAGTGCTAACTATTTCCAAAGATGTAAGTTTGGTAAGAAAATGATTGATAACCTATCCAAGAATAATTTGTTGCCTTTATTTAAGCTAATTTATAACCCCCCCCCAAAAAAACAACTCCTGGCATGATTGAAACCAGTGGCTGCCTAAAGATGATTTTATCAGCATTGAAGATGATTTGCAGTGATGGAAAGTATTCCTGATTTGGAGTTAATGTACTAAAACATGCAAAAACCACAAGTACAATCCTTAAAAAAAAAAAAGCGCTTACAACGACCCTCATAGCAATGAAGGTTATTCCGCATTTAAGCCTTGAACAGCACACAGGGATGTGAGCAAAACAAACGGAGGGAAAATTATTATGTGAAGCAATAGCTCATCTATTTACAAATGAATCAGAGACGGAGAAACGGCAATTCCTCCTCGACAAAGAAGCAATCACATCCCTGAGTACAGTGTCTGTTATTCCTATCATTTAGATTCACTGCTGTGGATCCGGTATTATCATCAAGTCCTTTCTGCCCAGCTCTACGTGGATCACAATAGTGCCGCACAGCATCAAATTCCAAGGTTTCTCTGACCTAAAGTCTCAAAGAAAAGGCTCACATTGAACATTAAAGAAACCTCCGCAGCGGTCGTAATGCTGCAAATCCAAGCACAACAAAGTACCGCAAGTACATTAAGTGAACAACAGCCAGACAGCCGTCCAGTGTCGTGGACAGTCAAAGACTTGTTTCATCCCTCAGAGTGGCACATGGAGCAGCATGCCAGTGTTAGCCGATATGTCTAGAACACATCATTATCTCCTTATTAACAAAAGGCTAGTGTGGAGCCCCTTCCTCTGCTTTCTCCAACTTCTCCTCCTCTTCCTCCACATCTTTGTCCTTGCTCTTTTTGTGTTTCTTCTTCTTGTGTTTGTGCTTGTGCTCCTTTTGTTCTCCTTCCTTGCACTGGGCGCTGTGCTTCTTGTGCTTCTTGTGCTTTTTATGTTTCTTGCGTTTCTTCTTCTTCTTGTCCGCCGCGGTGGTAGCTGCCGAGCCGCTGTGGTTGCTCTGGGTGGGGCTGGAGGGTTGGCTGCCAGACACACTGCCGCTGCCACTCCTTCCCCTCTCTGTCTCCGAGCCTTCGCCTTCACCTTCGCTGTAGTCGGGCACAAAGGCCGCCTCGTCCGTCTCGCGGCCCAGGTCAGAACACAATCGCTGTCTCCTGGGCTCTAGGCCACGACCCTCCTCTCGTCCTCCTCTGCCCTCTGCAGCTCTCTCTTCCTTCCCGGTCACTCCTCGTCCCTCATCTCTTGCTGCAGATCTCCCTTCCTCTCTTGCTGCAGATCTCCCTTCCTCTCTTGCTGCAGATCTCCCTTCCTCTCTTGCTGCAGATCTCCCTTCCTCCCTTGCTGCAGATCTCCCTTCCTCCCTTGCTGCAGATCTCCCTTCCTCCCTTGCTGCAGATCTCCCTTCCTCCCTAACAAGTTTTAGTTTGGTTGGTTTGTCGGAATTTGTCTGTGCTGTCCTGCCACCTTTACCCTCTTCCCTCGGTGCTCTCCCTTTCCTCTCTTCTCTACCTGCGCCTCGCCTCTCCTCCCTTGTGGCATCCTTTCCTTCACCCCTAACAGGTTTCGGTGCTTCAGTCTGCCCTTCTCTGGCTCGGCCCCTTTGTGGCACGGGTGAGGGCTCCTTGGGTGCACTAGGTCCGTTTTCCTGGCCTTCTTCGTCGTCCTCTCTTTCCCACTTGGAGCGAGGAGGCGGCTGAATGAGCGGCTGCTCGCTGGCCGGTGTGGGTTCCGGGCTGATGCTCGGGCTGCGGCCCCGGCTGTTCACGGGGCTCGATGGGAGCTGCTCTGCAGGTTTGGAGGATACACTCTTCTGATCTTTGTCGGAGTCTCGCTTGGTTTCTTGAGATGACCTAGTGTGGAAGGAAACACAGACTTGTTTAAAAGAGTAATGCAATGATGAAGCGTTTCACTCCTACAACAGCGTCAGACTCGGGATGGACAGAACATTCTCAATATTAAAGCAGCAGAACCAGACAGATCACCCTTTTTACTCCGAGCATTCTTCTTCCTTGTGAAAACCTGCCGCCTACTTTACTGACAAAGCAACGGCGCCGCTGACAGTTCGTCTGTGTTTTGTGCTAGTAGCAGGCTAATGTAGCATTGAGCCTACAGACTTGAAGACTTGATCCCCAACTGACGGAGGCTCAGGTGACAACACTTGAGGAAATGTATCCGACTTTGTGCAGCTCGCTCTGGAGTCACAAAAGGCTTTACACAAAGAGTTCCCCTTTAAGGCGACCGAGGAACATGACTTGGTTATGTAAAATCAATCCTTTAACGCATAAGGCTCAGGCTGGGTTACAAGAATCACCACAAGTAATGATTTTTTTTCATTATAAAATAATTGGCAGATGATCAATTTGATTAATGGTTTGGTCTATAAAATGTCAAAATAGAGAACAGTGAAAAAGATCTCAGGTGACGTCTTTAAATTGCTTGTATGGACAAAAGCAATTTAAGCGAGTGCAAAGCTATTCAGCAGGAAAACATGTCATTTTATCGATGCTGATTAATTCTCTGTCCATTAACTGACTAATTGCTTCAGCTCTATTTTTTCAATACTTCTACATGATTACATACAAAGTCATTGCAAGGACACGAGCAGACATGTTCGTGTGGATAGACTTATAAATCGGCATCATTACGTAGTTACTTTGACATCCTTCTTATTCGTTTATTGCAATTAAATCAAAATCGTTTATTTTGGATTCATACAGCTGTAGTAAACCAGCCGACGTGTGGCTTGCTTGATACAGTGAATACATTACAAAAAATTCAACAAGCGCCTCCGGATGATGTTATGAACCCAGACACGACGGCATTTACTTTCCCGGAATATCTGGGACTTCCACAACACGTACAAAGCTGCAACAGTGGTTATTTCATCCACGACTGATGAAACGCTGTCTACATGGAGGTCAGCCCCGCTTCCTCTACGACGCATCCGGCACGAGTGATGTGGATTTAATAAAAAATGAACGAGCGATCAATCTCCCGCAAGTAACCAGATGTGACAATTCGCTTTGCGTTTGGTGTGAATACAGCATCACAAGAAAATACCAGGTCGGGATATCAACGGTTAAACATTTAACCACACAGAATATTTTGGACCGGTCACATGTCCTTCTGCAAGTTAATTTAATACAGGTGCCAAAGCTTCATTTCGGCACCCGTGTTAACCAATTTAGCTGCCCAGTGCCCGCGTGTGTGTGAGTTTCTAGCTGTGTCTGTAAGGACAGCCTTTATAGAGACCACCGATCAAACTATTTAGAACAAATATCGGCCCGTAACCATCAGTGGCCAATCGATCAGAGAACCCTAAACGATAGCCTGATCAAAGTGCGGCAATTAACTTGAACAAAGAAAGTACACAAAAAGACAACAGACTCACCTAGTGGAGCTCACTGTGTGGCTCGTCAGCGCCTTGCGGCTGATCCTGGGTTTGCTCTTCACAGCAGGCTCCTCGACATCTTTCACTGCTGGAAGAGAAGGAAGGGGCAGAGAGGAAGCTGGTTTAATCAATGCTTAATTAGCTGGCACAAGACTAAATCAAAGTTATCATCTCTTCACACACACACGTGCACGGAAACAGAGATTCAAATTACCTTCTCTGTGAGCAGCAGCTGGTTTCTCTCCTGAGGGGGCACTCCTCTCTGTTCTGTCCTTGGACACACTCCTGGGAAATAAGAGTGAGATATAATTACACGTATTAACGACTGCGGTCACAGAACCACAATATCAAATCATGGATATGGATGGTGGTTTGACAAACAGCAGGGAAAACAAATGGAACGCACCTGTCAGATTTAGAAGATCGCTCGGACCCTTCGCCCCTCTCCTTAGACGATGTGCTTGGCTTCTCCTGAGGGTCTGAGGAGCTCCTGGAGCCGGATGACTTCTCCTGAGGGTTTGAGGAGCTCCTGGAGCCGGATGACTTCTCCTGAGGGTCTGAGGAGCTCCTGGAGCCGGATGACTTCTCCTGAGGGTCTGAGGAGCTCCTGGAGCCGGATGACTTCTCCTGAGGGTTTGAGGAGCTCCTGGAGCCAGATGACTTCTCCTGAGGGTCTGAGGAGCTCCTGGAGCCGGATGACTTCTCTGCGATGGTCATTTTATCCAGAGAGACAGACCTCCCTCCTGCACTGGAGGGCTTTCGCTCGGTCCTCACCGACCTCTCTCCTTCGAGGTCTCTCTCCACTGTGACTGCTATTTTCTGCGAGCTGGAGACCCTGTCCCTCTCTCTGTCGGACGTCGTGCCTCTGTCTGATCCTGAAGGTCTGTCCCGCTCTCTGTCCAGTCCGGAGCTTCTGCTCTGCTCTCTGTCTGAACCCTGCAGTCGGTCTCCAGCACTTCCTGGTCTCTCTCTGCTGACTCCCCTCTCCCCAGATGCTGACCGCTCCTTTCTAACGGCACCTTCTGCTGTACCGCTGGGCCGGTCTCCTTCAGAGAGGTTAGCAGCCGCTGATCGGTCTGAGGTGGTCTTCTCAGACCCAGACAGTGTCCTGTCTGTGGTTGCTGACTCGGTGCTACCCTTCCTCCCCAGGTCCCTGTTCAACTTGATCCTCCTCTGGGTCAGCGGCTTCACCTGAAAAGCACATAGAAAGTGTCACAAGGGGTTAATTCAGAACAACTCAGCGCTTTCATGAGATGATATATTCTGAAATTATAATTTTTGATTAATGGTTATGATGGTTTTCTCTAGTGCATAACTCCAAAAAAGCTATTTGGATGTCACCTTGCGCTAAAGGACATTTTTAATTACTTATTCCATTTTACACACCATTATCCAATTAATCAGAAAAATAAATACAAACATGAATTTGGGCTACAACTAATTATTTTCAACTGGTCTATAAACTCACAGATGGTGAAAAATGCTCATCTCCTAAGCAAAAGCCTAAAACACAAACATTCCATTTACACCAAAGACAATCAGCAAATATTAAAACCAGCATCATTTTTGGGCGTTTAACTGTTCTGTTGATCGACTAGTTGAACAATTGAGTAATTGTTTCAGCTCTAATGAGAATCGTTAGCTGCAGCCATTTGTAAATACAAGAACTTAGTGAGTCAGATTTTTATAATACCAACGCTATTAATGGAGTTGACAAACACATCTGTAAGTACCGTCTGTAAACCCACAAATCATTACATCCCGGTGTTTCTGAGGACCCACCTGAAGGTCCATTAGCGGTCTGATGGATCCTCGATCCGCGTCTCCCCGGCCCATATCACGGCTCCCCGGTATGGGAAGAAGACCGGGCCGGTCTGAGGGGGGTGGGAGTCTGTGGAGCGGGTTCTGATGAGACATGTGAGAGTGGGAGATGACATCACCTCCGAGTCCGTCTATTCTCCTCAGCTTTCCAGGAGGGGGTCCAAGCAAAGAGCGGCCCTCCTCTCCCATCCTCCTCCGACTGTCGGGGGAGGGAGGTCTGTGGAGGAGTGGGAGTCCGTGTTGATGGGGGGTGGGAAGGAGACCACCGCCCTGAGGAAGATCTCTTCTCCCCCGCATGTCGTGGCCGGGCCGCGGGCCGTCATGAAGAGAGGGATGGTGTAGAGGAAGGCTCTGGCAGGACAGTGGGGGGGTCTTTAGCAGGGCGGGCCTCACTGCAGAGCTTTTACCCTTCTCCTTTTTAGGGGTAGAGTTGGGGGCATCTTCTGGTTTGGTTTTAATGGGCTTCAACGGTTTTGTGCCAGAGGAGGAGGAGGATGAAGAGTCTTTCTTGGTCACCACACCTTCTCCGGGCCTTTTCTTCACTTTGTCACTCTTTACCTTCACGCTCTCTGTCTTAACTTTAGCTTTAACCTTTTGGCCCCTGTCTTTCTTTGTCCTATCAGACGGAGTCTTTGATGTTGACTTGGTTGACGGTTTAACGGGTGCGGCGGTGCTTTTAGAAGCTGGAGCTTTAGAGGTTGCGGCTCCAACTGAAGTCTTTGAGGACATGGGAGGCGTTTTAACGAGTGAAGGCATTTCGTCCATCGGTTCGTCTCTGACAGGAGTCGCATCCCCTCTGTCTACTGACTGATGTGATGCCTCTGATTCGTCCCCAGTTCTCTTCTTCTTTACTTTCTTTGTCTTCAGGGGTTTAGCGCTGGACTTAGTCGCTGATGAGGAAGAGGATGGAGGATGGTTAGGGGGAGCCCCTCTCTCGTCTCTTCCTCTTCTTCCTCTCCCTTGGGGAGAGTAATTTCTAGATAATGGGGACATTCTGCCCCTCTCCCTGTCTCTGCTACCACGGCCTCTGTGATGCATTGAGGGGTGTTGGTGGTCGTAGTCTTTGTAGTACTGGTTGTACCAGTCTGCATACTCCTTCTCCCACTGCCGATACCGTTCTCTTTCCCAGCGCTCATTGCCGCCAGGACTGGGACCCTTCAGTTCATACGGCGGGAGCTCCCGAGGAGGCGGCTTTCGTCCACCAGGGCTGCGGGGCCGGAAGCCACCAGGGCCAGGGCCAGGGCCAGGGCCAGGGGGAGGGGGAGACCGTGACCTGGACCTATAAGGTCCTGGTCCTTCTGCTCCCTCCCAGCCTCCTGGCCTGTAGGGGGGAGGAGACCGCGGTGAGCCAGACCGACGATACCCATAAGACCTTGACCGGGAACGGGACCTTGACCGCGATCGTCCATAACTGCGGCCATTGCGTCTAGAATAAGGGGAGCGGGGATAAGACCGGCCATGGGAGCGTGAACGGGATCGACTGGGAGAATAAGAGTAAGACCTGGATCTTGATCTGGATCTAGAGCGAGAGTACGGAGAGCGGCTGAATGGAGAGCGACTGTATGACCGGGATCTAGCAAAGGAAATGGTTCAGAAGACCAGAAGGAAAGATTGGATTATGCAAATTCTAACAAATGGCTTTAAAGGACTGTGTATATGCAATTAATGTAAAAACTAAAAACTATTTTGATATGCTGTCTTCATGAAGTTACCTTGAATATGATGGTCTTCGTCTCTTTGGTGCATTTCTGTACTTCATAAGCTCTTTGTGGAAGTCTTTAGTAAATTCATCCAGTTTGGATGTAACTCTGAGGATACAAAGACAAAAACACTGAAACTACTAAAAACTACTCTCATGTGAAACCACAATAGTTCTTATGTCACTGATGTTAATGTTATTTATGCGTTCATTTCACATTAGAAATTCGTAACTGTATGAAAAGGAAACAACTCACGTGTCCTGTCGGTGGTGCCGCTGTCTGTAGAAGTCTTCCTTGGAGAGGGGGGGCTGACCGAGGGGGGGCATAGGCAGAAGAGGGGGCTGGGATCCAGGGGGAACCCAGGGTGGGTTGAGCCCTGGGGGTCCGGGAACATAAACAGGCTGGGGTTGGTACCCCATGATAGGAGGGAGAAGGCCCGGGCCAGAGTTGTACGGCGGGGGATAGGACTGGGGTGGGGGCGGGTACATGGACGGCGCTGGGTACACTGGAGGGACAGGTGCAGGAGGTAGAGGTGGCTGGAGGTGAGTGGGGGGGTGGTCTCTTCCTCTGTAAAACCTGGTACAAAGGGAGGGACATGAACCATTGCGAGACTGACATATTACAAGACAAACTTTTAATTGATCAGATAGTCCCACAGACGGGTCTTACCTCTCCCAGGGTCGGCCTCCTCCTCGGTGAGAGTGCTGCGGTCGTGAATGGTGACCTAATAAAGAGCAGAGAGTTTGCTCGTTGAAGAATGTGGTTCCCCCAGGCTCACTTAATCTCGTTAAATGATCTAAATTAAACCTCCTACCTGGTGGATGAGGCGGCCTTATAGGCGGTGGGGGGCCGATCCTATTTAAATGGTAGTTCTGTGAGAGAAATCACAGTGAGAATAATGTAGTTACCTCCAAGAGAAATTACAGTTTCTTGTGTTCACGGATGCACAAGTATGTGCAGAGGCAGAAATCTGTAGGTTCTCAGTTCAACTTGGCACAAATCAATTAAACCTCTTTTCCAGAAATGCAACCGCCTAGGGGAAATGGTGTTTACCTTTTTGGTAAAATAGCCATCATGCATTGGCTCCTAATTCTGATCAATTTACCTCTATATGCTTGTCAACAAGAATATATGGTGTGGTATTCATTACTCTACATATTAAACAAACAAGTTTACAATAAACAAGTGTCTTCTGTATTTTAGGGATGGTGAAGGTTCTCTTAATATTGGTGTTGTCATAGATTCTAAGATAAATATAATCAGTAATAGTTACCAACCCTGAAATTCGTTATCGGAGCAAAAAATGTACTAAAACTCGTCACAAGGTCACTAAAGAAACAAGAGACGGTAAGTAATCTGCGGGGTCATATTGAATCTCTTGTACTAAACGCTGATAACAGTCAGTGAGATTGAAGTGGTACACCTTGGTTCAAGTAGACTGCTTTTTAATACGAGTAGCAGTCCCAAGTAGTTTAGAAATGGCAGCTATTTATTTTTTATACAGCGCCAATGTACAATAACGCAAATCATGCGCCAATCTCATCTGAAGTGCACGGCCATGGGTGATAAAGCAGGAAGGCAGGTGGGATGTTTGTTCTCGTCTCCAAAATATAAACAAAGCAACAACGCAAAATAACATCACGAACCTGATGACTCAAATGTAAAGGTTAATGTGAAAGCCGTGTGGCGGAGAAATGAAGTGGGAAGTAACTGTACTCTGGCATGGTGTGAATAAATCTAGCTCGTGTGAAAACGCCTCAATTCAGATGTTCAAGGCGGCCTCATCTGTGATCCACTTACTGAGGGTCCTGAAGAGTCTGGTGTCACAGTAGGTTCTGGATTTGTCTCACTGGAACATAAAACAGATGGAGACATTTAGAAATAAAAATGGCATTTAATTTCAAACATCACTTCTTCAGACTGCAGCTTTTAGATTAAACTTACCCCGGAGGGGGTGGTTCCACATGGCTGGCGGAGTGCATAGGAGAATGGTGGTCAACAACAGGTGAAGGTGCAGGGGCTGGTGAATCATCTTGTTCTTCAACAGCAGCAGCATGAGGAGGGGTAGGAGCAGAAGTAGGAGCAGGTTCAGGAGTAGGAGCGAGTGCAGGAGTGGGTGCAGGAGCGGGGGACGGGACCTGTACTTGAGGGGCAGTGGAGGGTGCACTTGTGGGGGGAGGGTGAGTGATGTGGGCCAGCAGCGGGTCCTGCTGTCTCGAGTGCAGTGGCCGGACCAACTGAGGGCGCGGTGGCGGCGGGGCTGCATTTTGCACCTGCTTGCGAACATGTTTGGTGTATCCGGTCTCATTCTTAAAGTTGTTCACAGCCTGCATGAAGAGAAGCGTGTTTAAAAAAAAAAAAAAAAAGAAGGAGATTGTGCTTTTTTTTCCAAATTTCTGCTTTGTACCAAAACATGCAACGCATCAAAACACATGCATTTGAAGGGGGTTACCTGTCGGAGAAACTTGTTGGCGATGAGATTATCAGGTGAAACATCGGACTGTTTGCATGTGAAGCAGGTGTGCTCCTCTGAGTCCAACAAGGCAGTCCTGATACCTGAAAACAAACAGCCCTTGATTAGACGGAAGCTAATTTGACAAACAACTCAAGCCTTTAGACTCATGATTATGTACATTTTTATGAAAATAACTTCCCCTCAACCTGCCTAGTCACCATATATTCACAGGCATCATTTTCTACTTTTTCTAAGAGTGAATATAGACTTTCCCAGAGATTGAGTGTGAGATCAGTCCATTACACTGTGGAACATAAAAATGAATCAGAACGACTCAGAATGAAGCATGCCGTGAGGCAGCAGTTCTCTAGAGGGGCCACTGTTGATTAAATAGATATTTCTGCCATTTTCCCAGTAAATTTCCCCTAAACATCTACGCAAAATGAGCACTTTAAAACATGCGACGGGACCAAAACATTTAGTAGTATAGTTGAGACGTTTGCTTGGTAAAGCCTCGTTTTGACTCCCTACTTTTATTAGTTTGTATCACTATTTTCCTGTAACATTTAAGATCTTTATCACGAGTAAGAACTCACACTCGTCGCAGTAACTGTTTCCACAGCAGGGTATAACGACGGCATCCGTCATCAGGTCATTGCAAATCGGACACAAGAGTTCGTCGGGGATTGGGTCGGTCTCGTCCTCAGAGGATGACTGGTCATGTGGAACAAACGGAGGGCGCTCCTTCTTTCCTTGTGCATATGCCTCCCTGTAATAACAGATTCATTTTTGTTTTTAGTTTTGAGGACCATTACTAGCAAAAAGAAGGAAACGGCAGTCAACCTGTGTTTGTGGTCACAACAGATGGGTTAAGACAAAGACAAGTGTGGCAAAAATGAATGTGCCATAAGACAATATATAACATTGGCTGAAACGTACGCATCTATAGCAGGTATCGCATATTCTCCAGTGCTGGTTAACATGGCTCCTTTGGTGCCGGGCTCTGCCTTCACCATGAAGCTCTGAGGAATGCCCTTACTAATCCTCACTGGCTTGGGACTCTCCACACTCTTATCCTGGATCTAGAAAGTTAAAAAGAAAAATTTGAATAAAACACAATACAAATAACCATTACAGACTTAAACGATAGATGATAGTTACCATCAGCAAGGGGCATTGTCGAATGTAGTGGCCAGCCTTTCCACAACGAAAGCAGGTGTAGTGAGCAGGTGGAGGTCCAACACACTTCTTGGAGTAACTACAGACAAGTTCAATACATTTCTTAAAACTATATACAGCTAGAGAAAGACATTGTTTAGTATACTGCATCATGAGCGTAAACACAGAACAAAGGCCGACTTCCATCGAGCACAAGAACACTGTGTGTGTGTGTGTACTAACTGTATCGGGTCATATTCATGATTGGACTGAGATATCATGGCTTTAATCTTGTCCTCCTCTGATGCATTAGCGTCAACCAGGTTAGCAGTCTAAAACACATAATGGAGAGAGGGAGAAGAAAAAAGAAAATAGATAAAAGGAGGATGTCAACACCACAAGATGAAAGGAAACATCTATTCAACTTGATTAGCATTTGTTCTGGAAGTACTGCCCGCATGTACAGAAACAGTACCTTGGCGAGTTGGGCGAGTGACATAGACGGAGAAGAGTCAGTCTGTAGGAGAATCAGAGTGGAGATATTAAAGGTATTAACACAGTATCTAATAGACATACAGTGGAAGATAAGAGCCCAGATAGTCCCCCACCACATCTGTGTCCAGTCCCTTAAGAGTCTCCATCTAAGTCAAGATTAAAGTCTTTGTTGAGGACCGAGTGCATGAAATAATGCAGGCATGTGAGCATGTAAATCAAGACATGGTTTATTAGTCTCATCCCTCTACAGACAGTTTCGAGTCATAACTAAAAACATAATGTTGTGAAAGCCTCGCCTAAGGTTGTATCTATTCAGAGCTGCTTATATGAAGAGATCTACATTATTTAGAGAATAAAATAGGATTTCCCCAATCATAGGAATATCAGCGACTCCCTATTTGGGCACCATCAGCAAACTCCAGAAGTACATGACTAGCACATCTGTCTGTAGAGTCCCTAAAGCTTCCGCTACGGTAGGGAGAGGCCAATTTCCTTAAAGAAATACTTGACATTTAATTTTAGCATGCGGTCTCCCTTCACCAGGCCACAGGGATTCAAGTTTCAGCACAGACTTGTCAAAAGAGTCCGTCATAGACGTTAGAAGCTTTCATCAAAACCAGTTCACGCCTGCTTTCTGTAAACTAATGAGCTTGCAGGGAGTTGTGTCAAACTGTTTCAATAAGAAATGCAAACACTGTTAAAGTGTCAAATATTTACAGCTGACGAGACACAAATGTAGAAATTAGTCTTTAAATAAAGTGCCTGATGAAGAAACTGCTAAGAGTTGTCAAGTGTTCCTTCAAAGTGTTCCCTAAAAAGCGCCCCAACACCTCTGGAGTGAAGGGAGAAAGCAGGTTGAGTGACGTTTCTGATGCAGGTCAGGAGTCAATGAACCGTGAGAATTAAGTCTCATGCACGGACAGAGAAAGTCATACTTTACAGCGACAAACACAATGGTTGCTCTGCCCATTTCTTGGGAAAATGCTCTTGGAGGTAAATAAACAAGTGGGCAGGGTCGGTTGTCCGTCGTGATATGCAGGGCTCGGAGGAAAGACTGGGTATTGCAGAAGGCTGTGGAGGGAACACACAGGGATCTGGTGCAAGTGGTTCTGACACTGAACCACTGAACAACTTTATTGACAGGTTCTGCAGCTTACAGCTCACAGGACACACTACACCAGTATACTTCTCACTGCAGCAGCCATGGAGGGCCTCCGGAGATTGACAAGATATTTACTTTACTGATAATCTGTCAAAGTACTTTGTGATCATGTCACAGCAATAGAAGTCAGTGGCCAACGGACAGCATCTCACGTATCAAAACGAGCTTCTTAACCGATGCCCCAAACCACAAAAATACACTTAGAGCTAGCAGCTGCTGTTTGTAAGACAGACACGTAGGAATCTGAATTAATTCAAAGCTTTGAACTCATCAGGATGACATCTGTGAGCCTTCGGGGTTTAAAGGTTGTGTGCAGTTCATACTCAATGCAGAATAGAACATCTTCATGGTGAAATTGTACAGGACAAAAATAATTGACATGGGCAAATATGACTGAACAAGTTTAAGTATATTAAAGATTAGCAGGGTGAGCTTTCAAAATAAAACACTGGTGAGTCTCTCCCACAACTTTAGTCTTGTAATTGTAATCAAAGTTAATTACAATCAATCCCAGCCACATTTTACTTCATTGGGTTCTTAAACCACATAGAAATTGAATATTTTCACAGAAAATAAAATGACAAAAATACCATATTTGTTCTTTTACAAACCCCTTTAAAATACATTTTCCTGGCCTGAGGCAGGCAACAATACCATTTCATTATGAAATACAATCATTAACAAATTACGTGATATCTCAATCCATTATAAAGTGGCAACAGTTCAACAAGTTCATTAAAAAAAAAACAAAAGGCGGCGAGTCTGTTGTTTCTCATCTTAACCTCATCTCGTTCAGCAATTTGAAACTTTAATCTGCTCCTTTCAAAACAGAAACCCGGTGGTTTTAGAGAGAAACAACAAACTATTGTTAACTGTGGTGACTCCAGGAAACCCTCCCAAATAGACATCAAATAACACAGAGGTTGAGATCTCAACACAAATGTAGCCAACACACAGTGAACAGAGGATACACACAACTCGATCAGTACTGACAGAATGTTCTCAAGAAAGGTGACTAAAGCCAGAAAGAGGGGGAGAGGGAGAGAGGTGAGAGAAGGAGGAGAGAGGGTTGATTTTGGGTTTGTTTTACATACGGGTCTAGAAGATCCCACCACAGCTGTGTCAGAACGATCTCTGCGGAAACAAAAACAGGAGAAAGAAACCATCAGCTGTTGACAAAACTCAAGAGCAAATATTAAAACCACATCCAGGGTAAAGTTGGCCGCATTCACAGCAGATCAGGCAGTGCAGCGTAAACAACAGTTATCCCGTTCATTTAATAATGTAGTATTTTGGGTATACTTACACAATGAACGTCCTGCCAGCAGGTTTCACTCCTCCAAGCGGAGTGCGGCGGACGATCACGGACGAGTGTTTCGGGATGTGGATTTCATCATCGGTGTATTCTACAAAACACGACACAAATTATAGTTCAGACATAAAACATTGTTCAGTAGAATATGTAGCTAAGTAACTTCGGGCCAGACCAAAAAAAGGCGTATAAACCTAATCAGTCGTGTACACAGTGTCTTAATACGTAATAATAATATTAGATGTAACATTGTTTTATATCAATTAAGTGCACAAAAAGATGGTGTTGGAGGAGTTAACTATGACTTGCATAGTCTCACAATTTCAATTTAGGTTGTGAAAAAATATATAACAATAACCAAAAGATCTATGAGTTAATAAAAATCCTTTTTTGTATATATTTTTTAGGAATCACCTGGTACATTTGGGTAATAATATTACAATATTAGTAGCTTGACATAAAAAAAAAAAAAAAACAACCTGGCTCAGGAAAATGTTAATATAGTTATCTAGACACGTGGTATGGAGCTAAAACAGATTGACAAAAATTTTTTTGGAAATTTGAATTATCTTTTTAAGGAAAACATGTGGCATATTCATAAACAATGAAAATAGGCCATAATTTCAGTGGTGTAGCACAATATGTACAATATGTACCTCAACATACGGCGATATTTTACCTCTGTCCTAATGTTGAGACAGACGAAAATGTGAACCTGTTATCCAACCATTACTCGCCAAAAATAATGGACGACATATTCTTGTCAGCTGATCACATACCTTCTCGCGTCTGCGCATTGGTGATCTGCAGGTCGCAGTCTGTGGCCTTGAGGCGCTCTCGGCCCATAATCTGCTTCTTAAGCTCGTTGAGGGTGATGTGCAGCCCATCGAAAGTGACAGTGTTGTAGTCCAGTTTGGAAGAGAACTTATAGTGAACACACGACATTTTAACAGGTCTAAGCACTTAAGTCAATCAAGCACAAGGAAGAAAAAAAAAACCACAGGCCTGGTATGATAACAAAATAAAACAGCGTCAACACTGAACACAGCTAGATCTGGTGACTTTAATATGTTAAACTTTTGTTATATTCGCTGAAACACTGTAGACAAAAGGAGGTGGGTGTAAGGGGCCAAAGAGTCTTTGTTATTGCCAACAAAAAAAATAATCGAGATGCGAGGCCAGAGCGCCATGGAGCGGCGTCGTGTGCCTCGTCAGTTCTTTAAAGTCCGATTAAACATAACAGGGTGCCTCCGAGAGAGTCCATTCAGCACAAAGTAAATCTATCACAGCGGTGTGAATGAGGTCCTTCGTGAATAGTCTTTGGTGGAAAGCCCGGGCTGCTAGTGTGGCTAACAGCGGGCCTGGGGTTTCCAGGGCATCAGTCCGTGAATGTTTGCCTTGTTGGTACAGTTCGTATTTGTCAAGACAAACCCGCCCGAGCTCCACAAAAAGTCCACAAAACCGAGTGAAATCTTCCGCAACGAGTCCACAAATGTTATCGTCGATAGACCTCCTTGAAGACCGTATTCTGAAATCGTAATATACTGTTTTAAGTGCTAAATTAGCTAGTTAGCTAATGTCAAGGCTAGCATGCTACACCTCGAGATTAGCTAACGATACCTCGCCACTCAACACAACATGAAACCACCACTTGCCTATCAGAAGCTAACAGCTAGCTAACGTTAAAGGTTAACGGCGCTATGCTAACAATGACCTAACCAATGCACCAGTTAGGTGGTCGGGACGCAAAGGTTCCTCTTCATTAAACAGCCATTTTCCATCACGTCGAGTCGAAAGTTGAGTATCCGCGTTAATCTTCAATTTAAATCCATAAAATCCATTTCGATGATCCAAACTGCTTCTCTCCTCGCTGTTTCATCAAAATGGCGCATGTCGGAACCGGAAGTACACAGGGTTCTTCCAAAGACTACACATGAACGCAAGAGGTTTCACGTCGGTCTATTTAAAAATGGAAGCACACTTCCGACAGAACAACGACATGAAAATATTGGCAGTTCGTGACGGCAGTTCATCATTTTTTATTTTCTTTTTGTAGATACCGGCTTCCATAATATGGAATGTTATTCTATCTAATATTAAATTAATAAATATGAAAAAGTGAGGCAATACAGTTATTAATACATGTAGATATAAATTAGTCGCTGGAGTTCAATACATACTTATGGTTTTAAAATAGTACTTTGACATTTTCATTATTTAAATAAAAAACGATTTATTTATTTAACTATATTGACTCATTTATATTGATATTTATTCATATATCTATTTCCTCGTTAATTTATTTCATAGCCATATGTATTTATTTCATAGGAAAATGTATGTATTTATTATTATTGTTATTTAAATAGCATGCCAATAATATAATAGCAGGTGCTGATTTAGCCCATACATATTAAATATTTATTTATTTTATAAATCAATTGATCCGTCATCAATCTGTAGTTTAGAAGACGACTTTCTTTCAACTTTCTTTCTTATTGTATGTGTCTCGTTGTACCACTAAACCCTATGCTTGAGTTTGTGTTGGTGTTAGCAGGTCAAAAGGTTTCAAAATAGATGTGAACGATCTTGTTTTTCTGATGTTCTTTGGCTGTTCAATTGCGTTGTTTCAGGAGCATTAATGTATTTTCATGGTAGTTGTCGGACATGACTTCAAACAGGGATCTATATTATCCCTCTAGACATATAATGAGTTATGTTTACAGGTAGCGTGGCCGAGCGGTCTAAGGCGCTGGATTAAGGCTCCAGTCTCTCAGGAGGCGTGGGTTCAAATCCCACCGCTGCCAGAGTTTTGTCGGTGTACTACTTAGTAATATGCAAGAAGGGAAAGTCATACACAAGAGTACATTAACATTAAGTCAGTACCATGAAACCATAAAACGGTGCTCGACATTGAAGCTGGATCAGTTGATGTTTGTGATGGTTTTGTAAGGTATTGCCATATGGTTAGTAAATTATATAACATTTATTAGATATAAGTAAAAATTTGAATTGTCCATTTTATTAAAAAGATAAAGTCAAAGCTGCACTAATCAAACATTTTTTTTCCACAATGCACCAAATGAGAAAAGTGCAACGTTACCAGTGTCTATGGACAAACCCACAAAGAATTATCACCTCAGTTCTGCATTTTTAGCATCTCTCAGCTCACTGTTTTGGTCCAGTCTCACTGAGGTTCATCAACCCCATTTTTCCAGTCCCAGCAGGCAGCTGTCTGCCAAGCACCAAATGGAAGAAAGACAAAGTTATCGACTAGCTAATAAACATAAAAACACAACAGTGATTAATCTGTATATTTCTCCATATAGACAGACTTAAAGACTTGCCTTGCTATTGGTTTTCAGACGTAGGCCGAAACAGTCTTAGGTGCTGAATTAAGGCTCCAGTCTCTTCGGGGGTCGTGGGTTTAAATCCCACCGCTGCCAGTAATACTTGTGAAGTAATAATAACAAGCAATGTACCAGGATGACTTTGAGTCATTGCTTTGTCCTGTGGTCAATATACACAGTGAAATAGGTGACATGGTCTCTAGTATGTGCAATGGTGTTGATTTTCTTGTGTGGTCAGTACATGATGGCACCGTGAGCGTATTCATCAAAACTGCCTTGAATGTTCGCCTGCATGATGCTGCTGCTTCCATGGTAATGAATCACTCTGCCTGCTGTTATGCTGTTGAAGCTGTTTATGCGGTCCTATCATCATCTCTAACACAGCTTACTCATGCACGTTCACACACACAAAGTCTTCCTGTTTTGATTACTTGTTTGTACATTTGTACTTTGCTTGGAAATTTGCTTCTGTGCCCACTTATGCAAGGGCGGATATATGCATATTCTCTCTCACAGACACCTGAGATGTGAACTGTACAGCAAAAAAAAAAAAGCAACAACACTGCCCCTTAAACCACACGTATTTCTCCCCAAAGCACATTTTTGTGTAAATTCATAAACTTTATTTGATGTAAACAGAGACTCGGTGACAAAGCCATAAGGGTTCTCTTTGTTACACTGATGCTCACATGCTTATGCAATGCACACTCAAACAGACACAGCGAGAGACAGATTGAGAGGGATCTAATGCATTTAATGGGGTTTCGATTTTGAGCTGAGGTCCACGAAAGCGAGGACAGGAAATGGACATAGTTAGTTGTGTCATTCCCAGATGTTTGTGTGTGTGTGTGTGTGTGTGTGTGTCTTGTATTTCTACTTGATAGTTTATTATCGTCATGAAAACGCTCCTCCTTCCTGTCTCTCTCCGCATGACTGTCTGTCTCAAACACACACTCCTATAATTATACACACACTCATTCGCACACACACTACGGATATACTGTAGATATAGCTACTGTAATAGCATAGCAAAAGGACATACAAAGAGCATACAAATATGCATTTTTTTCAAGCAAAAGGATGCCAAACAGTCTCTGATTCCAGCTTCGCACACATGAAGTTTTACTTAATTTCTTTGTTTCGTATCATTGTAAATTTAATATTTTGGGGTTTTGGACTGTTGGTCAGACAAAACAATCACTCTGGATACGTCAAACTTGGCACTGGGAAACTGTGGTTATGAGTTATTTTATTTTCATCATTTATTTTCTGACAGATCAGTCTGTGCAGGCCTATTCCGGTCTCCAAGGCCTTTCCCCCTTTTCTTTTACCAAGAAAGACTTCCCTTGATTTAATGTTCTCCTCTCACAGAAGGTCCTCTCGTGTTTTACATCCTCCACTTCCTCTCCTCTCAGACAGGCGTGGTCCTCCTGTTGGCAGCACAGTTTCCAGGCACCATCTCTGTGTTGTTGTGAGCTGCCACAGTAGTTAAATCATCCACGGCCATGTCTATCTTAGCGTCTTTGAGAGGCGAGGTCAAGGTGTAGAGCCTGAACTCCGAGCCCACTGTCACTGGTGTTGGCAAACCTGCCATGGCTTTGGATTCAGCCGAGATGGACGGCTCTCGGTCTCGCACCAAGGATGCTCGAAAGGAGTGTGAGACCGAGTCCCCTGCACTGTGGTTGCTCCTGTAGCTATATCGGCGTGAGCGGCTGTGGTTGTAGCGGTTGCGGTAGTAAGATGAGCTGCGAGAGGTGGGCGGTTTAATGAGGGACGGCCGGCCTTTAGTGCGCAGCTGTCTGTGTTTCTCTATGAACACGTGCACTGCAAGGACGCCTACCATCTCAGCCAGCACGAAGGACAGAGCTCCAAAATAAAAAGACCAGCCATAGGAGTAGCTCTTCTTGTTGTCGCTCTGGCTGGGGTCGCCTGAGTTGGCTGATATGTACACGATGATGCCAATAATGTTGCTGAGACCTGGAAGAGTTCAGAGATGGAGAGGGTCAGATGCATGATAAATACTGTAAATACATGCATGCACATTAGATGTGCGTGTGTGTGTGTGTGTGTTTCTGACCTGCAGAGACAAAGAGTATACCCGCGCAGAGGATGACGTTGTAACGTGACTTGTAGAACTCGCTGGCAGCCACACATACACCTCCGAGAAATAACAGTCCCACACTGAGGATGGGGAAGAGGCTGGAGGCTCGTACTGCGCCTGAGGAGAGGAGAATGGGGATATACTGTATGTAAAACTTGAATACCTGAGACTTGCACTATAGTTGTTATAGATCTCGCAGTTACATGTGCACATTTGTTACCCACGTAGTAAATACTCTGCAGCATCCTGCTCATAGTCTGCATCTTCAGCAAAGTGATCGATGTCTTTGCAAACGCCCCGAAAAGTCCCTGCAGACAAGAGGAAGACAAAGAAATACATTACAGTACACCCATTTGATAACTTCTCCGGCTCTGTGTCACTCTGCTCTGTATCAGTTTATAACATAACATATATACATGAAAATGATTTTTGACCCAGCACACCCTATCTTCTCTAACAATGACTTGCATATTGAATGTGATGCTACCAACTGATGGGCTGTATCGATTTTTTCCCCCTGCTTTTATACATGCAGAGGCTAATTTTGACATTTCTCTCATCTCAATTTTAGTTCACTATGAATCCAATTAAGACTGAATATGTTTCTGAAAAAAAACAGGAAATTAACTATCCATCCATAATAAACTAATGATACGAGGAGGCTTTCTATATTAGAACTCACACGATAGGACACGTTCAATAAAACTGTCAGAGGCATTTTGAACTTACCAACCTTCACGTTTCACTTTCAAAGAGCAGACTGAAGGGACCTCACATTAGTGCTGATAGTGCACTTATTTACTTGTCGGCCTTGTAGCACTTAGAGGTAATTATGTCTGAAGACAACAAACCTCATGTTCTACTCTATATCATTTCAAGACCTGCTAGTACTCTGAGGGGTTTTGAAGGGAGTTGACTTGAGGTAATTTGTACGACTTTCCAAGAACAGATATTCTCCTTGGGCAACAGACATCTCTGTCATCCCTGAGCTTAAGTTTAGATCACTGGACAGCCAGGAGCCTGGAGGGAGATTAAGGGGTTAGGGGGTCAGGGACAGCCCATTTAGGGCTTTCTAGACAAACAGGAGAACAATCAGGACTAGCTGCCACTCCAAGCGTTTTGGACACTGGGTTTTTCCTGTATTGGTGCCGATATTAATCATATAAAAACATCCTTTAGTACAGTGAATATCTCCGCGGAGCTATGTGTTGGCAAGCAACCAAACCATAAGACAGAAACACTCAACAGTTTGACCAATCATCAAGCCACCAAACAGACAGAGTGCAATCTGAAATAAAGGTGCTAACTATAACCATAGGGTTATTCAGCTTGTCCCATAAGAGATCCCTTTTTGGTTCCTGGTAGAACCTTTTATAGAGGTTCCACCTGGAACCCCGTTCAGATGGTTCTACCTAGAACACAACATAAAGGGTTATACCTACACCATCTAAGAAAGAATCCAGCCAGAGGGTCTATCCAGAACCTTCCGCCTTCTAAGGACGCTAAAAAGAACACACCCAGGGTGTTGTAGTGTACCGAAAACCCCTTTTGTGTTTCAAGGGTTTTATCTAAAACACAATAGGGTTCCTCATGAAACATTCGAAGAACCAGGGACTGATGTGGTGCAGAGCAGGTGTGTCAGTTTGTAGTTTTGTGTCACCGGCCTCCATTGAAAATGGACTTGTAGCCTTGTGGTGTGAACACAGCGTACTAAGAACTCTTGAAGAACCCCTTTGGAACCCTTATTTCTAAGAGTGACAACCTATAAAAGCTGTGATTTAACTCCTCTGAAGAGTCAAAAATCAGCTGCACACATCCTCCCTGCTCCCAGTAACCTTTGGCCCAGCAGAGCCTTTCAGCATTTTGCTCACACGGGGATGTATTGATAATTGTGGCCCGACATTGCTGCAACGATTGACCAGTATTGATGATGTGACTCGGTCGCCATGGTTACCGAAATAAAACTCATTCAGGCGAGCTACACCTCGGCCGCGGTGAGCAGGTCAGAGAGAAAAAAGATCCCGAGAGAGCGTTTATTCAAATGATTGTCAGGATACAAAGAGAGATGAGGTAACATGTTGTTTTCCTCACTCTCAGGAAGAAGAGCTATTTTCTGAGCACTTGTATTATGCGGCGTGTTTGTGTGCCGGCTCATTAGTCTTTATTCAAACAGTTACTTTAGGAGACAATTTTGTTGTAGCTTGACGTGAATATATCTCACAGAGCTCCCATTACTCCGTTCTGTCTGTGGTGCTGTGTTTCATAAGTGCACACAGCCATATGGCAGGCTGCTGTCCTCGTGCATTTGTATTTTGTATCAATGTCTTTGTTGTGCCTGTGGTGTCACTATTTATTGTTGTAATGTGTCATCTGGAAGAAACCAACTCTGCAGCCTCATCCTATAATTAGTTATAATACACAGAGAGCCTTCAGCTTCCCGTCTTTCTGTCTGCCTGCTTCTGGCTCACTGTGACACAAACCGACGGACACACACACACACACACGCGTGCTCACACACACGCACACACACACAGGACTGTTGAAGCATTGATGTCCTCTGCATGCTTTGTTACCTTCCCATTAAACCATTTTGGAGCTTAGCGATAGTGGGGCAGCAGCAGCAGCAGCGGGGGCAGAGAGAGAGAGAGTTGAATATTTCCATTTCATTCAGAAAATTAAGTAAGTGCAGCCAGAGGATATAGGATAAGAGAAAGAGGGGCGTTATTAAAAAGCAATGAATAATTGAAAATGTAATTTCCATCCATCACATATCTAAGACTTAAACTCATTCCCCTTCCCTCCCCAAGATGTGGACATCAATCCAAATCAAACCATGAATCTGAGCTATTATATGTGATATGTTGGAGGAGATGACGTTTTCTCTGAAGACTGTCAGTGCCTATCAAAAGAGTTAGAGGTTTTCATCAGACACAGAGAGATAAAAATAAAGACTTAGACTCAAATGTATTTTTAACTGACTGCTTTAGGCTCAAAAGGCTGGTTGATAAAAGCTTAATGTCTGTTTCAGCTCAAACATTGTGGAACAATCTCCCACTTAGTATCACTGCTTTTATTATCTTGTTGGGTGTAAATTCAAGTTTCTTATTAACTTTGTTTCAACTCTTTTCTTGATCATTTGTAAATAATGAAATGGATAAATAAATAAAAAAAATTACCACTGTTTGAGTACTGTAAGTGGTTATTTAGTGGTTACTTAGTTCGACAGATGTTAAGATTTTACATACAAAATATATGATAAGCTCATTATGATGTACTGGTATTGATCAAATTATTTCTAACTGTAAGATTTTACTCACACATCAAATAATAATAATAATAATAATTCAATAATTCAATAATACTATACAAATCACAGAAGACATTTTTCTGCATGAAGTACTTTTGATACTTTATGTACATTTTAACAACAGTACTTGCAGCCTACTTCTTTTGAATGCTGGACTTTTACTCGTAAATAAGTAGGTTATTTTTACATTGGTTCTAAATAAAGGGTCTGAATACTTCCTCCACAGCTGTTATTATTTTAATTCTGCAGAGTTGTGATGATATAAATACAGGGAGTGATTTAAATTAACAATTATTAGCTGTATAATATTGTTTATAATGTAGGCTATTATATCTAAAGAGCATTTATCAATCCATAGAGACTTGATGTATTTTCTCTCATGTGGAAGTAAATGCATATTGCACCATAGAGACTTACAGTGTATTTGTTACTTCATATCAAGTAGTCGACCACTGTTCTAGTACTTTGATACATTTTAATTTGATGATATATTAATATATGACAATAATATTGCTGTATATTAAAGTGTTGCGATTCTGTATTCGTGGACCGGTGTACAGGTGACATTTGTAAACTTGTGGAGTATATGTCTTACCCTCAGTGCAGCAGGTCCTCCACAGACCGGAGTGGGTCAGGACCTCCTCGTTCTTCCGTATGGTCTCGTTGTCGTTCTGGTTCTTGGAGCGGCACACCCCGCGGGAGTACAGCCAGTAGTCCGTGCCCACCGCGATGGTCATGAGGCTGAAGGCGCAGAAAGCCCCCGCCGTGGTCAGCAGCATCATCACACCGCGGTTACACAGCCTCATGTCGGCCGGGCCTCCTCCTCCTCCTCCTCCTCCACAGCGAGGAGTCCTCCAGCGGACGGAGACCAGCGAAGGTTTAGAAACTGTTAAAAACTTTCCCCCGGTGTCTTGTCTTTGTGTGGATCCATTCGGCTGAAAGAAACTCAGATTGTGTGCACATCTTCTGCAACCTAAGCGATAGGCCCGCTCGTGTAGTTGGATAACTGTGCAGGTTTTCCTCTAAGCCACATGCACAAGACTGAGGTCACTGAGTTGGGAAGTTTTGTCAGCAGCACAGTTGAAGAATCAGAGAGGAAACACAGGCCGAGAGGCAAAAAAGTGGAATAAAAAAAACACAAATCCTCGATAAAACAAAAAGTTGTTGGGAGAAAACAGCAGCAGCGCTCCTCTGGACACCATCTAGTTGATTATCGCTCGACGTGTGGTTAACTGCAGGATAATCCCGCCCTCCTGTGTGTGTGTGTGTGTGTGTGTGTGTTTGTTCCTGTCACTGAGCAACATGGACGAACCTCGTAGCCTGAATCAGGGTGGTTCAGCACCATGGACAGCAGCACAATGGTGATAACGTTAAAATGGGAGTTTTCACAAGTGAGGGGGACAGAAAACTTTACTTTCTTGGTTTATATGAACGTATATAAAAAACATGGACTACGGTTAAATCATGCTTTCCATAGTAATGTTAGTATAATAAAGAAAGCCGCATAACTTACTGCATTATTATGCACTAATCAAATAATCACCTATAATTTCCGAGTATTGAATACAAACAATGATTGACAACCAATTGAAACCCTTTCCAACAAGTAATGTTCATGTGTCTTTACTGTAAATCTTTTACTGCATTATCTTTGACTGAAGATCAGTCAGAAGAATTGTGTGAAATAAAAACATCTAAATAGTGTTTTTACGCAAAGATGCATAATAACAACAATAATATTGAAATAGTTGTACAACATCAATAAGTACCAGGTGCGCAGCTGATCAATAAGGCTGCCTTTTCCTCCGTACAAGATGCACTTTTACAATATTTTGAAAACTTTAAATAAAGGTACAGCCAGACATTTTATTTTCTAAGGACTTTTTGATTGATATCTTAGCTGTTTACTCATTACGAGTTCTTTATATTAACATCATCAGGGTCACACCCACCAGTAAAGGGGAGAGGAGAAGAGTCCAGGCTCCTCCATATGAATGAATAAAAGAGTTAATGACCACATGAATATTTAAGGTTTGAATATAAAGTGAACATCTGGGAAGAAGCCAAAGCAATCAGCATCAACAGAAAAGATGGTTGAAGAGAAAAACTATTGGAATGCAGTTCACCCACACACACACACACACACATTATATATATATATATATATACACATACACATATACATATACATATACATATGCATGCAGAGCTCCGCTGCGCCGGGAGCCAAAACAAACACCACACTGCTGGAGGTCCCTGCCCCATATATCTGGGGCTGCTTGAGGTAAGGGAGGCTCAGGAGCACCTGAACTCGGACAGCGCAGCGAAGTCTGTCACACCCTGCTGCAGTAAAATGAGTTTTTCTGAAAGGGACTCTGGTGCTCAGAAAGACACCAATTTATCCACAGCGACTGTCAACAATCAAAACACAAAATTAAAGTCCCTCGTAGCAGCTTTTGTTGCAACAGATGCTGTAGTGATGTGTAATCTGTTATGTACAGCTGAGTAAAATACAAGAGCCAGTGTTACTGAAATGGTATAATGATAATTCACTTTAATGTAGGTATCATACTGTAGGTGTCTCTCACGCGCAGGTAAATATGGCGCATGCAACACGTACACTGTCCTGTTACACAATTTCTTCAGGTTGCTTTATAAAAGTTGCCCTCTTCCCCCAAACCTCTTGCTTCTTTTCCGGCTTTTTGCATAGTAAACAGTTTATTCTCCCCTCCTTTGCCCTCTCACCCTTTTATTACATATCTCATTTCCCATTTCTTTTCCACCTTAAATTGTAGAAGTGAACGGGAGTTGGGGACAGGGGAGGAAGAGGACAACGGGAGATATAAAAATGGGAAAACAAAGTAAAAAGTTGGCAGAGATAAAGAGCAGAGAGAAAGTGAGATGGGGCTGTGAAGAATATAGAAGTGTATTATAACATGACAAACACTTCTAGCTCTAGATCCCAGTCCTATTTACCACATACACTGAAACACAAGTCATACAGAATTATTACATCTATTTTATATATTCATTTGACAGAATCTCATATTTTGCTCCACGCTTTGTAAAGCTAACTCTTTAGCATATTTCGACATTATTAGAGACACAGCATTTGAAGTGGAAACAAAATATGAGCATGGATATTTCAAAACTGACTTGCATTGATAAATTCAAGACACCAGAGGTTTTTTTTTTCCCTCCTCCATGATGTCAAACGCAAATCTTAAGGGAACTACTGTACCAACAAATATGGCATGCATAGAGGAGCTGCACCACAAAGACTGTATATGCCTACACAGCACTAAACCACTGCGTACACAGTGCCAGAGAGAAAAGAGAAGAGAGAGATTAAGCAAGAGGAAAAAGACTGGCAGCGATATTTAAAAATGTCTCAAACAGGCATTTGGGGGAATTTTCTTCTTCTTCTTCTTCTTTTTTTTGCATCAATTCGGAAGACGAGACGTGCTTAAGACTAAGTTCAGGGCTAACTTAGACATGAGGTTACAAACCAGGATTTTCAAAAAAAACCTTCCTTCCCTCCAAACCGCAGCCTTCACAGATGTGTGTGTGTGTGTGTGTGTGTGTGTGTGGATGTGTGAGTGCATATATGACATATTGATCATGGAATGTTCATGAGGCAACTTTTACAGGCCGAAGAGAATCAAGTAAACAAATGCACACTGTTGTTGATCGATAGCACATACACACAGTTACACATCCACTATGACTCTGTATTGACCTGCTTCACCACGAGGACCTGGGAATACTATGCCTGGAGTTTTCTGGAAACTGGTCAAATTCAGTCTCAGTGTGACCAACCAGCAGCTGAAGCCATTGTGGTGGTTTATGATTATTGTCCAGTTAAGATTCTGGTGTGGGTTGAGATGTAGGAGACGTGGCGGCTTTAGCCTCGGTGGTGGTGCGATGAGATGCTGGATGAGTCCTGGATAGCTGTGTAACTGGGCTCTGCGGGTTGGAGTAAAGTCTTTTTCGGGCGGCGTCTAACCAACGGGAACTCTTCAGACTTGTATGATGAATTCGGGGTTGGTGTAAGAGAAGCCTTGAAACTCGTTCTGGTCCAAATTCATAATGAAGAGCTTGTCTGTGGGCGTCAGCTCCACCGCCATCTTGGTGAACTCCTTGTCGAAGTTGCCGACGTCACGGCGAGATTTCTGCGAAAAAGAAGGAGAAAGAGAGAACGTGTTAATTAAGTTAGAGTGACTTTGTACAGCGTTTAAAAAGGCAGTTTAGAAAGAAGAAGGTTGACAACAAGCAAAAAGAACAACTCTCCCATATAGGCACAAAGATGGAGGATGGAGAAGGAGGGAAGGGAGGATTCAGAGTTTCAGCACACAGAAAGACAATAATCTGCAGAGGTGGGACAAAGTCAACTCAAGTCCCAAGTCAAGTCAAAGTCCTAAATGTTGTGTTTAGAGTCCTAAATCATTATGTACCCTTCACCAGATATAATGCAATTTTAAATCTGTAAGCAGGTAGTACAGCACATTTACAAAAATGTTATGTTTTCACACAATTTATTGTTATGAGACAGTTTTGTGAAGCTGTCCTTACAGTCTAAGTGAAGTCATGTGTATTGTGGTATTGCTGAGTCTCAGTAGAGTCTAGTCCACACCTCTGATCTGTAAATGGAGGCGCCATCAGTCTAGACTCAGAAAACACACACTTCTGATTCCACACAGGACTTGTCGACAAAAACCAGAAACACAATCAAAAGATGAAAAAAGACCCACCGAAACATTTCAACAGCACAAATGCAGAAAGATCCAAGACAAACCTCCGCAGCCAGAGAGAGGAAACGTTCCAGTACAAAACAGACATGGATCGATAAAACAGACCGGCTGCAGACCAAATCACAACCGGAAAGGATTTCACACAGGGAGGTGAAGCAGTGAGCCCCAGGCAAGACACATGTACCACACACACATAACGTCACACACACACACACACAAAGCATTCAGTTTCCTACCTCCTCCTTTTTGTCTCATCACAGGGCTTCCAGCTGAAATGAGGGGGGGGGGGAAACTTTCCCACCTTTACCACTGGTCCACAAACTCACCACTAATGCAGCTCATTATAATGTAATGAATCATGTGATCAGTAATTGGTGTATATATGGAAAATGGACACCATCACACAGTTGAAATAATATAAAATCTTGAGTCATGTTTTGTTTATTACACATTAATAATTTGTTTATTTATAAAAACTTCCTCTCACTCCACTCTCCACGGATGAAGGCCATTAATGATGCAGTGAAAACTCAGGCAGAAGTTTAGTAAATGGACCTTTCATTTTTGGTTAAACTGTTTAGATTAGGATTGTAGTTTTTTTGAAAAGCAATCTAATATTGTTATTTTTGATGTCTAGTATTTCAGAGGCCTCTAACAAACACCATTTCCCATAAGCCCTAAACCACATTATGGCTCGTGGCTCGACAAGTTTGTTCAGTAGTTACAGCTGAGTGAACACTGTAAAAGCAGAGGTCGCAGCTAAAAATGTTGGTGACTTTTATCGATACATATAAAACCAAATTAACCGAGCACCCACGCGGCTAAATGTTCATAGAAGCTGCAGGTTTTTTTCTGTCCGTACAAAGTAATTGCTGTTTTACTTTGATAAAATCCCAAAGGTAAGAAAGGTAGCTGACTGACACCTTTAAACAGAAACTGTAATGACAGTCATCAGGGTAGCTGATATCCAAACATTTTTAGAAGTCCGATGAACTGGAAATCGTGTTAGTTATTTCCCCATTTCTAGTTGATGCTGAGCTAAGCTAAGCCAGCCGGCTCCTGCCTCTTTCGCTTAGCTTCCAGGTATGATAAGAGTTGAACTGATCTTCTCACCGAGCAAGTCACCAAATAAAAAGTATGCTCTTTAAAAGGGTTACCGTTTTGGGTGTAGCAGCAGTAACAAGGCAGACACAGCAGAAGTAGTCTGGTAGGCACCAGTGAGTATATTATCAGTTTCCAGTCATACAGGACAATTATACAACCCACAGAAGCACCGCTCTCATCCAGAACAATTTATCCAAATACCTCTCTGATATAGAACTCCATATACGTCTATATTTTTTTCCTCATAATCTCTCTCGTTATGTCACTATTAATTCGACACCATTACGATCATCACAATAAACGCTCACTTTTTCCACCTGGCAGAATCAATCAAAGCGAGCATCTTTGTGCATCTGTGACGTCAACATGATGCCGCCTCCCTTTTTTTGATACGAGCTCAAAGAACAAGATTTGACACATTGTTATAACCCTGCATCGTTTCACAGTTACAAAAAGATAATACAACCTGCCTCACAATGAAACACGCGTCTTCATTCATTTTATACATGAAAATGACTTTCCGAGGGTATTGTATTGTTGGAGAACAGATAAGCTATAATGCATATTCTAATAATTACACATTATACTGCAAAATGGCACAAGATGGCTGTCCATCACAGTTATTGAGGACAATATCTTTCCACGTCCTCATGATTCTGAACCCTATGTTTCTTTTTTTGGCACTTTTGGACATCCTAACAAACTACCAGCTTCACAAGACTCGTCTGATGTGAAATTCTCCCAATAAATGTTGTTTACAAGCGTAGAGATATGTCATTAAAACACAGTGTAATGTGGTGAATGTTTTCATTAATGAGTCAGGAGAAAAGTAATACAATTTCAGTCAAAAATCACTAACTTGACGCAGACTTACACTCTTGCTGGCTGCATGTATAAAGACGTCTATCCTCTGACTGGTTAAAAATGAAATCACCAAAAATGTTAAGCCCATCACAACACTGACGGAACAGAAAGTGGAGAAGTATTTGGTCCTATAGACAATATAAAGTCAACATTGGGAAACTGACCGGTACTCAAACAATCATAGCAAAGCAATCGGTCAGTTTTCACTTACATTGTATGTATATTACCAAATATGTGAGTATAGTACATCATAGTACACGCATCAATATTACTGAGAGGTCGTCATCGTCAATATGCAATCACAGGGATGGTGATACGGAGAGAGAGCAGGTTCGGGTCGGCCCTGAGGTCGGACCCACGACCTGAACGCGCTGGTGTGAGCAGCCGGGCGGCATTCAGGAGCGAGCAACAAGATAGAAATACAGCCGGTAGAGCTGATGTGCTAAAACCACAGTAAACTGAAAACCGTGTCTCCTACTGGCAACCTGATACGTGAATATTGGATTATTTCTCCTGATTGTTAGCGTTTGAGCACCTGTATGCATTTGCACCTGAACGTCATTTGGAGAAATTGTTTTCTAGGAAATACGCTTGTTTGTTAGTTTGAGTTAAGACGAGAGGATCGATACCAAATCTTATGACTGTAGATACAGAGCTGGAGCCAGGAGGCAATTATCTTATCTTGGCTTAGCATAAAAACTAGAGTCGGGGGAGAAACAGCTAGCCTCGCTCTCCTCAAAGATGCAGCTACTAGAAACTAAAATTAAGACGTTTTATCTAATTTATCTAATACACATGTGAAGAGAGTTGAGAGAGTTTTTTATGGTGAAGACTCTCGAGCAAACACAACAGCCTGCAGGTGATGAGTTTAACTGTGTAGAGAGCCAGGCTAGCTGTTTCCCCCTGCCTCCAGTGTTTATGCTAAGCTAGGCTAATCGCCTCCTGGCACCAGCTCCTCACCCTACACGCAGACATGACATTGATATCGATCTTCTCATCGATGTCTCAAGAAAAAAAAATGTATTTCCCAAAATATTGAACTATTTCTTTAACATTTCACCCTGCCGCATGCAGCCTGGATATGACATCATGGTGCATTTGTTTTGTTTGTTTTTAATGTGCGTTTCCGAGGTGTCGGGGATTACTAGTGCAGCCCAGTGATATGTGGCGTGGTCAGTGAGTTGAGTGAGGGTACTCAGGGTTAACAAATGAGAAGCCTTGGAATTCTTCCTGGTCCAGGTTGGATATAAGCTCCTGATCTGGGGGGGTCAGCTCGGGGGGGTGGCGCGTGAAAAAGCGATCAAAGTTCTCTGCATCACGCCCACCCTGCCGTGGAGAGGAAAGGAGAGGAGAGGAGAGAGAGATGGGGGTGGTGGAGGGGGAGGTGGAGTGAGTTGGATGAAGGATGTGAAGAAATAAAGGACAACGACAAAGAGAAAAAAGAGAAATACAACTAAAACATGGCATCAACCAATCAAATCACTCACAGCCGAAACTGTGGATTTCCATTGGTCCGCATGTGAGCCGGTGACATCTCAGCTCTATCATTGGTGATTACACTCACAAATCTCATTTGTCAAGGTAGTGACCAATGGCAGGTGATGGTTGGGTTCAGGGGATGAGTGATGTAATCTATAACTTACCTTCACTACGTGTGTTATTCCCTTCTTTACCGTGACTCATTTCTTAGGTAATCAGTAAAGTTCAGATAATATTCAACAGTTGAAAAGAGTAAGTGTGTGTAATATACTCACAGCTTTAGGTTTGAAAGGCGGCTGGACCTCTTTATTCTCCAGTTTTTCCCAGTCTATGTATCGGAAGAAGGCGTGTTCTTTGATGTCTCTCTCCCCCTCTGGACCGCAGCCCAGGCGCTTACCTGGGTGCTTGGTCATCAGCTGAAATCACACACAGACACACAAGGTGAGAAGAGTTTGGACATGCATCTGTGTGTGTGTGTGAGATTGTGTTTGTCTGCTTATACAATGTCCAAATTGATCCCCCCCATCACTGCATGAAGCTGTATTACAGGTGTAAAGAAGCAGATAAACTCTATTAGGGCTGAACTATACATTTTATTTGTGGATGTATGAAGTCTGATAAATTGCCTCAATCAAGCACGCGCTCTAAGGTCTTAAAGATACATATTTACAAAAGTACATATTTAGCCAGCCAAATCAAATTGTTTACATGATATTCAACCTTCATTTCTTTAATATACATTTAATACCAATTAAAAAGACAATAAAGTAGTAAAGTAGACGTTTCGGAAAATACTGCAACACACAGCATGTGGAGCATCAAGGCCTTTGTGCGTGCTTGTAGATTGCGTGCCATATGAGGAGGCTCCTGTGAGTCTAGACAAAGCTTATGTGGATGTGCATTTGAGCATGCAGCCTCACCCCCTTGCAGATAGCAACAGCTTCTTTGGACATGGATTTAGGGTAAGAGACGTGGTGCTCCATGATCGACTGGAACAGCTCATCTTCATCTTCCCCGTCAAAAGGCGGCTGGATGGGCACAAATATACTTCATCATTTTTTATTTTTTTTGCCACAATTGTTCTCAATTAAAAAAGTAACGACAGTGATTGAATACAAACCTGTCCAGCAAGCATTTCATAGAGCAGTACTCCAAAGGCCCACCAGTCTACCGACCTTCCATAAGGCTGATAAGCTATGATCTATAAGACACAATGGTAGAGTCGTGAGTCTCATTCAGGGGTTAAAAAAAAAAAGCAATAAAAAGAAGCATCAACCAACTATCCAACAGCACGTTAACACACCTCTGGAGCGATGTAATCTGGCGTTCCACAAAAGGTTTTTGTGGTAGTTCCATCGTACATGTTCTCTTTGCACATGCCAAAGTCGGCTATCTTTATATGGCCTTCAGCGTCCAGCATCACGTTGTCCAGCTTCAGATCCCTGACACACACACACACACACACACACACATTATTCACACCTGTATTCTCCAATGATTGTAAACTGCACACAACTACACAACACTCGAGCTGATTTACAAACTGACTCACCGGTACACGATGCCTTTGGAGTGAAGGAAGAAAAGTCCAATGGCAATCTCTGCAGCGTAGAACCTAAAAGACAGACCAACACCAGTTTCTAACCATATGTGTGTGTCTGCATTGACACCCGAATGGTGTCTCGTTATTGGACTTCTGTGCTTGCCACGGTTTGGCCATAACGAACACCATGTTCGAACATAAGGTGGCTCATAAGTGTACCTGGTACCAGAACACCTTAGGCCGGAGATCAATTATCGACTTTGTAATCGTATCATTTGATTTGCGGCCGTATGTCTTGGACACTCGGGTGAAGAGAGGAGCAGAGCTGTCAACTGATCACCACCTGGTGGTGAGTTGGATCAGATGGCAGGGGAACCGGTTGGAAAGACCCGGCAAGCCCAAACGTGTAGTGAGGGTGAACTGGGAACGTCTGGCGGAGGACCCTGTCCGGGAGGTCTTTAACTCCCACCTCCGGAAGAACTTCTCTCACATCCCGAGGGAGGTTGGAGACATGGAATCCGAATGGACCATGTTCAAAGCCTCTATTGTGGACGCGGCCGCTAGGAGCTGTGGCCGGAAGGTCATCGGTGCCTGTCGTGGCGGCAACCCGAGAACCCGGTGGTGGACACCAGAGGTGAGGGAAGCCATCAAGCTGAAGAAGGAGACCTTCAATGCCTGTTTGGCCCAGGGGTCTCCCGAAGCAGCTGACAGGTACCGGCAGGCCAGAAGGGCTGCAGCTGCGGTGGTCGCGAATGCTAAAACTCGGGCATGGGAGGAGTTCGGGGAGGCCATGGAGAAGGACTTTCGGTTGGCCTCAAGGAAGTTCTGGCAAACCATCCGACGGCTCAGGAAGGGAAAGCAGGGCTTACCCCAGGCTGTTCTCAGCAGGGGGGGGGAACTGCTAACCCGGACGGAGGACATCGTCGGGCGGTGGAAAGAGCACTTTGAGGAACTCCTAAACCCGACCAACATGTCCTCTGCAGAGGAGGCAGCGCCTGAAGATCTAGGGGGAGGCTCACCCATATCCCTGGCAGAGGCCGCTGAGGTAGTCAAAAAGCTCCTTGGTGGCAAGGCGCCGGGGGTGGATGAGATCCGCCCTGAGATGCTGAAAGCGCTGGACATAGTTGGGCTGTCCTGGCTGACACGCCTCTTCAATGTCGCATGGGGGTCGGGATCAGTGCCCATGGACTGGCAGACCGGGGTGGTGGTTCCCATTTTCAAAAAGGGGGACCGGAAAGTGTACTCAAATTACCGAGGTATCGCACTACTCAGCCTCCCGGGGAAGGCTTATGCCAGGGTGCTGGAAAGGAGGCTCCGACCGTTTGTCGAACCTCAGATACAAGAAGAGCAATGCGGATTCCGTCCCGGCCGTGGAACAGTGGACCAGCTCTTTACCCTCGCAAGACTACTGGAGGGGTTCTGGGAGTTTGCCCAACCAGTCTACATGTGCTTTGTGGACTTGGAGAAGGCTTTCGACCGGGTCCCTCGGGGGTTCTTGTGGGGGGTGCTGCGGGAGTATGGGGTGCCGGACCTATTACAACGGGCGATCCGGTCTCTGTACGACTGCAGTAGGAGCTGTGTCCGCATTCTCGGCAATAAGTCAGACACGTTCCCGGTGGGTGTTGGCCTCCGCCAGAGCTGCCCTTTGTCTCCGGTCCTGTTCGTGACTTTCATGGACAGGATATCTAGGCGCAGCCTGGGGGTGGAGAACGTCAGGTTCGGGGGTCTCGGGATCGCCTCTCTGCTGTTTGCAGATGATGTGGTCCTGTTAGCCTCCTCGGCCTGTTAGCCTCCTCGGATCGTGACCTCCAGCATTCACTGGGGCGGTTTGCAGCCGAGTGTGAAGCGGCGGGGATGAGTTAGCACCTCCAAATCTGAGGCCATGGTGCTCTGCCGGAAACCGGTGGATTGCTCCCTCCAGGTGGGGACGGAGTGCCTACCTCAAGTGAAGGAGTTCAAGTATCTTGGGGTCTTGTTCACGAGTGAGGGTAAGATGGAGCGGGAGATCGACAGACGGATCGGTGCGGCTGCAGCAGTAAAGCAGGCGCTGCACCGGACCGTCTTGGTGAAGAGGGAGCTGAGCCGGAAGGCAAAGCTCTCAATTTACCACTCGGTCTACGTTCCTACCCTCACCTATGGTCACGAACTCTGGGTCGTGACCGAAAGGACAAGGTCGCGGTTACAAGCGGCCGAAATGAGCTTCCTCCGTAGGGTGGCTGGGCTCAGCCTTAGATATAGGGTAAGGAGCCCGGTCATCAGAGGGGAGCTTGGAGTCGAGCCGCTACTCCTTCGCGTCGAAAGGAGTCAGCTGAGGTGGTTCGGGCATCTAATTAGGATGCCTCCTGGACGCCTCCCACTGGAGGTTTTCTAGGCACATCCAACTGGGAAGAGACCCCGGGGAAGACCCAGAACACGCTGGAGGGATTACATCTCCCAGCTGGCCTGGGAACGCCTCGGGATCCCCCAGAATGGGCTGGAACATGTTGCCGGTGAGAGGGAAGTCTGGGTCAGCCTGCTTGGCCTGTTGCCACCGCGACCCGACCCCGGATAAGCGGAGGAAAATGGATGGATGGATGTATTGACATGGATACACAGCATGTTGTGTGATGACATAAATAAAAGGCAACTTTTTTTAACTTATGATGTCAAAATTGCACAATCATTTTCTGTTTTCATGAATGGACTGACGCCTGCAAGCTAGTTCAGGCAGGCAACTCGAGCTGCAGTGATACATATTGACGTCATGTGTCTCAACTCTGCATATCATCTACCAAACACACTTGATCTCTCCCTCAGCCTCGTCAATCTCTCAGTTTTGCTGGCTTCTTTTTCCGCCCCACCAACACACCAGCATCCTCCTGCAGGCTCCGGCTAGCTGGAGGAATATATCCAATATATTTAAATCAGCTCATGTAATCATATCTGCATGATGAGTCACGAGGTCCGAGTATAGACGCCAAACTAACTACAGTATGTTTATTCATAACACTGTCTTTACTGTACATATGAGATCTATAGTGTGTGTTCATGTCATACCTCCAGCTGTATATTATCTATGTATTGTCTTACTATTAGCATTACTTGTGTTTTCATACTGTAACTGCTGTACATGTTCATACTATATATATATATATATATATATATATATATATACACTAACTCTGAAACAACAATGTGCAACTCTGTGCAATGACCATAAAGTTGAATCTACCAAAAAGCTGCTGAAATCATTTGACAAATACATATGCATGTCTGAATAAATGGTATTATATTTCTCACTTATTTTATTGTATTGAAGTAGTATAATGTAATTTCTCTTTCATAGTAATAATCTAGTGGATTATTTTATTAAATTGTTATCTTTTTAATGTCTTACACTTTTTAAATTGCTGAATTGCTTTGGTCTTATCTTTTGATTGATTAATTAGTACATCTTTCAACATTTCAGGACCAACACAAAGGGTTCAGACATCAACTGATAAAGAAGAGAAGAGCACAGTATAATGAAGGGGAAAATGAATTCGAAGTAAGACGAGAAGAGGAGGAGCACAACAAACTCTGAGCAAGAAAATACAAGAAAGTGTTTTGCATGAACACTCACACAGCATGAGGCTCCTTGAACTTGCCGACTTGTTGGATCTGGTACATAAGGTCTCCTCCATTTATATACTCCATGACAAAATACAATCGGTCCTGGAAGACAAAGAAGAAGAGGAGAACAATTCATAAATGTGATAAACCGTGTTACAAGTGCTGCCATGTTTCTTTATGTTCTCGTCTTTGTCATGTTGTGCCTCCATACCATGGTCTGGAAACAGGAGTGCAGCTGAGTGAGGAAAGGTGGTTTTCCACCCAGAGCGAGGACTCTTTTCTCCACCATGGTGCACTCCACGTCGTCGTCCTGGATCACCACGTCCTTCTTCAGGATTTTGACGGCGTACAACTCATCGGTGCCCTTCCTCTCAGCCAGCATCACCTGAAGAGAGTCAACCAAGAGGAAACAAATCAGCTTCACAGTGATTTAATCTTGTTGTCCCACCACTGGCTGCCATGTCTAATGAGCATCACCTTGCCAAAGCTGCCCTTGCCCAAAACCATGACGAAGTTGAAGTCCGAGAGCTTGACCCGATCCTGATTGCCATTGCTGTCATACTTGCACACCGAGGAGGAAGAAGAGTCTGTGGGCTTCCCTGGCCCCACCCTCGCCCTCTGGAGAGAGAAGATATGACGGGAAAAGAACGCGATTATAAGAGAAGAAGAGAAAGGTCTCATCTTTAAAAAAAAAACACAAGGACAGCACAAATTGAACCTGTTGTCATTTTGTGTCTCTGTTTCTCACCTCAAATTTTTGTCGTAGCTCTTCGTTACCGTCTTCTCCATCTGGCTGGACGGGAACATTAAAGTATTCTCCTTCCTCCTGAGAAAGCATCTTAAACCTAAACCCCAGAGTAAAAACACAACATCCAGGATTATCACTGGACTATGACAATAAACCCCTTAAATATCCACACCCCTGTTCCCTCTGCCTTTGTTATTTGTGCATACACCTGTGTCATTATCCACCGTATCTTGACATCTTACCATCCATCTACCCCTTGTTTCTGAAGCTCCGAGACCCCAAAGGACAGGGATCCCATGAAGTCGTTCCTGCTGGTCAAATCCCAGTCCCAGATCTCCACTGACAGACGGCGGTCCTTGTCGGTTTCTTTTAGGTTGCTAAGGAAATGAGATGAAGGGTGTTCTTAAAATAGGTAAAACATGAAAAACCGCGTCCACAATTTGATTTCAAAGCCACATTCCCCACATCTCTCTCCATTTGAACTGGTTAACGCCTCAGCAAGCGACAGCTTTTCATGCCTGTGCCTTTCCTTGCAGCCACACAGCAACCCAGAATAGCTTGAATAACAACAAGCAACAACAGGAAAAAGAATGGGGACAGGGTCACTCGCATGAGCTCCGGTTAGATTTCTACTTTAGTGACCGAAAACGGGGCCAATAGAGTAACTTGAAACCAAAGTGCACATTGCAACAATGCCAAAAATACGTTTGCTGAAGCCTCAAAACTCATGGAACACAATGACTCACAAAGTGAAGGTCTCATTCCAGATGGGGTTGAGGCAACATTTGATGGTCTTGGTCTTCTGCTTGCTCTCACTCTTGGGATCTGGGATCAGCTTGAGCTTGACGTAGGGGTCTGACAGGCCGTTGGGATCCATGGGGACCAGGTTCCTGGCCTCTTTGACTGCAAGGGGTTGAGGAGGACACGGTTACAAAAGAGTGTCAGAAAACCATCTGAAGATAAGACACACTTTGAGACAGTTTAGTCTGGATTTTGTCCTTTCCAGAGGACAGCAGGATGTGAACCTGTCAGTCCGAGTCCTGCCCTAAATAACTCTTTGACAACATTTAACAACAGTTTAGTTTCTGTTCCATAATCAATCCACAGCCGTCTGAGAGAGAGCGCCGGCACGTGGATGCATGTTCCAGTGGCGATATGGGTCAATCGTTGGGTCATTGATCAACTAATGGACTTTCCAGTTTTAGTCCTAGGCTGATAGAACTTTGAGAGGCCTTCAGTGTGTGTGTGTGTGTGTGTGTGTGTGTGAGAGAGAATGAAGAGACAGAGCACTCACTGGTGACGGTGAGAGTGTCGTCAGAGATCTGGGCAGAGATTTGGATGCGTCCTCTCCTCTCGGTGTGATCTGTCCCACACAGGCTCGGGACGTTGGTCACACATCGCTTGTGGATGTTCATCATACAGTCTGAACACAGACACACAAGTTAGTTTTATCTAAGTAAGTACAACGTATGACCCTCCTTAAACCTTTAACTCAGTACCACAATGCTTTCGGGACTTTATCATCAGATTAAAGGGTTTTCAGATCTTGTGTTGTGTCCGGTAGGGATGGGACGATGTACTAACTTGTGATTTATCATTATCTTATTTAAGATTTTGTTTTTTTTCATGAAAAAATAAGATGCGTGTCTCATCTGTGATTCAGTGGAAAAATTAGTTTCTTAACAAACTGTGAGGGGAAGTGATTCCAGTATGTTTCAGTGCCATTTTAAGAGTTTTAAAGCAAATTGTAATGATTAGTGAGACAATATCGTCAATCGCAATTACTTGGGCCTTCATTGTCGTGACCAAAAATGGTCATATCGTCCCATGTCCAATGTGTTGCAGAGAGATATTGCTGAAGCAGCAAAAGGTCGAGACATCTGGACTTTTAAGGATCCTACGCCTTCCATAATGCAACTCAACAGCATTGTTTCATTAGACCCTCCCTGCATAATAAACACCATTCTACTTACATCTGGGATCATTTTACATTAATTTGTTTTGAGTACATCTATACAGGCAAACATAAAAAAACAGATAATAGTTCATCTCTTATAGTGAGCACTTTTTTAAAACACCCAAACCTTCTTTGTAATGTCTGTCTGTCCACTAGATGTCAGCCTGCTCTGATGTACAAAGCTCCACATTTTACTCCACTCACTGGAGGCAATCGTTTGTATGTTTTCCATGATAAAGACCTTTCTTATGAGAACGTCTTCTGATGAGTTTCATCTTAAATCTCCACGAGGCAGTGCACTAAACACATCACTCATTTATGTAACTTTCACATTTCTGTCTGCCTCCACTCAGCTGCACTGTCCATTAAAACTTTATAGAGGGATGACCCAGAAAAAACAAGTGTTTGATGTGGCAGAACAACACATCTCATCTCATCATGGTAGCAGATCTAAAGTAAATAAATCCCTTGCCTGTGTATTAGGAGCCCTGTGACTCTTTCTTAGGTCCCTCCAGTTTAAAGCGAGCAGACAGAAAGTTGGGAGGGACTTGATCCGAGTCAGACTACTGACTTCAAATTTGAGGGACAAGTGAGGAGACCACTGCGACTTCCTGCAGCTCAGGAACTTAAACGATGAAATATCGATACCTCACAGAGGAAGGTCCTTACTGCTTTGCAACTTTTGTCAGCCATCAAGAGTCACGTCCCCGTTTTTTGAAATTTAGCCATGAGATCATAACCAAACTTTTCTTATCAGTGATTTATGTATCAAAATGTCTTACAAAGAACCTAAAGATTATTGAGAGTTAATCATTTAGCCATAGCGAGTTGATATCAGAGACAATTTTGTGTGCATTTCAAAAAATATCTAATTTGTTAATATGAATAAAATTTGCAAGAAACACAGAGCTCGTAGTCAAATGTTGTTGTTCACGTTGGATTAATATATAACCTAATAACCTCCATGTGAATTGTGTTGTACAAGCTACCGCAGTATTTTCAGCACCAACACTTCAACACTAACCTTCTTTCTTTTCCTTTTTGAGTACATCTGGTGACTAAATATAAATATATAAAAAACTGCTTCAAAGTCCATCAAACGCTGTGTGATGCTCACAGGTCCAATGAGGAACTGTCTGCTGACTAAATAATGCTGGTGATCGCACAGCAGAGATGTAGCCTACTTCCTGTTTGTGTCTTTGTTGCCAACGAACAGGCAAATGATCAGCAATAAATACGACACAACAGCAAGGACGTAAAAAAACCATTCACTCGTATGAGAAGCTGATAATATCATCAGACATTGTGACTCATGAGCAGGTCAAATATAGTAAACGATGTCTGCAACGTAAATTCAGATAATGTGTTTTTTAACTTCAGTCCACAATCCACATGTCACAAGCAGTGTGGATTATGAATGCGACAAAGTAAAACAGTATGAATTGGAATGACAGAAATATACAACTTCAGCCCCGATGCTGCAGAATTAAGAGTCTGGAGCTGTACCCAGCAGGGATTCAGTCTCTGTCTCTGGACTGGATGAGGAACCCGGAGAGAACCCGGAGAGAACCCCCCGACAACACAGGAAGGACAGGTGACAGCGCTAATCACTACACTACAGAGACACGTTAACAACACACAGTGTATGTTGATGTTTGGATCAACTGTTAAAAAGATGCAAAAAGACAAATGTGCAAAACTGATTTCATTGTCTCTTGACTATAAGCCTATAGATTATAAGACTATAAGATGTATAAACGAGTATATTAAAGTTGTAAATCTATAAAAGTTTGTCAATATGTGAAAGAGTTCAAATTAATTGTCTTAAAAGTGAATCGTTTGAAATGTATACATTTATGCAGTGAGCCACAAAAGCTCAATAAAGTAGGTAAATTCACAATTTCTGCTCAAAAGCATTAAGTTCATTTGTGCCACGTGCTCAAAGTGTGATCACTGTAGATCATTAAATAGACGTTTTCATTTTAAATTAATATCATTTTGAATAAATAAATAAATATCCCTATAAAAATAAATCCTGAAATACATAAATTAGTGACTCATTTACACATTTATGGAGACAATTATTGCCAAATGTATTTATTTCAGGATCTATTTCATAGGGCGGCCACACACACACACACACACACACACACACACACACACACTTGTGTACGTACGGTCACATTTCATGCCCTGGTGTATTAGCCCGTAGAGGAGGGAGCCACAGTGGTCACAGAAGGTCGGGCTGGAGTAAGTGTGGACCTTAAATTTGTGTTTACTACGAGGATCCTGCAGAGGCACAAACACAGAGAGGAGAGAGAACAGAGAGTCACTTCAATTCAACATTTGAAGTAATCCAGGTCGCTTTGTGTCGCTGTGCTACGACTCCATTAAAAGATTGAAATCTGTTCAGTTGTTCCCAGTAGTCCTGTAAGCAGTATTTAAAGGGACGGTTCACCCGAATTACAAAATAGAAAATGTTCTCACTTACCTCTTGTGGTTTCCAACCATGCCAATAGTTTAGCACGTTTTGAGATATAATATATGGCCACAAGTATGTGGACACCAGAACATCTCAGCCGTGTGTGAGCATCTAACTCCATAAGCATGATTATGAAACTATAACAACAATAATACAACCGTACAATTCACTCTTCTGGAAAGACTTTTCTCAACATTTTTTGAACCTGGCTACAGGAACTTGCTCTGCACAATTATTGAGATGAGGCAATGCAGCTCTGATTGAGTGAGTTTGGAGGATGCTTAAAAATAGGTGACAACAAAACAGCTTTGGTGACAAAACAAAGAAAGACAGAGGAGTTAGAGATTAATAAACATCAGTTATAGGACTTCAAAATCCATGCTGACTCACAAATATGTGTGTGTGTGTGTGTGTGTGTGTGTGTGTGTGTGTGCATCATTGTGAACACAGTAAATGAGTGATGTTGGCTCATTAACCTGAGGCAGCCAGGCAGCACATTCTCACTTTACTGACATGTCTCAATGTGATTTGGGGCTGACAGCTCAGCAGGAGGACAAGGGGTCTGTACATGTGTGTGTGTGTGTGTGTGTGTGTGTGTGTGTGTGTGTTCATCCAGCAGCAAATACAGGAACTACTTGGATGTACACACACACACACACACGCACACACACACGCACACACACACACACACACATCAAAAAGCCAGTGCTGACCTTGCTAATGTTATTAATAAACATCACTCACCAGCAAAACAATCACTAACCGTGTGTTTAACATCTAACTTGAACAGCAGCAGTCTGCTTCACGTTGTCTTTACTTACATCGGAGGCAGGTCCCTTGTCGGCCCCCGGACAGGAAAAGGTGACAAATTCATGACATCGCTTATGGACCACAAAACAGCACACTGGTGGAGGGAGAGTAGAGAGGAGAAGAAAACCAAATGTCAGACTGAGGCTTCCTTACAACGCCAAATAAGGCGACACAACAGCAATAAAGAGATGAATCAATATGTCAATTATATGTATTCGTCACTGCGCAATAGGCTACTCATATTTCAGCAGTTCCCATTTGTTTCTTCCGTGCTCGCCGCCAGCTATATTTAGTTTTATTGCTTCAGTTTGAGATGATTTTAAATTTAAGCACAGCATGGTGGGACATTTCGTAATCGCGCCCCATAACATTAAAGCTGCGACAGGAAACAGAGACAGCAGGCTCCACACACACACACACACACACACACACACACACACACACACACACCAGGTGACTGCATGTTCCCGCTCGCTGCTCAAAGTTGTGTTCAAATAAATACATGAGGACACTGAATAGACTCCACCCACACACACACACACACACACTTTAGGGAAGTCTTCTTTTCCCTAATAATCTGTGGGACAAAGTTTAGTGACAGTTCATGACCGTCTATCACGTTACGATCAAGTAGCAGCTCTGCTCAGAAAATGACATTACTTTACTGTAAAGTCGCCTTTTAAACCATGAGAAGACAACAACTATGCCGTATTACGATATCAACATTTAAGACGATATCTCATCTCATATCGAGATATCGATATATTGCCCAGGTCTGCATTTTACGTGAGTATTTTCTCTTTATGCTGCTTTATAATTTGACTCCTCTACATTTTATCTGACCGCTTTCGTTACATTGCAGATTCAGATTATTAATACAAAGTATAAATCAACTTATATACTTATGATATATTACACGTTAAGTATGCAAAGTGGAGTAGCTGAAATTAGCTCCACCTTTTCCAGCTGGAACATAAATACATCACTAATTAAAATCATTATATATTATGCATAATTCTGCAAAAAGAGTACTTTCACTTTTGGTACATCTGTAAATTCTGATGTCGATTACTGAAGTAAGGACTTACATGCAGGACTTTTACTTGACACAGAGTATTACTATCAGAATACTTCTTACACCAATGAACGGGTGTTTTTAAAACGTCCAGGGCTTCCTCATCATTTCATAGCTGAAGCATCAGACTTCTTGCTTGCATCATTGTTCACAGTAAGTTGGGTGATAAAAGCTCAGACAGGCAACAAACCAAATCTTGTCTCAAGAAAATGTAAGAAAACAAAATCTTAAATTTGGGTTTCACTTTGAGCATTTTAAAGACAAACCCGATAACTTTGTTATCAAGTAAACGCGGATGAGTTTTGTGGTTTTCAGGTGTTTTAAATGAAAAACACGATCAACATGTGGCTGTCCGACGTCTTCGCGTGTAAAATAAAACCCCATTGAATGCTGAGAGACTGCAGACAAAAGAGATCCAAAATGCTATAAAAAGGTACAAAAATGTTGACAGGAGTTGAGTAGGAGAGACGGACAAGCTGGTCTGATCCATCGCTGTGAATGTCACCACGGCTGCAACTAACAAATGTCCATCACAATCCTACAAAGCCCAAGCTGACACATTGAAGTAGCTGGTTTTGTCCCAAAAAAAACCAAAGAGATGTAGTTTGCTGAAGAAAACCAGCAAAATCACATTTGAAAAGCAAGAATCATTGAATGTTTACTGACTCAACGAAATGATTATCAAATCATGTGGATCGGCTACTTGATTAATCAACAACGTATTTAAACTTGAACGTAGTGTATACGGTTGGAAGCCGTTAGAGGCACAATGTAAAGAGAAAAAAAGGCTTCAATAATTACAGATAAGAAATTGGCCACTACTTGTAATAAAGTGGAACGTTTGAATTGTGAACAACAGATCATTTAACTACAAATAAATAAGACAATATCAGTTTACATGTGCAGAAATGAAGACATCATTTTGGGCATTTTTCAATACATTCTGACATTTTAGGGACAAAACAATTCATTGAGAATATAATCTGCAGATTAACAGCTCATGAAAACGATTGTAGTTGCAGCCCTCGATAGAAACTGAGTATTTAGCCCTCAGTAGGTTTGTTTGAGCAGAGCTGCTAGCGATCCATCACACATCCAGCTTAAACCAGACCATGAGTCAGTAAAGCCTCTAAACTGTGCACACTCTGGGTCAGACGGAAATAAAGTACAATCCTTCCCTTTAAATTTTGATCAGTCACTCGCTGCAGAACGAAGACGTGAACATGACCAACACCAGAAGTCCATTTAGATAAATAGGGAAGATCAAGTCTTCTGTACGGTAGCCCGACTCTGTGCTTCAGCCTCACATCACTGCTGATTTAAACCACTTTACTATGACATGCAGCATCGGCTAAAAATAGAATTAAGACATCATTATGGAAATATTAAACACACCTGATGCCAAAACACACACACACACACACACACACACACACACACACACACACACACACA